>NC_062218.1:161470116-161770116 GCF_902686445.1 Sciurus carolinensis
ATTAGCTAGTGCTCTCCGCCAAGTGCCTTCCAAACACTGGAGGCTCCGACCGCCTCACCTCCTCTGCTCCCTCCAGGTCCAACCTGCTCATCTCCTCCTTGAAACACCAACACCCGCCCAGGTGTCTCCACAATCCACGCTCCGGCTCTCAGACCACTCTGAACACAGCAGCCCAGCGGGCTGCTTCACCCGGCCGATGGGGTTGCTCTGCCCCCTGCTTCTGCGCAGGAGCACCCAGCCCTGCAGGTGCGGCCTCCGCCCGCCTCCGCTGCTCCCGCTCTTGCTGGCTCCTGCTCTCGGGCAGCCCTGCAGCCTCCTGGCTCTTCCTCAACAGAAGCCTCCACTTCTTCTTCCAGGCTTTCTTCTGGGGCTCCCTGGTTCCCTCCTTGGATTCCCTGCCCACCTCAGCACTCCTCCCCTGCCATGCTCTGTCCCCTCACTCTGTCCCGACACCGGTGGGTGACTCTCACGTCCTCTCTTGTCCTCTTTTCTTATCTGTTTCCTCCACTGCAAGGTAAAAGCCCTCAGGACAGAGAAGACTCTCCCTGTGACTCTCCACTCTTTGTGAAGGGACAGATAAGCTGAGAGGCTGGCTTCTCTGCTGGTCCTGGCCACTGCTCTCTCTGCAGTCCTGGAACATGGGTGCTCACCAGAAGCAAACACACATTCTTGAGTGAGAGTTTCAGTCACCCCCGATTCCTAATCCAACTCTGCAGAGGCAACACATTTTAATTATTCTAGTTACCTGTTTGGGTAGTTGTCTCCATATTCAAATGATGTGTAAATTCTTTTATCTTATTATTATCAACTTGATGAATAAAATTGAATATACTTGTGCAATACAGCACAATGTTTTGATACATGGGTTTACTGTGGAGGGGCAAATTCAGGCTAATATATCCATTACCTCCCATTCTTATAAATGTTGTTTTGTTATTATTATTATTTTGGAGAGAACAGGTGAATCTGCTCTCCTAGTAATTCTCAAGTACACAATTCCCTGCAATTAACTGCAGTCACTGTCTCTCCCCGTCTGGCTGGGATTTGGGGTGCCTCGACCAGCATCTCCCCAACCTCCTCTATTTGACTACTTGCCACCTGACATTCCAGAGGAGGACCAGCCTTTCCTGCCCCCGGCCTGCTCCACTCCACCCAGGCACCCTGTCCCTGTCTGCTGGTGAGCGGTTAGCACTGTCCTGGCTGTGTTGAGCTTACCTGCTGCAGACCACGCTGTCTCACAGGTTACGTGTCCTTCCTGGTGTGGCTGCACATGGTTGCTATCCTTTCCCACCATCTTTACGTCTGCTTATATTGAAGCACACCTCTTTTAAAGCTTCTCTACATTAGGTATTTTGATATTCCCTTTCTCAAGGAAGCTACTCTTTTGGGTTCCCCTCTTCTGCATCTCTCTAGAATGGTCCTTTTCCAGTCCTGGACACAGATGACACAGGACTTGTTTTTCCTGGGTTGGAACCATTGCTTTCTAAGCCCCGTGTTTCCTTATTTTGAGTCTGTTCCCTTCAGTTCTGAACCCCACAGGGTCTATGGAGCTTCCCATATCCTTCCTGATCCTGTAGGAAATTGAGACATGCAGGGCACTTAATTTATCCAAAGTATTTCAATGCTTTTCATTTTAAATAGATTCAAAAGAATCGTATGAGGTGGATTTCTCGTCACCCCCATTTTATAGAGCAGTAGCTGAGGTGCAAAGCACGTAGCTGCTGAGTCACATTCCTAGCGAGCAGGCGAGGGTGTGAACCAGTCCTCCTAGTGCCCAGGTCTGCTGAGCAGCCACCTGCAAAATCTGACCACTTCCCTTGCCGTGCAGAGCGCTTCACGTGACCGTGATCACACTTCATCCTGGCCACATCCTGTTCACGTGAAAGCAGCCGTCAAACACTGAAAGCTGCCACAGAGCATCAGGATTTGATCTTACTAAGACAAGTGCCCTGAAGATATCTGGGATCCGTGAGGCCAAGTTATAAGGAACTTGTAACTCCGAGTCAGGCGTTCTCACCACCTGAACGGTCGGAGCCACTCGTCCGTTGGCTCCAATGGATCTCTCCATCCCTGGAGATGCGCAAGAAGCTGCTCAGAGTCTGGATGGCTTTGCTTTGCAGACTGAGGAGGTGGGAGAGAGAGCAAGTGGGGTGCTGCTCTGGCTTGAAGGCCTGCCCCCTCCGAGCCTCATGCTGGAACTTAACCCCAGCACAGCAGAGCATGGAGGTGACGCCGTAGGGAGGGCTTGGGCCACGAGAGCTATGCCCGCACAAGGGGACCAGGTGCCCTTACAGAAAGGCTTGCTGGAGGGAGTCTGTGCTCCATCCCTCCGGCCACGTGAGCACAGTGCAGAGAGCAGCCCTCACCAGACTCCTGAACTGCCCGTGCCTTGATTCTGGTCGGACTCCAGGGTCCGGAGCTGTGCAAGCACGTTTCTGTGGTTTGTGAATTACCTGGTCTGTGGGGCTCGGCAGCACCTGACTCTGCACGTGGCCAGGTGCAGTGCCTTATGTTCACGCTCTCACGGGAAAATAGGATGTGCACATTCTAATTCATTCAAGCTGTGGGGACACCAAGCCCAGGAAAATCAATGGTGGACTCGAGGTCACACAGCTGGTGTGCAATTTCAAGTCCAAGTCTGACCTCAAGCCCCAGGAGGTGACTCACCCTGCACCTGTGATGCGTCAGCGTCTCAGCACCAAGACCTCCTTTGAGACGCTCCCAGCCACAGACCTCTCCAGAGGTCCTCTGTGCTCAACTGGCTGCCTCTGCTTAGAATCAGGGGTTACTCAAAGTCACACTGCCTTGCCACCCAAGGGACAGGGCCGATGGCATTCCACACCAAGGCGAGGGATGCGATCCCGGCACTCGTGCTCGTGACTGCTGAGTGCTGGTCTAAACACAGCTTCCCAGCCCTGTGGTACCTGCCAGGGTCCCCACAGGGAACGAAGGACCCCAACTTAAGAGTCGTTCTTGCAGTTTTGTTATTGCTGCTGTTTGGGGAGAAGCATTATTTTGGTCCGAACATGTTTTCGTTATTCAATGTGCTCTTCTTTCTCTGCCTCTCCTGCCTCCCTTTGGCAACCCGATTTCTGAACTTCATTCAAGGTCCAATTAATCCCTCACCTCCTGCCCGACGCGCCTGGCTCTGGCGTTCCCACGGCCCTTGCAATCAGAGCCGCAATCTCGAGCTGCTCTCCTGGGAGTTTCCGCGCCGCACCTGCCCTGTCTCCCTACAAAATCCCTTCCTGTGGGCTCCAGCAGGGAGGCTGCCAGCCTCCAACTTGGTGCTGTGGGCCACTCAGGACCCTCTCAATGCAAGTGATAGAAACCATCTCAACCCGGGGAAAGGAGAAAGGGAAACGTTTGGTTAAGTAACAGGACTATGCCTGTGAGGTCATAGTCAGCGGCAGTCAGTCCTCAGAGTCACGTGGCATGGAGACGCTCTCCCCTCTCCTCTCTACGTGGCCAGCAGTCCTGGTCACCCTGCAGGTGACAGGGGCTTTCCAGGATGTAGGGTTTGCAGTATTAAACCTGAGAAAGTCCTGGCCCACCCGGACAAGGTGACTCTCCTAGTCTGCCCCTCATGGTTGTCCATCTTTGACTGGATTCTCTCTGCGTCTAACGTCTCAAACCTTAAAGCATCATTACAACCAGCAATTCCAAAGGGGAAAAAAAAAGTTTCCAATGGTTCCGACAAAATTTCAGAATTTTCTCATTATCTGGCCTGGATCCTAAGGCAATTCTTGAACCAGTTTCCAAGGCCAAATGAATTGCGAGACACCCGTCTGGACAGCTGCGTCCCAGGAGCAGCTCACTGCTGCCACAAACAGGGTGCGAGGGAGGGAGCGGGCTCGGAGGAGAAGCAAACTGGACCGTCAGGGAAAAGAGCAGACTCAGGAAGGCAGAGACAGTGTCCACTGCGGGACCGACGGTGGACTAGCGGGTCTCCGTGCCACACAGACCTGAGACCCCATCCCAGTCCAGTCATTTCCAGACTGGGTGGTCCCTCAAGGCCAACCAGGGGCCATGGGAAGTCCCGGCTGCTGCGAGGATGAAGGCAAAGGTGCCGATGGCAGCTGCCGAGCGCAGGTGTTCAACGCTCTGCGCCCACGTGGGCTGGAAGTGCACAGCTTGACCCAGGCGTCCCCTGCGGCAGAACCCAAGGGCACCTTTCCTAATGTGAGACTGAATAATAAACTGTTTTCCAGTCTGCAAGCAAGTGTGATTCTGGAACTATTGTGAAAGCATTAACATTGAACACTTCCAGTCACCGGAGGCTAAAATGAATAATCCACTAAAAAAAAAAAAGCAGCAGCAGGCCCCTCTTACATAATTTTATTTATACTCCAGGGTAAGCTGGTGAGCAGGATCCCTTCTCACAGGTTAGAGAAGGGAAGCTTGAACAGGTGGGGCCGCTGCCCAAGGTCACACAGCAGAGCTGAGGACGGCGTGCCGCCTGCCCCATCTAATACTTGGGCTCCTTTTACCCTCCTGGCTATGCCGCGTGCAAGGACATATTGAAGTGGGCTCTGTCTGCGGTTTCGGGCATCACTGGGGTCTTGGAACATTTCCCTCTAGATAAGGGGGGCACTGCATGTAAGTGGGGGAGAACATACGTAAATAAAATAAATAAATATAGATATTCTGTCCAACTGCAACCAAAAAAATTGATTTTTTTTTTTTTTTAAAAGAAGCCACTCTTCATCTTCCTTGTGTAAGTGAGGGACAGAGAGGCAGATTTGGACTACGAGTAAGTCAGAGGCACCACAGTCCCTTCTCTGGTCTTCTCAACTCTGGAAGGCAGTGGTCTCTTTTCTGCAGGAGAGGCCTCACTGGGTGCCTGAAGCCATGGGCAGCACGGAACCCTTTCCATAACACCTCTGCCTCTTAACTAAGCACTTACCACGTACAGTGGCCATAACATTTGCAGCTTGAGGAACAAAGTCAAACCAAAACAAATATTTTTTTCCTTTTCACAAATGCATGGATATAAGATTTGTTCTTATACTTTTTAGAAAACATAGCACACAATGTATTTTATTTCAACTTAAGAACTTTTATGTTTTCACTTTCAGGAAGCATTTGATGGCTTTTTCTTCATATATCCAAATTGACAGCATCACTACTCTTCTGCTTAGGGGTCATTATTAAGTAAAATGAAAGTTACTGGAACACAAGCACTGTGATACCATGAAAGCTGGTCTGATAACCCAGACGGCTGCTGGGTGACTAACGGATGGGTAGGGCAAACAGCATGGATACCCTGGGAAAAGAATGACTCACACCCCAGGCAGGATAGAGCAGGACAATGTGAGATTTCGGCATGCTACTCAGAACAGCATGCAAGTTAAAGCTAACAGTTTATTTCTGGAATTTTCCACTCAATATTTTTGAATCACAGTTGGCCATTGTCAACTGAAACTGTGGAAAGCAAAACCACATATAAGGGTAACTACTCAATCCCTTGGACGATCACCCTAGGGACTCTGTGAGCAGGTGGAGGTGAATTCAAACAGTACCTCTACTTTGCGTTGTTGAGTTGCCTGGGAGAGCTATCCAGCCTGTCTGAGCTGAGTTTGTTCATCTGTAAACACCTTGGAAGGTAGTTAAAAGAATAAGGAGCCTTGTTCATAAAGCACTGAGCTGTGAGCCTCAAAAGCAGCACGCCCTATCTACAAAATGATGGTGCTCCTGCTAGGAGCATGCCAGTGGCTACTGAGAGAACCATATGGAGGAGTCAAATCAAATCAATTAAATTAAGTAGAAATGGAATCCCTTCCAGTTTTTCTCACTTGGGTAGGAGTAACAAATGTCTGTACTTTTATAGAATAAAACAAAGCACTCTTTTTATTTATCTGAATAATAGTTTTTCAAAATGACTAAGATGGGCTTGGTTGGAATTTTCAGAACCAATTTTTGAACAGCTTGAAATCTTTCAGAAGTTGTCCAAAGGGACTCCGGCAGGGGTTATTCTCATGGTTCACACACAAAGACTCCCGCCTCACCCTGGTGTTCGGATCTTCCCCTGCTTGCACTTGCCGTTCCTTGCACTAGGACCCCCTTTCCTCTCAGAGTATTTTTCTATCTCACAGATGAAGAAAATTGGGTGAGCAGCCGAGCACTAATGAGAACCAGGTGCCTGCTTATCAGGTATGGCTCTCTTCTTGGAGGAAGCAGGTGACCTGCGTCCCTGTCCACTTTACCTTGTCTCTGCTGGCGACTGATGACTATGGGTTTTGATAACTTGAGGTCTTGTCTTAAAGGAAAACGTTGCCATGGAAGAAGAGCATGCATTTGCTGTAAAGGATCTTCGCGGAAGGTCTTTGTCAATGCCAAGTCCATGCCAAGTTTTTCTCCCATACAACTGCCACAAGAATAGACCCTTGAGGATCACCGAGGCCTCCGAGATGAATGTGCTCAGACTGATCCCCTTCCAGGCCCTCCCTGCAGCGTGGCACAGGAGAAGCAGCTTCCTCACCAGCAAAGCCTGTTCTCGCTGCCCAGTGTGCCTGTGTGACTGTCCAAATGTGGCGATGCTGTCTGCCTCATATTCACCCCCTGGCATTGACCTAGTTTTTCAAGAAGTAGATTCTAGAAGTTTCTCCTTCAAAAGGCTGAGGACATAAAGTCTCCTCAGCTACTTCTACCAAAGAAAAGCAAAATTGAGAAAGGAAGGAAGTGCAGCGTCATCCAGGTAGGAACGATGCTGGGAAAGGGTGGGCCATCTAGGTCAGCCGGCAGGTGGCCACCCCCAGACCTTCAGAAAGCATCCCATCTCCTGTCTACTTGGAGGTGTGCAAACAGCTGGAAATGAAACAGAACTTTAGGCTGAGGATCTCAAATGGGTGTTGCTCCAGAGTCACCATTTAGCAGTCCTATTCAGGGAGGAAAACAAGGATGGAGTTGCCATGGAAACCTCTGCAGCACCTGGCATCGCACCTCTGACTCACACAGCTGCGTCTTAAAGAAACAGACGTGCATGATGCTTTTATTCAGTTCCCAGGGTCAACTGTGCCTTCCTGATGCACAAAGAGAGGATGCTTACTCATATGCACACATCTTTTGATGAGCAAGGAGCTGCAAGAGATGAGCAGTCCCTCACAGCCAAATGCTTTTTTATTCTACCCTAAATTTGTTTCATTTGGGAAATCGATTTTCTTCTTCACAATTTTTTCTGTTTGGGGTATAATATAAGAGAGATCTGTCCTTCCCCCAAATTCAGCATTTGCAGATTGCACAGATAGTTGGTATGAGAAATGAATGGTGAGTTTACACACACAGAAGGTCAAGTTTGCATGCAGGAACTGCACAGACAGGAAGCATCAGAGAGGAGACCATGCTGAAGCCGGGAATCTGGGTGCAACTCCTGGCTGCCCCATTAGCCAACTGGTCGACTCCCTGCCTCATGGCACCCTCGTGCATGGACTGCTCACCTAGGAAATCACCTCCATCATCAGGTGATTGGGAGAATTCCACTGGGTCCTTGGAGAAAAGTCTTTTATTCAAACCAAACCACCATTTCTCGAGTGTTTGTATGTAGTAGGCACACTTAAGCAACTTAGTGTTTGTAAGTGTGCAAGGAAAGCGCAAACCATCCATGAGGCTGGATGGGCCAGGAGGAGACGAGGAGGCAGGACCTTGGTATCACCCGATCACACTGCTGCGGGTACATTTCCTGACGCAAGTAACTGAAAGCCATTGGTAGATTTTGAACAGCAGAGAGACATGACCCAAAATGGGTCTTAGAAGGGTCCCTTGGAGCAGAGGGTATATGAGATAGAGGGTCTGCAGGAAGAACAGGAGGCTGTTCAGTCAGTTGCCCAGGAGGGAAGTGGTGGAGGTGGAGGCCACAGTGCCGTGGTCAGGATGATGGTGTGGTAGACAAATATCCATCTCTTCCAATAGTCTTCTGCGGTTATTGTACCTTCCAGAAAACTTGCAAGGAAGCCCTCATCCCTAGAACCTGGGACTGTGACTGCACTCGGGGATAGGGTCTTTGCGCCTGTGATTAAGACGAGGCCAGCAAGGCTGGGGTGCAGCCAAGCCCAGCGCCTGGTGTCCTTAGCAGTTGACTGAGGAAGTTTGCACACAGAGGCACCCAGGGAGACACCAGAAGCTAAAGGAGACGCCGAAGGATCTTCATGAGAGGTTCAGGGAGAGCACGGCCCTGCTGAGGCTTGGACTTCCAGCCTCCAAAACAGAGAAAAAAGAGATTTCTGTTGTTTTTAGCCACCACGTTTGTGGAACTTTGTTCCAGCAGCCTGAGGAAGTGCATATGATTCCACAGAGAGGATTCAGCCAGCACGTAGGGCTCCAGTGATTTCATACTGAAGAAGAATGAGGGTGGGGTTCCAGGTGGGCCACACGCTCCCCTTGAGGACAGAGGTGGTCTGTCCCCACGTCCTGGCTGCAGGGACTCATGGATGTCTCTCTCCAGAATTACCTCAGCTAAAAAGAGCAGCTGCAGCCAGTGTCTTGCCCTGTGGTCTTCGGCAGCCCTCTATGACTCCCGGTTATGTGGGGGTGCCGCGTTCCCCTGCCTCGGTGCAGGACATCTCTGCAGAGCTGTCCCAGCCCCCACACTGCCCACGGATCACCCAAAGCCTGCGTGGTGCCTGTCTCCCTCTCAACCCAGCCCAGCCTCCCTGCTCCAGAGCGAGGATCTTCCTGGACAGAATCTGCTTCTCAGAATCTTCCTCCAGGGACCTCAGGCTCAGATGACCCACAAAACTATTTCCAGCCCCACAAGTGGAAGGTGGGTTTCCGTCAAAGTCCTGGATTTGTATCTACAGGAACCTGGAAGGCAGTTTTGAACCATGAAATATAACCAAAGTAGATAAGAAAAAAATTCCCCCACGAAGCTAAGTTTCCACACGATACTTAAAGATTCCAATATGAAAATCCATCTGACCCCCCGCATTGGGGGAATATTAGAAAATGCACAGCACACTGCTGTCTAGGGCTCCGAGGAGTCTGCCAGCGTGCTCACCTCTGAGCCCCCTGACTCTCAGCGGTCATCATAACTACAGACATTCCCAGAGGCTGTGACCCAGGCCATACCGAGGAGGTTGGAGAGCCCGGAATGTATAGTAATAATGAAAACCAGCCTAGGGAGAAGGAAAATAAGAAAAACCTTATTAAAGTTCCCAGGACAAATAGAATTTGAGTCCCACAGGGCCTGGAGGCAGAGAGAGATGAGGAAATGAATGAGCTCTATGCGTCTGAACTGGTGGCTGGATCCCCTTATCAACAGGAATCTGATTTCAGAGCAAGAGAATAAATATAAGGAGACAAGCTGGAGTCGGGACGTGGCCTATTCTGAGAAGTCCACATATCCTCGCACACGTTCAGCCCCAGTCGGCTGTAACTTGGACGTGCAGAGCTGTGACTGTCGAAGCCGGTTAGGGCCTGATGTCGGAAGCATGCCAAACTCTTCCCAAGGACCGCTCATCATGTCTCACCAGAACCCTACCATCTGGATTTTATTGTCGTTCCCATTTTGTAGAGGCAAGAAACACAGCAAGAGGCAAATTGTCGGAGGTCTTGCTTTGCTCTGGTCCTTGCTGGTGACGACGGTTCGGGGCTGGATCCTGGGTTGGCCTGGGCCGAGCTCCTCCTCTCAGCCCCGCTTTCTACCCACTCGGGTCATCGTACTAGTCCCCGCTAACCTTGGGGGAAGCGTTGCCAGACCCCAGCGGATGCCTGAAACCACAGACAGTACGGAATCTGACAATACCGTTTTCCTATACTCGCACGGCTGTGATTAAGTTTAATTTATGAATTAGGCACAGGAAGAGAGGCCAACATCACCGTGAGGAACCCCCGCGGTAACAAGACGCTGTGATAAAAGTTACGAATGTGCTCTCCCCGCCCAGCTAGCCTGCTGTGCTGCTCTCCTGGTCCTACCAGGGGACCACAGATTAAGACGTGCCTTCTCTCTGGATAGACGGACCTGAAGTTCAGGAAGAGAGCTTTACCAGGGGAGCTGATGAATGTCCTCCTCCGCCTCCACGTACCCTCAGCTCCGCTCCCCTTTGAGGTGGAACTCCGGCTCCCTGGGACAGGTTCAGGGCCCTTCTTCCTGGAGTTCCTGTTCCTCTCCGCCTGAGTCTGTGGGGCTTGTGCTTCACGTCCAGCAAGGCCATGTGTCTGGCTTCAGCCAATGAAATGTGAACAGTAGCGTCACTTCCCCCGGAAGCCCGTACGAGCCATCGTCATTTCTCATTTTCCTGTCCTGTCCCCCTGTCACAGTGAGTGATGAGGACCCAGGGGAGAGAGGGGCCACTGCTGAGTCAGGACAACAAGGGCAGAGCCCCCTTTGGCCGCAATGGACGGTGGACAAACAGACATGCCGGTTTTAAGCTGCCTACCCGTGCAGCCTGCTGGTCACTGCCGCGTGACCTAACCCGTCCTGACCCGCGCACTGGCAGCCTCCCTGCCCTCCTCGCAGAGGGACTCCCACACACGCAGTGGGACCCCCGCACACGCAGTGGGACCCCCGCACACGCAGTGGGGCTTCTCCCCTCTGTGCTTCTACTCTTGCGAGTCACTTCCTTTCCTATGTTGTCAGCGCCTCCAACACCAGCCTCCCTGCCACTCTCCTCCAAACCCAGATCAGGTGTCGCCTCCTCCTCGCAGGCCCCTGTCTCCCGCGGGCAGGAGCAACGCCTTCCCCTTCAGGCTCAGTCTGGCAAAGGACTGAGGAGAGGTCTGTGGCCAGACACGGCTTGTCCTCACCTGCCCCCTTTTAAGGGTCCTCTGGTTGCTCAAAGTCCACAGTCCTTGCTTTCTTTTCCCCCAAGCGCTGTTACTTCTCCCTGCAGAGTCAGCAGAAGAGTGTCCGCCTGCTCTCTGCTCTCTGCTCTCTGTAGGAGGCCAGTCTGGGCTTTAGCCTGAGGGAGGGACTTGGCATTCTCCCTGAGGCACCCCGTGCTCATGCCAAGCAGCCTGCCTCAGAAGCCGGGGAGGAGCTGGAGAGACAGCAGCAGAGGGGGCGGAAGCACGTGGCCACCTGGCATGGCATAAGGTGGCGGCAGCTCCTGGCAGCAATGGCAGCACTTACGCTGGTCGTGGGAAGAGCCCGGAGAGCAAGTCACTCCCCTGCCTACGAGGAGACAAAACGAGAGACGGGTGCCGGGTGAGCGTGCCCTGGGCAAGAGCGGCGTCCTCAACACCGGCTGCACACTAACGTTCCTGGAGAGCTGTCAGAGTTCCCAGGCCTGGGTCGCCCCTGACGGGCCAGATCAGAACCCCTGGGGGTGCTGTCCAGGCCGACAGGTGCCCTTCCCAAGGCAGCCTCTCTGTGTGACCCCGGGAGGCTGATGGCCAATGGCCTGCTGTAGACGTCACACCCCTGGCGAGACCTGCATCCTATAAAACAGACTTGAGAGCTTCCGAGCCAGATGGGCTAGCGTTGGCCGGGCAGGAGACCCTGTGGGTCCATGCCTTCGACACTCGGCTTCACCTGGATATCACATGTGCTCCATGAAAAGGCCAGCCCCTGTGAGAGATGGAAAACCAAGGCTTAAAGAGTCACGTGATATCCACAGAACTGGTGGTGGCAGCCAGGGCTCTGCTCAGGAGCCCCTTGCCTCTGCACCAGGGTTTTCACCTGCAGGGGCTGCAAACATCCGAGCCGCTGCACAAGCTTCTGACTCAAACACTTTTAAATGCACATTGATAGTCTTTGAAGCCACGGCACAGGGCACATACCCAAAGCCTCACGCTGCACCGTGTCAGGGTCTCCCAGGACCCTGTGCTAACTCAGCTCTGTGTAGACCTCCCGGAGAGGGTTCTCTGCCTTCTGGATGCACCATTGGACACCTAGAAAGCAGGTTCACTCGTGAGAATGATCAGAAAGATTAGAAGTACTCCTTGTTTTAAAAACAAGGAGTGGGTGTGTGCACTCTCACGTAGGACTAGCCAAGTATTGTAGGGAAACGTATGTGCCTGGCTCTTATGGGAAGAGGTCAAGCCAGGCACCTACTCTCGAGGCTCAACACCGTCTGGGACGATGGGGTTTACAGCAAGCACAGGGATTCTCTGCTGTGACCAGGCTCTGGGGAACGGACCCCGTGCTGCTCCATGTCCCATCCAGATACAGTGTCCACAGTGAATCTGAAATCGTAAAGCTCTGGTCCACTACGCAAAACACAAGAGGTTGGTCCACTTAGAAACTCACGAAGATGATCATCCTTCTAATAATTAAATTGTCATAAAATGTTCAATAAAGGGATTTTAAATTGGCCAAGAATCTGTGCATTTGCCTTCTTTCAAATTGCACACCTGCCGTTCAGAAGTGCCAGTAAGCTGTCAATGGCTCGGTGCTCAAGCAGGTTTTGTACTACTCTTTCCAGCTGCTTGTACAGACGCACTGGTCAAATGTCCAAACGTATCCAGCAAACTGCATAAGGCAGGAGGCCGTGGTGGCCTTAGCTGGGTGGGGGCCACGGTCTGAGGAGCCCAGGATCTCCAGTAGCCCTCCAGAGCCCTCCACGAGGCTGGGCCAGGCTCAGGCGGTGGGTGGACCAGGGATCATGCTGTTTCTTTTCCTCCACTGCTGCAAGCGAAGGTATAACTGAAGCTTTCGGAGTATTACCACGGGTGACGGGTTTCAGTTGTCACAGAGAAATTTCAGCGACAAGTACTACCAGGAATTTGAAGACAGGAAAAAGAACCCACAGACCCAGTCTCAAGAATGTATTCCAAGTGTCCTGAAGACACTTGGCTGGGGCAAGCGGCTGGGGCAGATTCTCGGATTCATCACGACCACCAGCAGAACTCACAGCCCGGTCAAGACAAAGGGGCTGGAGCTATGTTCCACCTGCCATTCACATTTGCTGATTTTCTGGCTTTTAAAGAAATCCTTGTGAACTACAGGGACAGGAAAAGAAGACCAGGTGTGCAAATCATCTTGTGTGGTATGCCAGCTTCCAAAACTGATCCTCGGCACGTGGGCAATGGGATTATTCCAGATGCTGTTGGCGGATGAGCTACAGGACACTCGGATTAATGACAGGAAAATGTCTCTTGGGAAGACTGGACTGATGTCTTCACTGGTGTTTCATATTGATAAGACAAAGAGGAATGACCCAACTCTGCAGGATTTGTTTTCGGGGGTGCTACCGGAACTCAGGGGCACTTGACCACTGAGCCACATCCCCAGTCCTACTTTGTGTTTTATTTACAGACAGGGTCTCACTGAGTTGCTTAGGGCCTCGCTTGTGCTGAGGCTGGCTTTGAACTCCGGATCCTCCTGCCTCAGCCTCCCGAGCCCCTTTGTTTCTAATGGAAACTCATCTCTCCCCTGCTGCTGAGTCAGATTTCTCTGGGAAAGCTAATGCTGAGCCCCCTGGGGTTCTTCCAGAGCACATGCTGATATGTCAAAAATGCTGAAGAGCCCACCATTCTGACCCTGCTTTATCCCAAATACTACAGCTGGCTTTGCACAGAATTTTTTTTTTTTTTTTTTTGCATTCTTCTTTTCAACTAGGTCCTTCCCTCCAGTGGCCCAGACGTTATCACAGCTAATCTTGGCTGAAGGAGTGAACTGAAAAATATGCCTTTTATGTAAAAGCCACGTGTGAGAACCACCATCCAGTGTTGCATGTCAGCCCTCTTCCCACTGTGACTTCTGCTATTCTGATGGCATTTCTAGAAGCTTCTTCTAATCCTCATTTTAAAAATTTATACATGAATATTCAGAACTAAACTGGTAGATCTAAGTGTGAAATTTCCTTGATTTCTCCTTACAGACCAAAATACAGTCACACGTCAGTGCCCACTGGATTGGCTCCAGGACCCTCACAGACCGAAGCCTGCAGATGCCCAGGTCTTGCATGACGTGGCTCAGCATCTGCATATAACCTGCACAACCTGTGCCCAACCCCCGCCTGCTTTAAATCACCTCTAGATGACTTAAAATGCCTAACACGATGCTGATGCATCGCCCATTTGTACCTGGCTAGTGAAATATTCAGATTTTACTGTTGGAACTTTCAGGAATCTTTAAAAACTACTTTTGACCCTCAGTTGGTTAAATCTGTGGATGCAGAAGCTAGAGATGCAGAAAGCTCTCATGTTAGACACAGGGTGCTTTTGTTAGTGCTGTGAGGGAGAAGTACTTTCCACTCCCTTCCTGTCCTACAGGGCCCCAGTACACGCTGTTCCGTGTGCTGGAACTACACTAACAGGCATCCTCACCTTAGAGCACACCAGGTGTGCATGCAGGTTTGCTGAGAGTCTTTCCGCATGAACCAGTGTTAGGATTTGGAGGGCTGTGAGTTTGGTTAAAAGTGATGACTGTAATTCCCTCTTCCTGTCAGAATCTCCCCTGCCAAGAGGGCATCCAGTGGTCCAGCTCAGCAGCCCATTTGGGAGGTGATGTGGTCGTGAGGGCGAAGCCAGAGAAGCCCCCACCCCTGAGAGCTCCTCGCCCCTTCAGCCTTGTGAGGTTACAGGCAGAAGCTGCCCCTGTGAACCAGAAAGGGACCCTCGTGAGCCACCAGATCTGCAGCATCGTGTCCTGGACTTCGAAGTCTCCTGAACCGTGAGAAATAAGTTTGAATGTTACAATTCCCACAGTCTCCAGGATGCCTCCACAGCCGCCTGAATGGACTAAGCCATGTTTCATGGGAAGAAAAGGTAAAACGTTATTACCCAGTTACACGTGTGTGTGTGTGTGTGTGTGTGTGTGTGTGTGTGTGTGTGAGACTCGTGGGCTTGCACGTCCCCTTCCATGCACGCGTGTCCTGGACACACTCCTCAGGTCACAAACCCTGCTCACAGGCATTGGTAAGGTGGAGCAGAGTGCAGGCCTCAGTGGGCCAAAGCCCCGACCCGCCTCTCTCCCTTGCTGATCGGATTTCCCCGACCCACACCTGCCTCCTACCCTGATGCACATCCCAAGTCCACCCGCCCCAGACCAACTGCTTCCTGCTGTGTTGCTGAACGCTGGGCCTCACGGGAGTCCGTTCTCAGATCCTCGGAGCTCTTCATGGACGCCGTCTTGAAGTGGGCTACACATTCGTCTGTGGTATCCGCGCTGCTGCACCTGCGTCTGCCCTGTCTGTTCCTGCACAGGCCGCAGCGTGCGACTCTGGGCACGCCTGCCCTCCACACCATCTTATTCTAGATCAGTCTCACAGCCACGCTCTGAGCCGGGAGCTAGGGCTGCATCTATTCCTTGTGGCCCAAGAGACTTACCCCAACAAGCAGCCAAGTGAAACCATTTCAGAGCCGGCCCGCCACTATCAACCGTGTGTCCTCAGACAAACGCCTTCCCGTCTCTGCACATGTCCTCACTCTACAGTGGAGACAGGAGACCCTGGGCAGGGTTTCGTGAGCGCTGGACGAGTTGTGGGTCAGTGTGCTGCAGTACGGAATTGCCAAGTGGACACATCGAATTAAACAGGCATGGATTTTGTTTTGAAGTCTCAACTCTTCATTTCTCAAGCATTGTCAAACAAGTTGGGATAGTTGTGTCCTCTTCTAAGTTTTTACTTTCTCTTTTTTTGGGTGCGGGGTCAATTACCAGGGATTGAACTCAAGGACACTTAACCACTGAGCCACATCCCCAGCCCTAGTTTGTACTTTATTTACAAACAGGGTCTCACTGAGTTCTTAGCACCTCACTTTTGCTGAGGCTGGCTTTGAATTCGTGATCCTCCTGCCTCAGCCTCCCTAACGGCTGGGATTACAGGCATGCACCACCGTGCCTAGCCAAAGTTTCTACTTTCTACCTAAAAGAGAAAAAAAACAAGAAAAACATTTCATGGTTATTTATAAAAGTTTCTCATTTCTTTCCTGACGGTTAACATTATCTAATGCCTGCTGTTTTGAATGCAGTTAGAGAGCATCAGATATTTTTTTCCCCCTAAAAGTAAAATTGAGGCAGTTTTCAACCTTTTATCATACATCCTTCCTTTTACAATCTTTAATAAACCTGTAAAACAAAAAAAAAATTTTTTTTCTCTTTTCCACAGTGCCTACCTTCCAAGTTCAATCCAGTTTTAAGTAAGTGTCCAGTTGCAACTTGTGCCAACAACTGGAGACCACCTCAGGCTGAGCCGGAGAGGGAGGCAGGCAGGCCCCACCCCTGCTGCTGCAAAGGAAGCAAGTGCCCGCCACCCAGGGCTGCTGAGGAGCGGCAGCCTTCTCAGGAGGACGTGGCTTGGGGGATTGCTGTCCCTGGGCTCTCCTCCACCTCCCAGGTGCCACAGGAGACCGGAGTCCTGGGCAGAGACAACAGGGGCTGCCCAGAAGCACAGCAAGGGAAACCCAGGCTTGCCCGCCCCCAGCTATGCGTAATTGACCCTGACAACTGTGTCCATGTGAGGTGCAGGGGGATCATTCCACACGTGCAGACACGGCAACAGTCAAGTCAGGCAATCAGCATCTTCACCTCCTGGAACAGTTTCTCGGTGTTGGGAAAGTGAATTCCTATGTTCTACTCTCTCCTATTGTAAGGAACAGGAATTTGTCTCATCACACCACAAACCCTGTTTGTGTGTAACCCAGCCTCACCGCAGCTCAGGTGACCCAGAACTACCTCTGACCTGCCTTGTGTTCCACTCCTATGTGCCTCCACGGCCACTCTCCGTTCTTCATGCTATACATCAAAAATTGCTGTAAACAGTCAACACCAGGCTGCAGAGACACTGGGACTTACTGCCTCTCTGACTGTGCTTGGTACCTGCTATCCTGCTCCCTCTGATCCCCACCTTCCACCTCCCTATCCTCTACTGTCTTGTCCTTGAGACCAATGCTTTAGTTTCCACGTGAATGAGAACCTGCCGTATTCTTCCTATCACGTCTGGCTTATTTCATTTAACAGTGCCTTCTGGTCCCAACCATGTTGCTGTACATGGCAGGATTACATTCTTTTTTGTGGCTGAATAATATTCCATTGTGGATATATCCATACTTGGTCTCCATGGGTCTGTGGGTAGACACCCAAGTGAACCCCTCATCTCGGTTGCTGCGGAGACTCACTCATGGGCAGCCTCGGGGATGGAGATCTGGCCCTGCTCCAGAGTACTGCCCTGCTGCGACCACGCTCACCCACTCCAGCTTGCAGACCTTGTGGAGAAGCAGTTTACGTGTGACCCTGTCAGGGGGAGGCCTGTAGCCTCTGCACATGGGACTTTCATCCCATGACTTTCGAGCCCCTGCTCTGGACCAAGCCAAGTGTCTGCCAAGGAGCTGCAGAGGTAGACACATGGGCCTTAATAAGTCCCTCCCCACATATTTGTGGAGCATGTATGTGCCAGGCACCTCCCAGAGGCTGGGGACACCGCAGGGTGGGGGAATCCGCGCCGGCTCTCGGGAAGCCCAGTCACAGTGAGGGGAACTGTTCCAAAGACAACGTCAGGAAGCAAAGAGAATTATCAAGAAAATAAAACAGGACAAGGTGACAGGAAGTGGAGGGAGCCATCGAGGGGGATGGCCAGGTTCAGGCTCGCTTGAGGGGTGATATTGAGAAGTGAGAATAAGTGGAAAACGAGCTGGTGATGCTATTGAGAGTTTAGATCAAGGCTGTGAGGCAGGGAAGGATTCCATTTTTAGGCACCTACTGTATGCCAGGGACTTGCTGTGCTGATACACATCTACTTCCTTGAGCCCCATGACCCACCGTACCCACATGGTCACCAACACCAAGAGCAAGGTACGCACCCGACAAGCACCCTGATAAAATGAATGAGGGAAAGGCGGGCACACGACACGGTCCCATCCATCCCACTCGATAAGAGAGGAAGCCGAGGTTCTCCAAGGCTGGTGTCCCAGGGAGCCCAGCTGCGCGTCACAGAGCTGGAGAGTCCATCCTGCTCTGTTGCCGAAGCGTCTGAGACTCTGTTTTACTTCACAGGATTAGAACTGGGGTCACTAGCATCTGTCTGGACTATTTCTATGCATATTAAGTGAGCTTAGCTTACGGTTTTTCTTCCTCAAGCTGCCCTTGTCACCCTGACATCAGGACATTACAGGTTTATCAGATGCACTGACTGGCTCTTCCCCCATTGCTGTATTCCAGAAGGTTCTGCACAAAACAGTGACTGCCTGCTGGTTGGAAATGAGGCATCACTCATCTACGAGACCATTGTGTATGAAGTGGGGCGAGTTTCCACTCTTACTATTGCTGGTGAGTGTGGTCTTAGCTAAGAAAGAAGAAAGCAGAATTACCAAGGTCAGGAATGAGAGAGAGGGACGTCACTATGAAGTTACAAAAGCCAAAAAGAAGATTATGAGCAGCTTTGTGCCGGCAAATTAGACAAGTTAGATGAAATGGTAAAACTCCCAGATGGACACAGAGTACCAAAACTAACTCGAAAAATGAGAGAAAATCTGAATATATGTTACTGAGTAAAGAAATTGAATTGGTAGTTAAAAATCTTCCCAAGGAGAGAATCCCAGGTGCCGTGGCTTCGCTGGTGAATTTTGTCACACACGTGAAGAAGAAAACACCCCACAAACTCCATCCGAGGTAGGAAAGGAGAGATGCTGTCCCGTGCACTCCACGAGGCTCACGCCACCAGCCTCCGGAGGCAGAAAGGACGTCCACGCTGGACACAGAGGCAGACAACGCTGACACGAGCAAACCAAATCCAGCAGCAGGTGAAGGGCTGCTCCCTGAACCCGCAGCTGGGCGGCCTGCCTGGGCTGCCCCAGCCACTCAGGGCCTTATGGGCTTCTGCGGCCAGCACCTGCAAAGCATCACAGCCTCGGCTAGCCCTCCCCGCGGGCCCCGGGATCAGGGAGGAGAGCCCCAGGGTCCTCACCCACTCGTGGGCAAGAACTCGTCTTCTTACCTCCGATGGCGAAGACTCTGAGGACATTCAACGTCTCGGGGTTCCCGGGTGCTGCTGCCTCCGCAGCCGACAGTGGAACCAGCCCACAGACACACTCCACGGGAGCTTCCTTCCCTTCCTGGTCCACCGTCCCACCCCTCCCCAGGGTCACCTCCCCAACACCAGGAACACCGAAGTCCTCACCTCCAGCTCTGCTTCCAGGTCAGCCCTTTCTCTGGAATGCGGCACAAGCTCAGAGCTCAGAAGAGAGCAAGGGAAAGCCGCCACCATTTCTAATGAAATCATTTGGTTTCATGCCAGAAAAGCAGATGGCACCACAGATTATAACGGACTTTCCCAGGAAAAGTCCAAACCGGGGAAAAACCCATCCGAGTGGAGAGGGTATGTTGAACGTGTGCGGGAACCGGGTCGCCTGGGCCTTCGGCCTTTCACGCCCCGGGAAGCCTTGCTGACGGGGAGAGTCTGGAAGTCAGTCCGGGCATCACCTGCTCTGTGGGCCTGGTGACACCTCCGCCGGATGTCGGGGGACCCTGCCCTTGGCGAGGACCTGGACGGGGGTAGTTTGCCAGCAGTCAGCACCCACCTACCTCCCACCAGGGCCTGATTGCTCAGTTCTGTGCGCCATCAGCGGTGCCCAGGGAGAAGGCACCCTTGGAGAAGTAGGTAGTGTCCATTCCACTACTGCCCTCTCGACACACCCCCAGGCCTGCAGAGTTAGTGCAGGGAGGGGTGTGAACTAAGGCCCCACAGGGGAGACCCCTGGATTCCGCTTCCCACACCCACTCTTCCTCACTTCTTCAGCAGATCTTTATTGTGCTCCTATTGCACCCCATCTCTGTGACAGAGTGCAATGGACACATCCCGAGGGACGCTCCTAGGGCTCACTGCCTACGTCCTCCCTCAAGAACGCAGAACCTGCAATTTACTTCTAACCCTGGGGACATGGTGGCCACTCCCCTGACATATAAGCTTCTGCCTTAGTGCTCCGGGGTAGGAGAGGCTGTCCTGGCTTTGAAGGCCTGAGATGCTGTGCTGTGAACGGGCCCAAGTTACAGTCACCTGAATGCACCCCCGAGGAGTCCCAGAGGCCCTTAGGAGCTGCGAGCTACCCCCAGCCAACACCCAACAGAGACCTCAGCTAAGCCACAAGGACGTTGAGTCTGCACACAACCTGAGGAGGTTTGCAAGTGGATCTCCCAGTCCAGCTTCCAGGCAAGAAGGTCTTAATCAGAGGGCTGAGTTCATCACAAAAAGAGATTTTCTTGGGTGGCCCTGAACCAGAAGGGCCTTTAAATGAGCTTTGAGAGATTCAAAGAAAGATAATTCTGCAACTGCTCTTCAGAAGTAAATGTTGGGTAAGGACCTGGGGATAACCTCTAGGGGCTCAAAGTGACACTTGAGAAGGTCATGACGTAGAGACCTCAGAAGACAGAGAACTAACTTCACTGGGGACCCCTGGATTCTTCCAACGAGACATGAACTTGAAAGAGGACCCTGAGCCCCAGAAAGGTGCAGAGTTCAGCTGACACCTTGATTTCAGTCTGCGGCTCCTAGAAGAGAGCCACACACACCTGACTTCTGGGCAAGAACTAAGAGATTATTAATGAGAAATGTCTGAAGCCAGTAAAATTCGATAATTTGTGAAGCAGTAATGTAACGCTAACACAGCAACTAATAAGTCTTTTCTGTCGGGTGACATGTCTCAGAGGACAGATCCTAAGAATGACGCTGGTTCAGAAAATGGAAACTCAAGATACCCACAACTAAAATGTGAGAGGGAGTCATGTCTCAGAAAGAATTGTGGTGTAGCTACACCATATGCTGTCTGAAAGACACCAGCCGAGTGAGAACTCTAAGTCAAAAGCACCACCCCTCTGGCAAAGAAAGAAAGACTGTGACAGTTCAAGACCTGGGGGTCCTCAGCCTTCTGTGGGAGAAGCAGAGGAGAGAGCCACTCAGCTCCCCCCGGAGCACATCCCCAAAACCCTCTTCATTTGCACTTGAGAAAGATCAGAAGCGGGAGGCGGAAATGATTGAAATAGGCTAAGTCACACACAGAGAAGCACAACAAAGCCCAGGGATTCTGGTTAGTCAACGAAAACAGAAGGACCATGGAGAAGACAGGATGTCATCCCAGAGGTGACAGAGAAGGGTGGGACCGTCCCAGGCCAGCAGGAAGTCTCACCTGTCACGGTCAGTGACTGTTGTACGCCTGCCATTCTTCACACTGAGGAGAGGGAGATTATCTTATTCACGCTCTCACGAGGTATTTTGGGTGGAAAGCAGAGGAAACTTGTATTTTGGGCTCTTTGGTGTAGTGAGGCTGCTGCTCCATCCCAACTCCTCTTGACCCATGACTCCTCAGGATGCTCCCAAGGACTTCCAACCAGAAAAGAAAGAAAATCTTCAGGACTTCCTTTCCTGGGAATTTTCTCTGCCAACACAGAAGTCCAGTCAAGCTAGGGAATTAACCTGGGAACATCGCCAGCCAGGGACGATGGGTCACACCACCGTGTGTCTTTGCTGGCTCCTGGGACTTCTCCGGCCGGGTTTAGCTGCAGCTGCCCAGGTCTTTTATTGGCCTTTTCTTCTGATTTTTGTATCACTTCCCAATCCTTGAGCCGTGTTTCCTTCACTTCCCAGATGCGTCTTCTAGGGAAGCCCCGCTGTGATACTGGTGTTCCTGAATATCAGGCAGAGACCTTCCAAAGTTGTCATGCCTCCAGCAGAGGCTGAACTTTGCCCTTGAAGCAGAACCTGGGTGGGTTGGGTGGGGGCTCTGGAGTCGTCTTCCTTAGGAAGAGGAAGAAGTGGAGTGTAGGAAGCCAGCTCTTGTGCCTGGAAGAATGGACTCCCATTCTCTGTTTCCCATCCCAGCAGGGGAACACCACCCCACCCGGTTGGATTCAGGGTCCACCCACGGGTCTCCTTTGGCCCATGACGGTAGGAAGGAAGTACTGATCCATTTCCTGACGAAAACTTGAAAAGGCAGCACGTGGTTTGCTCTATTTCTTTTCTTCTTGCTGAACATCCCCAATGTTTCATAAGAGGTTTCTTCACCAGCAGAGTCTCGAGTGGAGACTGAAAGGGAGGCCCTGCTGGCTCAGGATAGATTGTAAAGAACTTGTGCTATCACGGGACTCTGAACTTGCAGCCTCCTTTCACTGTGGCGTGACCTAGCCTGTCTCAACTGACAGTGTTCCCAAAGGAGGATTTGGGGGAAATGAAGAGGCAAATACCTCGTGAAAGAGGACGAAGCCACGCGGCCTTTCAAAGTCTCTGAATGAGGAGAGGCAAATGCAGACCTTGCCTCTGTGATCAGGAAGGACAGATGATCAGCACGGCTAATCACGGGCTCAGTAATCATGAGGACACAGAGCCAGAGGAAGCACACCAAGGCCGTCACTCAAGACAATCAGGAGGATTTTTCTCTCCCCACAGATGGAGTTATAAATAGCCAGAATATATTATCGTCGGCAATCAGAAGACTCTTGTCTTCTGATTTAAATGGAGCTTTGGCAAATGAAGTGATGAAACAAGAAAGTTCACCTTGCACAGTGCCCAGTGAGCTCTCGTGTTTCCTTGCTATTTTCCGGGGTTCTGGAGAGGGACCCTGTATCCCACACGGCTCTGACTCATTTAAGAACAGTACTCTGCTGCAGGGACATCTGGAAGATCGGGATCTCAGAGAGGGTGGAGACCCGGCTCAGACCTCTCAGGCCAGAGGGTAATGTTTTTGTCATCCTCGGCCCAGGGAAGACACCAGGCTCTCTGTCGCTGGCGCGGATGGACCTGAGAGCTCACACAGCCAACACAAGGTGATGACCAGGAATGGGAGAGCAGACACAGCCAGCACCACGGCCTACCTGTCGCCGTGAGCCTGCCATTTGAATGTCTCTCTTGTCCAAAGTGCTTGTAATCGAAGTCAAACCCAAGGCCATGAAGGAACCCAGAGCAAGTCCTGGCATTTGAATTTTTACAATAAAAAGTAGAATCTTTCTCAAAGATGGAGAGTCTTCAAACAGGTGTTGGGTGAACAATAAGAATGATGTACATCACTCTGACCCCTCACCTCTCCCATGGGCAATGAGGGGCAATGAGGACAACAGAGAACTGGACAAAGTCCTGTTCTTCCCTCCCAGTCACAAGGACCTTCTTGTCTCTGAGTCTCAGCTCATCATCCATAAAGTGAAGATGACTGTCACTCTTTCTGCCTGTGATCCATCTACCTACCTATAAGGACACATCCCAAGGGCATTGTGTGTCAATATACAAGAGCCACAGTGGCCATGGGCCAGCAGTGAGCCACAGTGAGTTTACATTGGTCCACCAGCCTTCTGAAATGTTTGGACTTCTTGCCGGTCCTTAAAATGTTGTGAAGAACTCTGGATCTATGTTTGTTTCATAAATTGATATCATGATTATATTTTTGCTTGTATCTGCAAAGGGCACCAAGGTTCGCCCTCACCCAACTTCCCTGAAACCTGCTCCCTGCTCTCCCAGCTGCCAGCATGGTGTTCACATCCACGATGAAGAAGGACGCACCCAGCGCTTGAATCGGGGGTGCAGCGTGATCCCAGCTCTTGCGCTGGCCAGCTGCGGAACTCTGGAAGAGGGACTTCCATTTTTAAGCTTAGGTTGTGCCATCTTTCAAAATGACCATGAACACTCTGTAATTGGGTGTTAAACACAAGGAGAGGGGCCAGGAGCCCTGTGTTGTCAGGCCTGAGGTTGTTCCCCAGTCCACCCTGGCCTCCTGACAGTTTGTCTTAGCAACGCCGAACTATCCACGCTCTGTTCCTTCCCCCCGGCACACATCTGCACTGCTGTCCCTGCCTCCTAAACTGTCCTATCCCTTTTCTACCTTCTCAAGGGGCACCCCCTCCACACAGCCCTCTCTGATCCTTTGGGCCCGGCTGGTTGCTCTTGGGACTTGCAGAACCCCAGCCCTCTTGCAGGCTGACAGTTGGGTAGGTTCTCTTTCTATGTTCCCCCTGGACTGAGTTTCCTTGAAGGTGGGAGTCGTGTGACAGGATCAAGGGGGAAACAATGAATCTGATCTACTTGGGAGAATCTCAAAATCCTAATATGGAGTGAAAAGTTGTATTACAGAGGACATATGAAGAACAGATAATGCACATATTAAGATTTTTGAACATGCAATGTGTATTTTAGAAATGCACACATGTAGGAGGAGTATCGAGATATGTATGAGAAAATAAACACAAAGCTCCTCCTAATGGTTTTCAGGTGAAGGGAGAGATAAGAGGAGTAGGCTAAAGAAGGGAGGTTTGTCTGTCCAAAAGCAGAAGATTCTGAATGTTTTCACCACAGAGAAATAAAAATGGCCAAGACAGATGTAATGGTTAATTTGAATTGTCAACTTGATTGGATTAAGAGATGCCAATGATTAAGAGGCTTCTGGGTGTGTCCATGAGGGCGTGACTGGCATGTGGGATAGTGAACTAAAGTGGAGCCCCTCCCTAAGCATGGGCAGCACTGCCCAATAGGATGGAATGAAAGTTGGGAGGACAAAGAAACAGATGCGGATGCAAGCTCCACTCTTCTTGAACAGATTCTTGATTGCTACTTCAATCGTCTGAGGATATTGGACTCTCCTTTCTCCACTCTTCCAAAGCGGACTCTGCCAGTCATTCTCCAGGTAGTTTCCTGGACTAGGGTAGCACTGTTGATCCTTCTTGTTCTGGGGCTTCTGTGTCTTGGAGTGCGCAGCTGCTGGTTTTTCCAGCTCTCCAGCTGCAGACGGCCATGGTGACTATTCAGTTTCTAGTCCTGTAAGCCGACCTAATAAAATCCCCTTTTATAACCATACTTCCTATTGATTCTGTTCCTCTAGAGAACCCAACTAATACAACAGATATGCTAAGTATCCTGATCTGATCATTTTACCATACATACTTGTATTAAAACATCACACCCTGTAAATATCCACAATCATTATGTGTCAATGAAAAATGAAACAATTTTAAAAAAGAATAATTTTCAAGCATGTAGAAAATATGAGAGCTTACATGGATGAAGTGTCCACCTGTCACAGGCTCTGACACAGATCAAGTGCTCAAGAAATGTGTGTTGAATCAATCAGATGCTAAGATGCACAAAGGATGCTTGGAGAAGCTTCCAGGGGAGTGCACTCATTCACCACCCGGGCACCTGAGAAGTAGGACCATCTCGAGTGCGCACTGAGGGCTGAGCTGGTGGGAAGACATGGAAGTGTTCTCCAGACTCCAGAGACCCTCCAGGGGAAGGACACAGGAGCCCTCTGGCAGGACCACAGCGAGAGGAAGGGGACTTCCAACAGCAACCCTGGAGTCCACTAGCCCTGGAGTGCACTGCGCTGTGGGTCACCTCCCCTCCCTCCCACCTGAGAGACCGCAGGTGCAGGCATTCGCCTTTCTTCCTGTGGGAGCTGAGACCACCCACAGCAGAATTCCCAGCCCATCCTCCCAGCTCCTCCGTTCAGCACCAGGGACAGCTCCCAGGACCAGGACCAGGGCTCCTGGGACCTATGGGGCCCCTGCCCTGCAAGCCACAGGACCTGGCGCAGGGATAAGTGGAGGTCGCTGAGAAGATCTGCTGGGTCCCGTAAAAGAGTCCTCTTAGCAAAACTGGTAGTACCTAAAGGCTATTTCTTGACAGCTCATTTTTTAAAAACTTAAGAAGCAGCAATGACCCACTGGAGAAGAAAGATTTTGAAAGTAAACATCTAAATATATTAATACATCTTTTTCAAATGATAGGCAAGAAGCATCCCAGAGGCAGAGGAAAGCAGAAAGAGAGTGGGGTCTTGGGACTGGCTGGCTGGGGGAAGACTGAGGAGCTGATACTGAATCTGGATTTGAAAGAGCAGGGAAGCCATCCATGAACAGAAGACCTGGGGAGGGCACAACCTTCAGAGCCACGGATAACAAGAACCAGTACGTGGAGGGGCCTCAGCTCTGACTGAAAAACTTCTGCACAGCAAAGGAAACAATTAAGACTATGTGAGGACAGAAGCTATGGGATGGGTGTCTCTGCTCGTCTTCCAGTCGAGGGTTAATATCCAGAATCTATGAAGACCTGAAAAAACTGCTACCCAAACAAGACAGCAAAAGTAGCCCCATGGGCAAATAACTAAAGAGACACTTTTCCAAAGAAGAAATACAAACGGCCAACAAATATATGGAAAAATGTTCCACATCTTTAGCAATCTGGGAAATGTAAATCAAAACTATTCTGAGATTTCTCCTCACTCCAGTTAGAATGGCAATCATCAAGAATGCAAAAAAATAATACTGACAAGCGTGTGGGGGGAATGGAACATCGACACCTTGTTGGTGAGACTGTGAATTAGTACAACTGCGGTGGACATCAGTGCGGAAGTTCCTCCAAAGATTGGGTGTGGAACTGCCACACGACCCACTACACCACCTAACCGCAGCCTACTGGGTGCTGCTATAAACCAGGGATACCAGAGCACGTCTCTCTGAACTGGCGTGAAAGCTAAAGGACTATACCAAACCGAGGTACTGTCTCCACTTCATACAGGCTTTCAAAAATAGGTACCAGCCCTGGAAACAAAGGGTGCCAACTCCCACCTCCTGCCAGCTTTGGTGTGCAGATCCGGAGCTCCCCGGGGCAAGGGCAGGCCAGCTCTGTTCCCCCTGCACCAGCCATTTGCCCTACCAACCTCAGGAAGCCCCCGCAGTCGAGCCTCTGTGCTCACCCACCGATCATCTCAGGCTCCTTTCCCTGAGACACTCAGTCAGGTGACAAAAGACTGTGGTCTCTAGACCCAAAAGGCCTTAACAGTGCCACTCAGAGGTAAGCACAGATTCTTTGAGCCCATGATGTCACATAAATCTCTTCCCAGGGACTGAGAAAGAGAGAGGCCCCGGGGCACTGGCTGCTTAATAAGACACAGGGCTGGAGAGGCCATCATTGGGGGTCTAGGGAAAAATCCCAAAGAGATCATTGAAAAATCTCAGATTCTGGAAGAGATTTTTTGGGGAGGTAACAAGTGATCCTTAGTCTGTAGCTTTTCTAAGGCTTGGTTTCCTCCATGTATGCACAGGGGTAAGCATTACTTTCTTTCAGAGACCTTCGGGCTTCAAGAGCTAGCATATGAAAAGGAGGGAGCTAGCAAAGAATAGCCATCCCATTTCAACTCCACCTTTATAAACAGTATTTGCTCATTAAATAAAATTTAGAGAATGCAGGTAAGTCAATAAAGAAAAGAAAACCCAACCACGATGATGATAATCATCGTTGACCTTTCAAAGGGAGCTGGCAGACTATTTTCTCTATGAATGAGAGTGCATATGCCTGTGTGCATGCATCTGTGGTCACACAAATGAGGACATGTCATAGCCAGAGGCCACCACCATAAGAGCAGAAGGTCACCTGTCACTGAGGCCCACACAAGTACATGAGCTTCACTTTCCCTCTGTCCCCGTGTGAGCTGACACCCAATGAAACCAGACAGGTGTCCTTTGAAGACTAAACTCCCCGCCGGTGGATCCACCCAAGCTGCCAGGTTCTGTCCGCACGGTAGCAGTCAGAGTGACCCTGGCAGGCTTGTTTGGGCAGAGGCCCTGAGCTCCGGGGAAGCAGTGATGCTGTGCTGCCTGTTCATGATAGCTTCGCGGGCCTGCCACAGGCAGAGGAGCTCTGGTGTCCCCTGAGTGACATCTCACGTCAGAAGTCACCGGCAGTCAGGAACAACTGGGAGCCGCCCAGGTCCCGGCACTTTCTCCTTGGGAAGCCTTTCCTCCGCCCTTAGGTGGTAAGGACTCGTTTAATCTTCACGTCTGCGTGAGATTGATTTTAACACTGCGTCTTAAAGAAGGGAAAACAAAGGTACCAAGAGCAAAGGGCACCCCAAGATCTGTTTCCTGCCCCGAGCCTTGTTCCTTTGTCTCCCGAAGGACTCTGCAATGTGCACACGGTTCTCAGCACAGAAAGGGAACTTGGAATGTGTCTGTTTACTTCCTTTTTGTTTAAAAAAAAATATCTTGGCAAAATTTTAATTCTGCTCCTTTCCCGTCCTCCAGGGCTAGGAATACCACTTAATTCCTCCAGCTACGCCCAGCTTCCTGAGGGGCCCAGGGCAGTGGACCACCCTTCCCTGGGCCTGGAGAGACCGCTCCCTTTATTTTCAGGAGCTGTCAAGTGCTGGACAATCAGGGGAAATGATAGGATTCTACCAAACGAGGTACTGAAACAGCCGACAGCTCAAACCTGTCAGTCAGCTCATCCTACAAATGAGGAAACCGAGGCCCAAAGAGAGGCTGGTCGGCTCAGCTCTGGAAGTGGGAAGTTGATTTATAGAACACCTGTCTTCCTCCCGCGGGTCCCAGAGGTTTGGGACTAATAAGTGACAGAAACCAGAGCCAAGACAAGGCCACCACGGAGCAGGGGAAGCTCCACGGCGTGAGACATGCTCCCCTCCAGCTCCAAACCCAAGGGCAGGACCGCTGAGGTTCCCCAGGGCAGGGCCTCCTTCCACCTCTGCACCCCCATGGAGTGGGGAGGAGCTGCAGCACACCAGGCCACCCTCCTCTGCAGGTTGGGGGCCCGGGACCCCTCGCCGTACTGACCCACCAGGTGGACGCTCTGGAGGGTGTGACGCTTTGGTCTGTACACAGTCTCGCAGACTGAAGAGTGGTTCTGTGGACAGGGGCAACAGTCACCTGAAGGGAGAGCTCACTCATGTCTCCTGTCATCAGTGGTCACCTGCCTTGTGCTACTGTAACAGAGGACCACAGACCGGACAGCTCGTGAAGAACAGAGGTTGGTTGTTGATGGTTCTGGAGGCTGGAAGTCAGCAGCATGGTGCTGGCATCCAGTCAGCCCTCCTTGGTGCACCTGCCATGGCAGAAGGCAGAAGGTAGGAGAGGCTGAGAGAGGCCACCGGCAGCCTCAGACCCGGTCATGACTGGTGCTACTCCCCCGATGAGGGCCCAGCGCTGGGGACCCACACTCCCCCTCCAGGCCCACTCCCAACATGGCGGCACAGGGGACTCAGTTTAAGGCCTGCGCTTTGGGGAGACACCTTCAAACCACCCCATTCATCTAGGGAAGGGAAGTGCCTCCAGAATGAGGGCGGGTGCTCTCCCTGCACTGGTGGCTGTGGCAGAATCTGCCTCTAGGTGTCAGGGTCACAGAGCCATCGGGAAGCCAGCGGAAGGGCTCCCGATGAGGAGTAGGAGGTGGGGAAGGGCAGGGTCAATGATCCAGGCCTGGGAAACATGGAGGCAGGAGCCCAGGCGGGGTCCTGAGGGCCTGGGGGTCTCTAGGAGGAACCTCAGGAGGCCCCTGGAGCAGACCCTGGGCACAGGAAGGAGGGTCTGTAGCCAGCAGTGGACGCTCACAGACCCTCCCTGCAGACCGCTATGGCTTAGAGTTGGAGACCACCTCCTGGGTCCTCCTACAGGAGCTCAGGAGTGCGAGGAGTTCAGTGCCTCCATTTCCTTCCTATCCCAACACCCATTCCACCAGGACAGCAGCCACTCAAGGTCCAGCAAGCTGCAGGTTCTTCCCAACTCCAGCAGGGGTGGAAGTCCTGGGACGCCCACAACCAGGGAAACACCAGGGCCTCGCCCTCCACCGTCCATGACCGTGTCACCCCACTGTCCCCAGCAGGGCCCTCTCGCTCTGGGCGCCTCTCCTTGACCTGTGAGCCCTCCTCGTCCTGAGGAAGCCAGAGAGTCTGGGGTGTTTCTTATTAAAAATGACTTTTCCTCCAGACTCTCAGCTCTGCACTCCTGTGGCGATGGCCAGAATGACCGAAGCTGAGACGAAGCCTGGGCAAGGTGGCCAGCACCTCGTTCCTTCCTCCTTTTCCTGGAGATACTTACGGTACCGAACACCGGGGGCCATCCAGGAGACCCAGGCCCTGACTAGCCTGGTAAGAGAAACTTAAAATGGAAACAAACGAAGGAGAAGGAGGAGGAGGAGGAGGAGGAGGAAGAGAAGGAGGAGAACAAAAGAAACGCTGTGTCCTCAGGGTGGATCCAAATGAGTCTCGTCCACTGTCTAATTTAATCCAGATGGAATTTATTATTGCTGCCATTTTACAGATAAGGGAAGAAGATCTCAGAGAGGTAAAGAGACTGCCCAAGGTCATTCAAGAAGGCACAGCGAGGGTGTGGACATCAGTCTGACTCATATCCAACCCCACGCTTGGACCCTCTGCAGCACCCCAGACTCCAGCTCCCCCACCAGGGCCCACCAATGGCCTCCCTCACACTGAGCCAGGCAGAGGCCGGGGGCCCAGGCCAGTCAGCAGGACCACGCAGCCCCTCGCAGCCCGCCCGCGACAGGGATGGGGCCGCCCCTCCTCGGCGCCAGCCCAGCGTCTTGCCTGCCAGACTCAGAAATGCCACCGCAGCCACTCAGCCCACCCCCTCGCGCCGACTCCGACTTGCCAGACACGCGTGGGCGGAGGCACCGGAGCCAGAGATCCAGGAGTTCTGTTCCTTCTGCCCAAATCCCAGCACTACCAACCCCGGGCATCTTGCCCTGCGTCCTGTCGCAGGCACAGCGTCTCTTCTCCATGGTGAATTTCTGCTCCCTTCTCAGGTCCTGGTAGGGGAGGGGCTGAAGGGAGCTGAGCCAGGCTTACCTGGCCAGCTTGCTGCCTGAGCCCCCGTCCAGTCCACTACACCCTGGGGCACGGATCCCCAGGACTCAGAATCCCGAAGGCCTCCCTCCAGGGCTGCCTGGGAGTCTCTCTGCCACCCCAGCTGGACACTCTGTCCTGCCTGCTAATTCTCAGGACTGGGTGGTGACGATCAGATGGTGGCTTCAGGCAGACCTGCTTGCAACCCCAGATCCTCTTTATTTTTTTTATATCAATTTGATTCTATTTAAAACATACAAATATGAGCATACTATGAGATCCGGAAATTCCAGGCTGGGTGATTCCCAGTGACTTATACAAATATGCACAGAGATGGACCCAAAGTGCTTATTGCTGTGTTATCTGTAATGAGGAGGAGCTGAACCACCTGAAGGCACAGCCGGAGGAGGAGCGTGAAGCTGCTGTGGACGTCTCAGGCCAGGGCTCCACATCTACCAGTCGCAGCGACGAGCATCAGCGTGCGATTCCTCAAGCTCTGCCCTGGGTAGGGAGCCGCCCGCGGGGAGCGTGGGCTCAGCCCGTGCACGCCCGAGTGCAGCCCCAGCACCACGCATCGAAAAGCAAGAAGGCCAGTTGTCATCAGCTTTTATTTTTAATTGACACATAATTGGGGGAAGATGTTAGTGGGCACAGGGCTGCCGGATAGGACACAGGTCCAGGCAGCCACCCACGGGTGGGTGGATAAGAGGGCAACTCCGGATGTTCTCTGGCACAGCAGGATAACTGTGGTGACTGCCGTCCACTGTACCCCTCAGAATAGCCAGCAGGGAGGATTTTGAACATTCCCAGCACCAGGAGTAAAAGTGTCTGAGGCGAGGGATGGCCAACTCAGTTTTTACCCAACTGTACGCTCCTGGGAAAACCGTTCCCACTCTCCTACCACGGGTTCCCTCCTCTGCTGTGAGAACAATCCGATTACAGCCAACCGAGGTGGGGGCTGGCTAGGGAGGGGACGTTTGGCATACCGTCCACACTGATTAGCTACACGGGAATTGATGCTGCTCTGGTACATGTTGATTCTACTTATTGATATTGCTAATTATTCATCACTAATTATTAGGTCACTCCTCCCTGAGCCCGTCTTCTTAGCCATAAAATACCAACATTCCTTCCGAATCTACCTTGGAGTAACCTGCTGGGAGAGCTCCCACACAGGTTCCAGTGAGGAGAAGCAACTGAAGTAGACACCAGTCACACCTGTCACCTGGGGCAAAGCCGCATGTCCCACAGAGGTGAGCAGCAATGTGGGCAGCACTGAGGCGCAGGACCACAGGAGGTTAAGGGAACTGCATGTGCTGTGAGGGAGGTGGCCTGCTCACCTGTGGATGGCTACCTGGACCTATGGCCTGCTCACCTGTGGATGGCTACCTGGACCTATGGCCTGCTCACCTGTGGATGGCTACCTGGACCTGTGGCCTGCCCATCCCACGAATGGCTACCTGGACCTGTGGCCTGCTCACCTGTGGATGGCTACCTGGACCTATGGCCTGCTCACCTGTGGATGGCTACCTGGACCTGTGGCCTGCTCACCTGTGGATGGCTACCTGGACCTGTGGCCTGCTCACCTGTGGATGGCTACCTGGACCTGTGGCCTGCTCACCTGTGGATGGCTACCTGGACCTGTGGCCTGCTCACCTGTGGATGGCTACCTGGACCTGTGGCCTGCTCACCTGTGGATGGCTACCTGGACCTGTGGCCTGCTCACCTGTGGATGGCTACCTGGACCTGTGGCCTGCTCACCTGTGGATGGCTACCTGGACCTGTGGCCTGCTCACCTGTGGATGGCTACCTGGACCTGTGGCCTGCCCATCCCACGAATGGCTACCTGGACCTGTGGCCTGCTCACCCTGTGAATGGCTACCTGGACCTGTGGCCTGCTCACCTGTGGATGGCTACCTGGACCTGTGGCCTGCTCACCTGTGGATGGCTACCTGGACCTGTGGCCTGCTCACCCCATGGATGGCTACCTGGACCTGTGGCGGGCTCACCACCTGGATGTGTGTTACCCAGCCTCCACTTCTCTGCAGACTTCGGTGCCTGCCTCTCGGGTAGCTTAGAATGAAGGGCACAGGTGGCAAGCTCTCGGGCAGCTTCATGTGTTGCCGCTGTGCCCCGGGCCCTGCACTGAATTCCTTCCCACTGCTTCATGGGACAGTTTCTTCCCCTGGCTGCAGGCGCCAGTCCTTCCTGCAGCCACTGCCCACACACACACAGGGGTCTTCTGACTCCCTCCGTCCCTGGCCATTGGCATGGTTGCTGGAGGGTGCATTCTGGTCTTTTCCCCTTTCCTTTTCCTGCTTTTGGACCCTGTTGCCAGCAACCCCTTCCCGCCCAGCTTCTCCTTTCCATTAAGTTCTCCCCAGCAATGGCCAAAGACCCGAATGACCGGGTCAGCAGCAGTGACCCTGTCTCTCTGAGTCCTCCTGTATCGTGCTACTTCACCTTGGCCGAGTGCATACACGCCAGCGGCCCCAGCAGGCGTGCGTTCCTACCACGCCCTCACTGGCCGTGTCCCCATTTAGCCCACCTGCTCAGAAGACCGGAGCAACACCCACTCTGCTTCTTGGATCACCGTGTGAAGGGACTTCCTCGTGTGGATGATTCCTCACTCGCTCCCCGGGATCTCTTTTCCTCTCTCACCTACGTTAAAGGTTTCCTAAATCTGAGCAGCTGATTCCAGGGGAGCAGGTGGTGAGGACAGTTGCCTGATCAGCCGCGCTCAGCTGGGCTGATGTGGCCTGGACTCCCCCAAGCCTGGTGGTCTGTGTCCACACTCCCGGTTCCCTTGGTAACCCACGGTTTCTGCCACAGAGCCCTGCGTCTGCGCTGTGGCTTCTTGCCCCGAGTCATGGCAGCTTCCAACGGAGATGTGCGCAGGCGTGAGGCTGCATCTCCCACAGCAGGCCCACATCCCTCACCCCAGGAGGACAACTCCAGGAGAACGTCCCTGCCACACTGTCACGTGACTTGAGAATCCAGCCAGGCGGCTGCCACCAGCACGTCCCAGAGAGGGGCTGCTCATGTAGGAAGAGCATCGCTTCCTGGACGTGCGGAGCACTCTGGGTGACCGAGAAGCCTCCCTGGGCTCTGCTCCCCCACCTCTGGGAGTGTATGCAGACAGTGTCTCGGCCTGGTTCTCAGAGAAGGCAGTGCAGCCTCCACCGAGAGAAGCCAGGCTAGAGGCTTGGGGCCGATGGGCGTGGCTCTGGTCCCAGCCCCGTGGCTTTGCTTAGCTCTAAATCTCCAGTTCTGTTTTTGCACAGAGTTTCTCTTTTTTCGGCTTTTATTGAGGCATAATTGACAAATAAAATCTCATGCATTCAAGGTGAACACATATTTTGATATATTCACCTATGGTAAAATGATAACCATGATATCCTCACATAATTACCTCTGTGTGTGTGTGTGTGTGTGTGTGTGTGTGTGTGTGTGTGTGTGAGGTCCTTCCTCTTAGCATATTGCAAGTATTCGTTATCATTAACTAGGATCCCCATGCTATGTACTAGGTCTCCAAAATGTATCAATCTTAGAACTCAAGTCTGTGCCCGTCACCACCTCTCTCTCTCTCTCTCTCTCTCTCTCTCTCTCTCTCTCTCTCTCTCTCTCTCTTTCTCCCCTGGGAACCACCATTCTGAACTCTGTTTCCATGGGTTCTGCTCTTTAAATGCCACCTACAAGTGGGGTCCTGCTTTAGGTACCTGGAGTATGGGCAATATCTTCCAGTTTTATCCATGTTGCTGCAAATAGCAGGATTTCCTTCCTCTTGAAGGCTGAGTAATATTCCATTGCATGGGTTCATGAGGTGCTGCCATAACTAAACATGCGTGAGGCTGGACACCTTATGTAGAGGTTTATTTGACTCAATTCTGATGGCCGGAGGGTCCAGACAGCATGCTGCTGGAGTCCTGTTGAGGGCTCTGATTGCTTCCCAAGTCAGTGGGGTGGCCTCCCTTTATGACAACTGCTCTTGAGGAAATAAATTTGCTTTGCAGGCCAAGCATTGCTTCCTTCATGAGGGTGGATGCCCCAGGACTCCATGACCTTCTCCTGGACTCTCCTAAGGTCTCCACCTGCTTGGCATTGCCTCATTTGGGACCAAGCTTCCTCCCATGAACCTTTGTGAGACACCCTCAAACCAGGTCCAAGCCACAGCTTGTTGAGTGAGGGGAGGCGGGGGCTTAGGAGCTAACCCATGGTACTACTTGGAACAGCTTTGGCACCCAGGAGCACCAGGGTTCTGCTGGTGCAGGAACGGGTCTCTACCTGGACTCCGGGCACCGGGTGTGGCAAGACGCTGGATATTAGGAAAGCAGTGAATCGTGCATGCCTGTGCTAGGTACGCCCCGGGGAGTTGGGCTAGTGTCCCTGAGCACGGAACAGCCCGTTGTGTGAGCGTCGCGCTGGATGGAAGGAACCGGGCTCCGGCTTACGGCATTGCGCAACCTCTTCCCACCGGCAGGGCTCTGAGGATCTGGGAATTCTGTGGAAACGCTGTGAACTGAGATTGTCATTTGAATCTCGTCGCCTCCAGTCAGAATCTTTGGAAAGTTCATCTCTGTGACTCACAGATGCCCTGAAAACAAATGTATTCTCAATGCTACCCACAGTTTATTTAATACAGCGAAAATTTTCCCCATGACATGGTTCCAAAGAGAAAGAGTCATGAAAGATGAACCAGGAAGTGACCACCTGGATGCAGGAGGGGAGCTAGCAGCCTGCTTGTTAGAAAGGAACCGCACGTTCAAAGGGATTGGGAAGAGCTCTGGACCTCCCTGGCAGCCTTGGAAGTTCCCAGGGGTCCTGGCTACCATGCCAGTGATTTACAGTTTAAGGAAAATGAACTGATACACCAGCATCGCCCGCCACCACAGAAGAAAATCATTTGTAACGTATTTGTAATGTATTCTGAAATGTGCACATTGTCCTTGTCAGTATCCTGTACTCACGTAGCTCTGAGTGATCTGAGCACCTTCTCTCCTTGATCAAAGCACTATTTTGAGAGAGGATTACAGACAGACGCGCAGAGAGCACCATGAGATTCGCAAGGGAGCCAGGGTGATGGCAAGTGCCCGGTCTTCAGCAGGAAGTGGCTGGATCATTCCAGAAACTGAGGGGAGTCTGGGGGCTGGGAGCCTTCTCCACAGAGGAGGCCTCTCGTTTCCACTTCCCAGGCTATGGCCAGTGCTCAGTGAACAGTGTGTTTCTTTAGCCCTGATGTAGCACTGAGCAACTCGGCTGTAACCTGTGAATAATTGATGTCCCTTTCCATTAAAATCAACAGCAACAGCTTCATGGAGTCTCAGGCCAAGCTCAGAGAGCCACCTCAGCTCCTAGGAGTGCAGCCGGGCCTGCTGCCACCCAGCCTCAGTCCTCTCAGCTCACTGCGCACCCCAGCCAGAGCCCAGCGTCCACGGTGGCCTCAGTGTCCTTGGAGAAGGGACATGACAGGGATGGCACCCCTCTCTCCCGCCCCCCACATGCAGATCCGTCTTGAAGGGCCCATCGGTGATGCACAGTGAGGGCTCTTACCAGGAACTCCACCTTGCTCACCTGACCTTGGACTTCAACCTGCACTCGCTCCTCGGTTAACCCCACCACCGTGGGCCTCCGTAACAGTGGCCCAGACTGCGTGGCACCCTAGTTATCCCAGGCCCTCCACCAAGAGTCCCTGGAGGTGCCACTTCCTTTTCCTCTTAACTACACTTTGGTCCGTGTGCCCATCTGCTCCCCTGAGTCTGCCTCCCCTCCAGGCCAGGGGCTCCATGGGTGGCTCCCTTACATGGACCACTGTTCCCTCCCGCAGGGGCTCACAGGAAAGCGCTCCTCCTCGGGCTGCCTGGCGCCCACCCTGTGGTGACCATCCCACCCTGCAGTTACGGCAGAGTGGCTTTCCTCGGTTCGCTCCTGCTCCCCCGAGGTGGAGCACCCCTCTGTCTTGCGAGCTGCTCTCTCTAGCAGCTCTATCAGCGTCGGGCACATAGTGATGCTCAATTTGATGACTGATCAGTTAATTATTATTACTGTTCTCCTCTGCAGAGGGCCCCCTTGGCTATGAGTCATGTGGGACACAAACACCTTCATGGTGGCCTGAGAGGTCTATCAACATACTTCTTCCCCAGATTTGTCACCAATTTTGTAATAATGTCCCTTCTGAGGTCCTGACCCTCCAGGGAAACCATTGGCTGCAGTTCAGCCAAGTTTACACTTACAACCAATCATCACCAGCACCTTGACTTTGCTTAAGAAACCTCTTTTCCGGAATCCCAGGCACTGCAGTCCCCTTCAGGTATCTGGTTTGGTGACAGGTAAAAGAGTCAGATTCGATCAGTGGGACCCAATCCTAGGGCTTTTCCTGGACTTATCGAGAACAATCTCTCCTTTCCCACTGGAGCTGCTAACTGTAATGATAAAACGACAGGGACGGTTGGCAGCCACCACACAGGAGGAGGCCTGCCGAGGGGGAGGCCAACCCAGAACCTGCGGCGTTGCGACACGCAGCGGGGAGTTTGTCTCAGCACCTGGATCCAGCCACGCCCCACGTTCATGCGCATCCGAACTTTTTATTGACATCAGTCAATAAAGTATGCTTTGTTCCTGATGGTAATTCACCATGAGTTTCTGATCTTGCGATGGGAAGAATTGCAAGATCAACTTTTAGGCTCAATTTTTCTGCAAACTTAGTTTTTATCCAGTAAAACTGGAACCCAAAAAGATTTTGTGTGCACTCGCCCTCCTGAGTGCTGAGGTTGGGTCCCAGCTTGCCTCCGCCTTCCTCTTCCTCATCCAAGTTGTCATGATTAAAGTGAAAGAAAAACAGAGCTTCCCAAGTATCACCGCTGCCTCCCTGATTGAGGCCCGTGTGAGGCCGTGAGGCTGCCTTCTAAGTGCTGTCACCAAATTCCAGCTAATAATCATGACGGTCTCTTGACGTTCATCATGCAGCTATGAGTGTCCTCTTTTCTTTGGAAAAGAGATTTAAAAATTAACAAACTAAGGTCATGAACTCTGGTTCTCCCTGAGACTTGCCACAGTGCACCTGCTTGCAGCCAACAGAAGACAGACACTCACGGTCTCCAGCCAGAGAGCTCGTTCCCTCTGTGACCAGAGGCCCCTATTACAGGCCACAGTGAGCACCAGCCATTTAGTGGCTGGAGATGGAGTGACCGCAGGGTGGCAATTTCAATAAGCGGGGCCCAGGACAGGCCGTGGGAGCATCAGGCTGTTGCCCACTCCCGTGGTCTCCAGGGAGGGGACTCCTTTGGGTCCACCTGCTAAGAAGAGTGGGCAACTGCTGCAGGTCCTCTCAGACGCCCCTGAAGACAGCAGGCCCGAGGTGATCTCCCCGGAGCCCTGGGTACGGGGTGAAGTGGAGAATGGGGTGACACTCTGACCCACTGGCTCTGAAACGCGACATCTCCTGATGTTGCTCCCTCGATTACTGTAAAAAAAGGTTAGAAATTAGGGTTGACCTAGGGTGGAGAGCCCGTCGGCCATATAATTTGTCAGGACTGTCCTGGTAACCCAGACACAGTGACTCTGTTAATAAGCAGGCACGAAGACAAAGGTCAGGGAAGACCAAAGCAACCACGACCTCCAGAGGAGTCCAACACGGGAACTGATTCCCATTTCCAGATGGATCACAAGTTTCACCATAGGAGCTCAGGATTTAGTAAAAACCAGGGCACAAGGAGGAGCTGAGAGTCCTGCAGGGAAGACATGACAGTGAGAAAGAATCACAAGGACAGAGAGAAGCTGCGGGGCCAGGGAACAGGAGCGGCACCAGGGACCGCCCGCCAGTGGCCCCAGCCCATCCTCCCTTGACTGAGGTCCCTGCAAGTGCAAGCCGCCCAGAGTAAAGGCGGCATCTCCAAGCCCGCCTTGCAGCCTGCAGTGGCCTCCTGAGTGGACCTGCCCCTGGAGAGGAGCTGAAGAGCAGGGGCAGTTTCAGCCGCCTCCCTTTCCTTCTCCTGCTGGCCCGTGGCTGGGGTGCAGATGTCATGGTGAGCCCGCTGGGACCAGGCCAGCTGGGACCAAACCCTCAGTGTGACAGCGCAACAACCCAGGGGCCCCGGCACCTGGTCATATCACCAACAGAACCACCTCTCGGCTCCAACGAAGGACAGTCGGTCCGCCAGCCACGTCCACAGACACTGCATCTTCAGATCCCACCAACTGTGAGTCAAGAATATGCAGGGGAAAAATTGCATCCGTACTGAACATGGAGAGTTGCTTTATTGCCATTATTCCCTAAACAATAAAGTAAAAACCATTTACATGGCATCCACTTTGCTGGAAGTATTAGAAACAATCTAGAGATGATCTGCTCTACGGGAGGTGCAGAGATTATATGCCAACAGTATGTCATTTCCTGAAAGAACTTGAGCATTCGTGGATTTGGGTGTCCACAAGGAGTCCTGGAACCAGTACCCCAAAGATGATAAGGGAGGGCTTCCTAGGGCTTAGAGCCCTGGGTTTAGACTCTGTTGGTTGCCAGCAAACTCACATCTTAATTAATGGAGTCACTGCCCGTGATAGACCGGGGAAGCTTCTAGGACTGACTCCTGCCCCGACCTGAAGATCAGCAGAAGGGCATCCTAGGTAAGAGCACAGCAAGTTCAACGACCCAGACATGAGGGGTGGAAGGTGCCCATCACCCCAGCGTGGGACAGGGGAGCTCGCTTGCAGGACACAGATGAGGCAGGGGGGAGGCTGGAGAGCTGGGTGGGCACTGGCCCACCTACTCAGGACAGGCGACCTTGGATGGAGACGTGATGAACTTCTTGCCAAGCACCTGGAAGGCCACCACCAAAAGGCCAGTTCACACCATCTGGTTCTCTGTCACCTTCCTGGAGAAGAGAAAGAGAGGAACACGCCGGCAGAGACCCACGTCTTACCAGTCTCCTGAAGGAGCCAGAATCTGCGAGCTAGGGGTGGACAGGACAGTCCACACCAGAGGTCAGGGCCTGTGCCTGCCTGTGGCAGAGGCCGCCCATCCCGAGTCTTCCTCCCCTGTGCCTTCTGACCTGCAAACGCCCTGGTATGTCTCAGTGGCACAGGGGCAGTTGGCCCAGGGGTGTGCTTGGACTTGGGATCCAAAGTGTTTAAGTCCAACAGGCCCTTCAAGCAGGGTGGGTGCAGAGAGCAGCGACTTGGATCATGGTCTTTGATCACCTCGTGGCTGGGCTTGTGCTGGGAACTTCCTGTGCAAAGGTGCGGGTCAAGATCGCCCAGTGGCTACGGTCATGCCTTGCCTGCGGAGGTTCTGTGCAAGGCACCGGACTGTAGTCTTGACCCTGAGTTCAGACACCGGCTGCGGGACAGAGAATTGTGCGCATAGTAAGATCGTTGTAATTGCTTGCGAGTGCCTCAGCCTCGAGCCTGCCTGCGGTGAAGAGACTTTCACAGAGACCCTCTTGATGGCAGAACCCACATCATGAACGTGTTGGACTAGCTCGGGTCATCGTTCCTCCATCAGAGGACCATGTCCCACCTGTCCCAGCTTTCTCCCTGTAAGAGTTGGTTTGTCTTTCTTAAGCCCCCTGACCCCTCGCGGGTTTCTAAGATTTGGCCACACAGGTCGCTGCAGTGGGGTCATGGGTGGAACTGTGTCCCCCTCAAAGTCGTACTCTGAAGTCCTAATCCCCATACCTCAGAAGGTAACTGGAGACAGGGCAGCTGAGTTCAAATGGGCCCACGAGCATTGATCCAACCCGCGCTGGTGCCATAGCATGAGGAAATTTGGACAGACACCCAAAGAAACATCACAGAGAGAGAGAGAGAGAGGAAGACCGTGAGGACAGGAAGCTGTGGCCCCGACAAGCCAGGGAGGCCTTGGAGGACCAGCCCAGTGGAACCTCAAGCTGGGACTTGCAGCCTCCAAGCTCGGAGAGCATGCCGTGCTGTGTGGCTGCCAGCTGTGTGCTTTGCCCTGGCAGCTCCAGCAGGCGTGTGCCGGGTGTGTGCCTGCGCTGACATGCTCATGGCCTGCGTGGGCTGGAAGGCCAGGAGCCGGGCACGCCTCTGTGTTCTAATCCCCAGGCGGGGAGAAGCTGGCTCCCCTTCCTAGGCGTGTCCATACCAATGCAGACCACTGGCTCCAGGGCCACCACCACAGCACCTCCGAGAGTGAGTGACCCTGACCCAGGAGGAGGGGCCCTCTGCGGTGCGTGTGAGTTCTGAGAATAGAAGTCCTCCCGTGCCCGCCGCCCACGGTTCTCATCATCGTGACGAACAGCAGCCATCTCCTTCCGGTGAGAAAGCACATCCTGTCCCACTCCAACGCCCCCCGGGAATGACGTGGTGAGGCTCGGCTCCCCTCCCAGCGCTCCCCAGGAAATGGCATGTGGGTCCTGGATGCGCGTCTGCTTCCAGCCCTGGGACTGTCACCCACCCCCCAGGACCTCGGCCGATCTATGGGAGTTGGTGATAAGTGATCCTCCAGGCTGGAGTAGAGGGCAGGCCCAAGCCATCCCCAAAAGGTTCCCCGGGAGGAGGTGACGTCAAATGCCTTCACCCCAAACCTACACCCGAGACCCTTCACTGGGCTGCCCCCGACTAAGGCTTCTGTGTGCCAAGATTCCGACCTGTGCCCTCCTCCCGGCAGACTTTCTGTGATTGTGCCTCTCCTGGGTCACAACCCAGAAAGGCGTGGGAGAACTGACCTTTCTTCACCCCAGAGTCCTCACTCATAACCAGGAGCTCCCTCTCCCTAGCCGTCACCCCGTCTCTGGGAGCTGCTGAGCAGCTAGCCTGGCCCTGGAGAAGAGCAACGCACTTGCACGACCCAGCCCTCACCCCGCCAGAGCCCCTGCCGGGGGAGGAAAGCGGCCCAGCCCTCACCCCATGCAAGCTGCTCTGGAGCCCTGCTGTGACGGGGTGTGTCCCCCAAGAGTCCATGAGCTGGAAACCAAATCCCCAAACTCACAGGTTGCTGGTGCTTGGAGTGGGGACTTTGGAGGGGATTGGGGTTGACCACAGCAGGACCCCATACTGGTGGCCTTCTGAGAGCAGAGGCCCGAGCCAGCACACCCCACTCCCTGCCCGGTGATGACCTCTGCCGTGGTGTGACACAGCAGGAGGGCCTCACCAGATGTGGGCCATGCTGGACCTCCCAGCCTTCAGCACTGTGAGTCCAGGCAACTTCTATTCCTGCCATTCTTTACATACCTGGTCTCAGGTACATGGCTATGGAACAGGAATTGAGCAAGACAGGTCCCCAGGGAAGGAGGAACTATATGCTCAAGGGTTCAGGGAGACCATTTTGAGCTGGACCTTGAAGGTTAGTCATCAGAGAGAGGAAGGCACAGAGCAGAGCCTGGGTCAGGCCACGGGATGGTGGTTGCAGACGTCGGGAGTGGCCACTGCGGGCATAGGCGAGAGCAGGTGAGACAGGCCTGGACTCAGAGGTGGGCCCCAAGCTGCGTTGAGGGGCCTGGATCTGTAAGTGACAGGGTGGCGGGTGGCTTGTAAGCAGCAGCAGGTCATCCCAGAGAGGGCTCTCGGAGACAGGTTAGGAGATGGCAGATCCAAGAGGAGGGACTTGAAGCAGCAAGACCATCAGGTGACCATTTCAGGTCACCATGCTGGTTGGTTTTATGTGCCAGCTTGGCTGGGCCCCCACACCCAGGGGTCTGATCAAATGTTATTCTAGATGATTTGCGAGGGTGTTTTATGGATGAGACTGACATTTACATCAGCAGACCTTGAGTAGTGCAAATTGTCTCCCGTAATGTGGACGCGCCTCACCTCACCAAACGTCCCCGCAGACGGGGGACTTTCTAGGCTGTGTGGTTGCCTGAGGCAGTTCCTGAAAACCCATCAGTGTCCCGCACGCTCGCTCACACTCACGCTCGCGCACAGCCTGCTGGCTCTGTGCCTCTGGGAAGCACTGACGATTGCAGCCACACTCTCTCGAGATCTATTTCAGAACTGGCTCTGGCTCCGGAAAATGCATGAAATGAAATTCCTGTCCATGGCTACTTTCTCCTCCACCACAGCACAGTGTGCCTCTGTCATCTGCTTCTGTCTCAGCTCCCAACCCAGACCTGCTCGCTGTGAGAACTTCATTTTTAAAATCAAATCAATGACTAAACGGGGGTGTTTTGCAAAGGAGGTGCCTATCCCACGGCTGTGGGTGGACGCGGGATCCACGTCTCCTCAAGAGGTAATTGATAGAAGCTCACTTATCCACCCCCATGCGACGTCCCACATCCTCAGTGAGTGTGACCAGCACCCACAGACCCGTGAGGACCCTCTCTCCAGCCATGGGCTCGCTGCCCCTGGGTCCACAGCATGCTCACCAGGAGATACTGGGGCTTGTCTCCAAACCAGGTGTGCCTGCTGGATTTGGCTTTGTATGTGATTCAATCAAACATCATGTAGACCAATGCAATACGAATAGGAAAAAAAAGAAAAGCCTAGATCATATGAAAATTGAATTGAGACTTGAGAGAGATCTGATAAAGATGAACTGCTGGACAAAGAGAACTGACATGATAAATTGGGCTGTTGAATGAGGTAGAAAAGAAGACTGCTGCAAAAACATTGGGTGAAAGCAATAAAATCTAAAGAGTTTAACACTCGGATTTTTCTTCCAAGGGTCTAAATTCTCACCTCATTTTCAAGAACCTGCAAACAGGAAGTTGTAGGCAATTCATTATGAATGCAGTTAAGCTGGCTGTCACAGAATCCTAGTTAATGCTCCTGCTATGGATTGAATTGTGCAACCCCCCTCTTCCTTCCCCCTCCAAAAAATATGTGTTGAAGTCCTAACCCCGGGAACCTCAGAATGTGAGCACATTTGGAAATAGGGTCATTGTATATATAATGAATTCAAGCTAAGATGAGGTCATATTGGAGTACAGTGAGCTCCTAATCCAAAATGACAGATATCCTTACAAATAGGAGAAATCTGAACAAGACAAACTCTTAATCTGAAGGTGGAGGCAGAGGTGGAAGTGATCGATTGCCAGTCGAGGAATGCCACAGAACTCCAGTAGGAGGGAGGCAGGAGCATACCACACTCACCCTCAGGAGGAGCCAGTGCTGCTGACCGTCTATCTGGAACCCTTGGACTCCAAAACGGTCAGACAATACATTTCCATTGCTTCAGCCACTCAGTGGTACTTTGCTACAGCATTCCTAGAAAACGTAACAAAACATCTATATTCATAAAGGAGTCCATTGTTCACATCAAATGATGTACATGTTTGAAATTAGAATAGCTGTTTACGATTCAGTTTTTTTTAAATTTATTCTGATTAGTTATACATGACAATAGATTGCACTTTGACACATCATACATAAATGGAGTATGATTTCTCATTCTCCTGGTTGTACAAGATGTAAAATCGCACCAGTTGTGTAGTCATACATGTTCATAAGGTAATAATGTCAGATTATAACTTTTTATTTAACCTGAATTTCCTCCATTAGCCATTCAACTGTAAGACTTTGTGGCTTTGGGTAAACGGATTCCTATTCCGTGCATCTTAACGTAAGTTAGAAAGTTTGTAAACAGCACATCAAGTCTGTAATTTTGCAGGTGTTAGTGCACAAGGCAACTCTAAATGAAAATAGGAGCTGTATGAAGACTATTTAAAGAACACGATTTAGTGAGCTGTGGAGCACACGGCTGGGGAAACAGCCTGCATGGGGAGATGTCCTGCAAAGTCCATGGCTGGGGAAACTGACGAGGAGGAGCCGCATTGGGACATGTGACCTCCTGGAAGCCGGAGAAGATGGCATCTGATTTGCTGAGTTTCATCCCCCATCTGCTTCAGTTGCCTGCTGTGGGGGTTCAATGAGATGCTTCATGCCAGAGCACCTCAGCAGCTGCACACACTGGTCAGCACATGAAGGGAAGGCAGGGACCCTGCCAGGCATCCTGTGCCCAGCAGCAGAACAGCCCACTCCCATCCCCACATGAGCCCAGGTAAGAACTGCATGGGCAGAGAATCGCCCCTGTTCTCCTCTTCAGAAATATCGGAAGCAGTTTCACAATGTTACTTCTAAGTTCAACTCCCTTTTGCTTCCAAATTGGTCAATACTGATTGGTCAACAAGCCCAAGAAAGACACGGAAATGACAAGAGGGGGGAGATTTCCTCCTGGGAGGTAATAATATCATGCTTCATGTATAGACGAGGTCCCCAGTGCAACCTGGTAAGCTTAGGTTTTAAAACCTTCACCAAAAATTCTAAAGAAGCAGGTGTGATTTCCAATGCTCTGGCAGGAAATAATGAGCCAGCACTTTCATGATACACTGTTCTGTTGAGTTGGGTGGATCCATCCACTGAGAAGGCGGATCCATCTCTCCCTGGTGCAGGACAGACAAGGCAAGCACAGGCAAGCAGCCTGAGGGCCGGGGGAGGAGACAGTCCCCTGGCAGAGGCCAGAAACTGCTGGCACCTGGGCCATGGCTAGCCCACAGAAGGGCTCCGTGGCCCTGCAGGGTATTTTTGATTTAATTGAACCAATACTTCTTATTGGGAGATTTTAATTAAAATCCGGATTTCTGATTCCTCTTGAAAAATTGGAAGATGGGAAAACACTGAGCCTGCTTCTCACAGGACAAGCACTGATCCGAGCAGACAGGAAGTGGCCCCACTAGAGGGTCCCCGCACCATGGAGACCTTGATCATTCTCAGAGGCTCAGAGACAGCCACCAGAGCAGCTGCCACCTGCCAGCACTGCAGGACTTCAGCCGTGAACCCCAGATTACAAAGTAAAACCCTGAATTCCATGAACGCAGATATTAGCCCAGCATCTAAGGCACCGTATGGCTTGACTTCCAACTGCTTTTAAATGTGGGTTCCCTGAAAGATCCACGGTCCATGCTGACATTGAAGAGGGAGGAAGAGTCAGAGAGAAAGACACAGAGATAGAGGTGGGCAGTGGAATTCATCTGCGGTGGCCCATGCCGTGTCCCTGAGGTGGTAGGTCTGGCCCGCAGGCTCGGGTGGAAGTGATGTGTGCCTCTTCTGGACCAAATCTTAAGGAGCTGCTGAGGAGCGCTCTGACTCTTGCACAGCCCTTGGCTGCAGATAAGCCTGTGCTCTGAGAGGGTGACCAGCACCCCACGGAGCCCGAACGTCCATGAGGAGCAGAGTTCCTGCCACTCTGCCTGAACATGTGACTGCACCAGAAGACAGACTAAGGCCAGGTTAAGGCAACACAATTTGGGAGCTGTTTACTCACACACAAGATCCCCTGCTCTCCTGATCTCCACAGCGTATCCACGTGCTTTACAGGAGAGTGAGCACAGATTCCACCAGATTTCAGAAAGTCCCCGAATGAAAATCAAGGTCAGAATCCCTGCCGTTAGGGAAGAAGAAATTCATATTCTTGGCGAACAAGCGGTATCTGCCAGTGTCTCCCTGATCATAGCCACCCGTCTCACTATTCGTGTACTCGCATACTCACTGAGACACTTTCTCGGCACAGGCGTAGTGCCCGACTCTGCAGCACGCGGAGAAGAGCCAGAGCCTGCGCATGTCGTGCCTCTGGAGTGGCCCTGGGCTCGTGTGCTGAGTGACCGAGTGCCGGGGTGCACAGGCCTGTTGGAGGTGGACGCACGCACGGCAGTGGTGTTTGCTGTGCAGGGTGCACCTGCCCGGGGCCATCTGTGAGGAGCCACAGGCAGCCTGCACCTGACTGATCAGCCCACACTGCAGGAGCCCTGCAGTGCTTCACCCCACTTTTCCAAGGGCTCTAAACAGACTCCTGCCTGGAGGAAGATGGGAAGGAAAGCAGGCCGACCCTACTGGGAGGAACGTGTGCACAGAGGGGAGAAGGGCTGGTTTATCAACGACCCCTGCCTCCGAGGTAAATGCAATCACATCGAGCAGCAAGGAGCAACACTGTCTTGAGGGTGGAAGGTGCAGGGGAGCCCGAGAGAGGGGAAGAGGGAGCAGCAGCTCTGGGTGACAGACAGGAGGGTGAGAAGCACGCATGGCTGTAGAGCCACAGGGCACCAGGGAGAGTTTGGGGAAACGTAAAGGCAGCCCCAAAGCAGCTTCACTGTTGATACCAGCCGTGCTCCTGGGGGTCCCAAGACCACCTTACACTCAACAATTTGCTAGAAGGACTCACAGAGTTCACTGAATGTGTTCATGCCCATGGGTGACCTTCATCTCCACCCAGAGGTAGAGCTAACATGGTGTGGCCCAAAGCTCCCACGTGAGCCACCTTGTCAGCAGAGACTATCTGGAGTGATCTCAAGTCCCTAGGTCAACAGAAAGGACGTCCCAAAGACTTAGAGGCCTTCTACCAGGAGACAAGGGCAGAGGCCGCCTCTCTTTGGACTAGGTTCCTCCACTGCAAAGCAACTAACGAATCTCGCGCTGTTGGGATATACAGCAGAGGAGGCCAAGGGCGTGGGAAGGGAGGTTAGAAAGAGGAGTAGGAGGGAGCCACACAGGCCTTGAGGACGTGGGCGTCAGCAGCTGGGAGGAAGGACGGGAACCCACCCTGTGCAGAAATTTGCAGGTTATTTCTTTTGATCCTCGAACAAGATGTCAACCTCTCGGAGACTCAGACATGAAGTGCTTGCCCAAGACTGGTCTTGCGTTCCGTTCTGATTCCCCAGCTTAAGTATTCAACTGCTGAGTCCATTTAGCATGAGCAAAACCTCTCACCCCATCACCAGCCAGGGAGCAGAAGGGGAGGGAGCAGGGTCCCCCAGTCCCCTCTCGGGCCACACCCCAATGACCTAAAGACCCCCTCACCGGGCGTACCTCTTGAAGGTTCCGATATCTGCCAGCAGACCTGACAGCAGCAACCCTCTTTCTTCTTTCCAACCATGAAACTCATGAGGATCTTAAATAATCCACTAGAGAATTCATTTCTCCCTCCCCTTTGATCATTAGGTATAGATGAGACCGAGCTTAAATTAAACTTCATGAGTAGACTCCACTGGACAGGTCACCAGCTGGACCCGAAGAGCCAGTGGATGCTGAAGTTTAAAGGAAAATGCTTACTTCTCATCCAAAGGAGATGAGGAGGCACTTTCTTTCTCCTGCTGCCCTGACTGGGCATGTGAAAACTGCCTAAGAACAGACACCTTCCAAGGGATGGAGCAGAGAGATGGAGCATTCTTAGACTCGCCCAGCAGTTCAGTCCTGGATCTCATCTTAGGGAAGCTAGTTGCCTCTGGACTATTGAGTTAAATGACCCAATACATTTTCTAAGCCAGTTTAGTTTGGATAGTCCACTCCTTGCCACATAAACAGTCCAAAGCAACTCAGCAGGGATTGATTTTAAGGTTTGGATATGAGGTGTCACCCAAAAGTCCATGTGTTAATGCAGGGATATTCCGAGGTGAGATGATTGGATGGTGAGAGTCGTAACCTAATCAGCACGTTCTAGTTTAATGAACTGTATGCAGGTGGGCTGTGGTGCAGCAGGTGGATCACTGGGGGCCAACCTGAAGGCTTCCTTCCCTGCAGCCCCATCTCCTCTCTCTGCTTCCCGGCTGCCCCGAGGGGAGCAGCTTCCCATAGGATACCCTCCCGCCATCATGTCCCACCTCACCTTGGGCCCAGAGCAATGGAGTCCATGATCATGAACTGAGCCATGAGCCAAAATAAACTTTTCTTCCCCTAAGTTGTTCTTTTTGTGTATTTGGATCACAGCAGTTCAATGTTAACTAACACAGAATTCAAGGGAGGTTGTTAAAGAAAACCCCCGTGGCCCCCACGTGCATATCCGAGAGCTTGTTCTGAGACTGCCCCTAAATGGCTCTTCCTTTCCCCGCCCTGCTCCGCAGCCCTCTCTGCAAGCAGGAGCCTCTAAAGAGACTCCCCACCAGCTTTCAGGTGAGTTCAGGTGGTCCAGGGTGGTCTCACCATGGACTCCCCACCAGCTTTCCAAGCAGACTTCTTTTTTGCTACGTGCTATGCTCTAATCTGGAGGTTTGTTCAGGGACTTTGGAGGTGTCTGTCTTCATTCATTTTGTGTTGCCCTAACCGTATACTGAGGACTGAGTAATTTACAAAGAGCAGACATTTATTTCTCACAGTTCCGGAATCAGGGAAGTTCGATATCAAGGTGCCGACTTCTGGTGAGGGTCTTCCTGCTGCATCCTTCCATGGTGGGAGGCAGAAGGACAAGAGAGTGTGAGAGAAGATGGGGCTGACCCTGCCTTTATGATCGCCCACTCTTGTGATGATCAGCCCACAACCCACAGGCATCAGAACTGCATTAACCTAACCACCTCTTAAGGTCACACCTCCCAGCACTGCTGCAATGGGGACGAAGTTTCCGGAACATGAACTTTGGGGGACGCATTCCACCACAGCAGTGCCCGTTAACTATCCCTGTCCACCAATCCATTGCTCAATGGTCTCTAAGTCCCAAAACTCCAAAACTCCGCCTCGTTTTCCCTTTTCCTCCTCTTGCTGAGAGGCTACTGGGCAGTGCAAGAAAGAGCTCGTAACCTCAAACCGACTGCTCCACTTCTAAGCCGTTCCCCATCTATAAGATGGCAATACGGATACTCACCCCACAAGGTGGAAATGGGACTGATGCACACTTGAAGTCAAAGACAGCCAGCTCTGACCTGTGTGTACATCACTTCCCTTTTTCTTCTTTCACATGGGAATTGTCTTCACCTTCAGAGCTTCCAAGTCCTCGAAACCGTCTGGGGTCATTCTCCCTGTAATCGTCAACTAAACAACCCAGTCCCTGTCCTGCTGGACCCCAGAAGCCAGCCTCCCTGTGAACATTTCCAAGGATTCCCTGGACATCACTGCCTCCTGTTCTCAACCAGTACATCCCCCACTCCTCCCCTCTGCCCCAGACCTGTGGTCCCCTTCCCCCACCCTGGGGGCCTATCCTACCCGTCACAGGTGGGAGGGAGCACCCCACAAAGATGCTGGGTCTTTGACCTTCACACAGCCCTGGAGACAATGCAGGCGGTATCAAAGCCATACTAGAGAATTTGTATCTGAAACGATACAAACACAAAATAGTACAGTCCAGCCCACTGTCTTCTACTCAGAACCAGGCCACCTCTCCTGCTCCACTCTTGACCTGGTCACGAGGCTACCACCTGCCTGCCTTCAGTGGCCACCTGCTCCCTGAGGAAGCCTGGAGACAGGTACATCCACAGCTACTGCTCATGACCAGAGCAGCTCAGTCTCACCTGCCCACCCCAGAGGGCCATGTAGGCATCTTCCCAACAAGAGGAACCCTGCGCTGGAGGATCGTGTCCTGCCCCCGCGTCTGGCGGACAGCAGAGCTCTAGTCCACTCGTGGAGAATTCCGTTGTGATCTGGGTTAGCAGCCGCAGCCTTGTCCTTCCTCCCACATACCCAACTGTCGGCCAGAGGCACTGAGGGTCGCTCGTCCTCTCCAGAAGGCCCGCGGGTGGGCTTTCCAGCTCCACTTTGCACATGAGCAAAGGAAGATGCACGAGGCCAAATGCCTACTTGAGCAGGTGCTCCTGGCTCCTGAGACTCATCCAGGAACGCGCGGCCTCCTCCCTGCCCTGGCCTCAGCCCTGACCTCAGCGGGTAATCAGAGTGACTCTCCCAGCCCCCAGCTGAGGAGTTTCAGGTTGAGCTCCGAGTGGGGGTCACATAAAGGAGCAGAGGTGACGTTGGAACAGGCATGTGGGTGTCCCAGGCTGGCAGCAACACAAGAAGGGATCCGAGGACACCAAAGTTTCCAACAGTGCATCAGAGTGGTGAGAGATGGAGACGCCCTGAGAAGAGGAGGCTTGTCTCAGAGTCAAGGTCGGGTTCACCCACCCCTCACTCCATCTCTGGCTGCTCACTTCCCTCGTACCTGGCCCCAGCCAGTACCCCCTTGACCGCAGGCTGCTCTTCTGTCAGTCTCCGTGCTTCACTGTGTGATTCTTCTGTCCTCCCCGCTGAGGCCAGCCCTCCTTGGAACCCAGCCTCCAACGCCCAGTTCAAGTCCCCTTGTCCATGCATCCTTCCATGAGCCCCCAGTCTCAGCCACCCCACTGGGACTAGCAGGGAAAGCAGGTCCCCGGAGCACTGTCCTGCAGGGAGGGACAGGGCAAGGAGGGAATTGCAAGTCTAATATATGCAGATTCTAGTCTAACCTCATCCACAGCCAGAGCCTGACAACAGGGAGGGAACACTTACAATCACAGTCAGTTAGCAGGGAAATCGGAGACGTGTTTGAAGAAGAAGCTCTACCTACTCTAAAAGCAGCTCTTTGTGGGCTCATCACATCCAAGTGCAGAAAGGGCCCTGGACCTTGTTGAGGGCCAGCTCGTCTCTGCCACTGTCAGCAACCCCTGTGCTCACACATGCAATGTCCTCAAGCCCGTGGTGCCTGGGCGTGCAAGAGGCCAAGGAGAACTGGCCAACCAGCCCCTCCCGAGTGTCCAGAAGACTGAGGACTCCTGCCTGCCTTCAGGCCCAGTCCGCAGACTCCGGCTCCTCCACCGCTGCCCAGGCCCACCCACAGAACAGCCCTCCCGGGGCGCCACTGCTGGACACCAGCTGCCTATCTCCACGCTGCCCTGCTGCACCTCCCGGGGGTCCCCCTGCTTTGGGAGCACGTGCTGGCCATACGGACATCCCAGGATCCTGTCGAGGCTGCCCCCCATGCCTGCCCCCCAGTGCCATTTCTTCCCTCCTGTGCCTCTCTGGAAGAGCAGCCCCAGGTGACCACAGCAGGGACAGTGGGCATCACCACTCTTCCAAGTGCAGCCTTGTGTCCAGGGGCTCCGTCACTGAAGCTCTCCCAGGAGCCCTAGCTGGAGGCCGGGCGTCTCCACCCTGGTCAAAACTCACCCCAGGACAAGGGTCCCAGGACTGTGCAGTGCGGTGGGCTGGGAGGGGCTTTCTCCCCTGGGCATGAGGACGGGCCCTTAGGGCTGCGTGGCCTCCGGCAGCACCTCACGGCTGTGAATGTGCTCTCCCCTCTCTTGCTGGAGTCCGGCCACACATCTGGGCAGCTGGGCAGCAGCTCCCGGGGCAGCAGACCTCCTGCTGCACAGTCCCCTCGGGGGCCTGCTTCCCTCCCAAGACTGAGACTTGGTTCCCAGGCAAAACCGACCACCCTTTCCCCTTCCTCCCACAGGGTCAGTCCTTTGCAAGGAGACCCAGAAGCCCCCCGCTGACAAACATATGGCAACCAGACAAGTGCCCCCCGTGCTCGGGCCATCCTAGGGTGGACCGGGCACTGGTGGTGTTCCCATCCAGATGATTCAACCAGACATGACTGTCAACAACGATTCGCTCGTCGGGCACCTGCGTGGTGCCAGGCAGGTTCCCCAGGCCAGGGAAGCACAGTGCCACCCAAGAGGAGTCGCAGTCACTGAGTCGTGATCCCACAGTGAGCAGAGGCAGAGCAGAGCCCAAGACCCAGCCTTCAGCTCAGGTTCCAGGACACCAAAAAGAGATCCCCAGGACCAGAACCATGATATCTGCAGAGAATTCAACTGAACCAGGAAATTGATTCTGCTGTTCCTGCCTAAGTTTTGGTTCTGTCTCTTCATCTTCCAGTGATATAACAAAATACCTGAGATTAGGGTTAGTCAGCTCTCCGTTACTGTGACAAAACACCCGCAAACACCAACGTAAAGAGAAGAAACATTCATCTGGGCTCTTGCCTTCTGAAGTTTCATTGCATGGTCACTTGGCCCAGGGCTTTTAGGTCAGCGTGAGGTGGTACCTCAGGGTGGAAGTGCATGGTAGAGGAAGACCACTCACCTCATGGTGACCCAGAAGCAAATGTAGAGATGCTACGGCCAAGCCCCTCCCCCCAAATCCTGTGGCGCTGTGAGTCCACAAGTGGATCCATCCGTTCATGAGGTCAGAGCCCTCGCGATCAGTCACCTCCCAGAGACCCCCTCTCAACACTGCTGCCCTGGGGACCAAGTCTTTGACTCGTGAGCTTAAGAACACTTAAGATCCAAACCATAGTGCAATGGAATTTATAAAGAAGAGAGGTCTGTTTCACCCACAGTTCTGGGAGTGGAAGTCCAAGAACAGGGTGCCAGCATTTAGAGATCTCGACACCAACTTTTAGAGGACTCAGTCAACCCACGGCCTTGTCCAATTTCCCACACAGAAGGGAATTCTGGGAGAATGATGAGCACTGTTAGGAGCCAGATGAACCGAGGAGCATTTGAAAGTGAAATACAAAATTTGACTGAAATACAAGTGCTATTCTCTAATCTTCAAGGCATAAAATTTAGAGAGGAGCCTGTCTGGAATGATGGGGAAATGGATTTGGCATTGCAAATGTGTGCTCCTGTTGGCACCAGAAACCCATCTCTGGTATCTGGGATGGTGCCCCAGTACCTGCGCCAGTTCTCCCTGCGACCAGAATATTCATTTTCATTATTCAGCAAGGAAGGCGCCCCTCCACCTGGGCTTGCTTTATTCACATTACAGAAACCACTCAGGCATGATTTCTCTCTTAGAGATTGCCTGGTGCAGGAAAGAGGCAGGCACAGAGACGAGCAATGACAGAAAGGAGGACAGCAGCTGCCGGTCACCGAGAGCCTCTAGAGTCCAGCCCCCAGGCTGTTCTCCATCCGCACCTCGTCCACACCTTCTCACGGGCTCTGTGCAACCTGGCAAAGAGGGTCTATCATTTCCCAATTCAAAGGCAGGAAACTAACTCTGAGAGGCCAGTAGAAGTCACACAGCCAACCAGAGGGAAACCATCCCAAGTCGGTCCTTCTGACTTCGAAGTCCACGCTAACGACTGTCACAGTCACAGAACTGTGCGCCCAGAGCCACGCTGGAGGGATCTGCAGAGGACAGAGGCGGCACTTCAGTGAGAAGGACAAGGAGGAGCCGGGGGTGAGGGAGGGAGGGAGGGAGAAGGGGTGACTCCTAGGGCTCCCTGCATCTCAACTCAACCCAGCAGAATCTGGGGGAGGCTTCCCGGAGGACGAGGGGTCGGGCTGGCAACGTAGGTTCCAGAAACAACTCAGGCAAAGGCAGAGGGCTGCGTGCCCAGCAGCTGGGGGCGGGCTCTGTCCCTGGAGGAGTGGTAGCCCTGAAATGATGTCAGGCCCAGGGACCGTCTGATGGTGCTTCATTTCCCAGGGACCATCTGATGGTGCTTCTGTCTGGGGCTTGTGATAAAGGATAAGAAGTTCTCCAGGGAAGGGGGTCAAAGACCGCCCCTTCCCAGCCTCTGAAGTTTACTGGAATGAGCCGGAGGGGAGAGACTGACAGGAGAAAGAGCACACAGACCCAACAGTGGGCACAAAAACCTCACAAAATGTGATGCTCAAAGGGCAGAGAAGAATCTTCCACTCAAAGGAGGCGATTGAGATGGGGGGAGAAAATGATTTTTATTTTTATTTACTTATTTGGTACCAGCTTAACCACTGACCACATCTCCAGTCCTTTTAATTTTTATTTTGAGACAGGGTCTCATTAAGTTGCTTACAGCCTCACTAAGTTGCTGAGGCTGGCCTCGAACTTGTGATCCTCCTGTCTCAGCCTCCCTTCCTGTCTCAGCCTCCCGAGTACAGGAGTGCGCTACCGCGCCCAGTGAGAAAGCGATTTGTAGAGGAAGTGAATGGTCTGCAGAACAGACAGCGGTCAGAGATGGGGTCCCTGCACTGTGGGCAGGGGCGGGGCTGCGCTGTGGACAGAGGCTGTCTCACTGTGCAGATGAAGTCTCTGGTGATTCTCGGAGCTGCCCTCAGAAAGCCTGACGTCTGTCCAGGGGTGGCAACCACTGTCTCTTATCTGGCGATTAATTTTACTGGTGCGTGAGATTTCAGGGAGGGGACAAGATGATTTCCTTTTTGTGGGAAAAATGTCCTTCCATCAATACAGGAACTCCAGAGAGTCCCTCCCTGTGCTGGGTCCAGGAGGGGACAAGAGCAGATCAGAGACCTGGATCCCCAAGTGGCTCCAGAGGCCTCCAGTGTCCTTGAGCTCAGACTGCTCAGCCTATCAAGGCGTCACACCTTGGGGCACTTTTCCCAGAGCCACCAGGAAGGACCGTGAGAGTTGGGACAAGCTGCACAGTCCCAACAGAACAGGCAAATCCTGCTCAGGCTCATGAGCATCCTTTTTTTTCTGGAATACACCCTGCTAAGAAAGACCCCAATAATTCTGCAGAGAAAGAGTTCATCGTTCTGAGAGAAAGAGTCTAAAAAAGGCCCGATGTGCTTTCCCAAAGCCGACCCTGCACTCTGGGAGTTAGTGGTGAGAGGTCTAGTTTGCTGCAGACCCCCAGGGCTGGCCTTCACCCTCCCCTCTGGATGACACTCCCCAGGAGTCCTGGGGACGCCGGGAAGTAATCTCATCAGAACCCCGAGTCAGAATGGCATTTCCTCCATGTCTTCTCAAAACCCGCGAGGACAGCTGCAGGCTCCGAGTGCTGTCAGAGAGTCTCTTATTTTTGTATTAAGATGCTAGGGGTTTGCCTCTTGCTGACATGCCAAGGAAACACTGCCTCTTAAGAGAGATCATTTTTTAAAAAATCACATTTCTTATTCTGGGGCTAAAATATCCAACATATCAGAGGGCATGAGGAAAATCAGCAGAAGAAACAATGTGCTTTGAACCTGCTCAACCTGAGAGCTCCCCACGCCGTGCCCCAGGCAGACACGTGTCTTGTAAGCTGTCACTCAGAGCCCACATCACGGGTGGAGTGGGAGGAAGACTGTAAGAACACCTTTCACTCCGATCTCTCCTACGTAGGCTTCCTTAGGAAACATTTCAGGAAGACTAAAAGACAAATAAAACTCCACACAGTAGGAGCTTTGGAGTCAGAAGGACCCCAGACCTCCAGCTGAAGGAGCAGAGTGGGATTTCTTGTCTGCAGAACGGGCCTGGGAGGTCCCGCCACACTGGATGCTGTGAGGAAGAAACAGGTTCATGCCCAAGAGGGGTCCAGCACAGGGACCAGACCAAATGTCAGCTAGAGAGACCACAGCCATCATTACTACAAAAATATATCTTCAATCTCATTACCAAAAGGACCATCTTCACATGAGAACCTCGAAAATACAGATATGCTAAGAGAAAAAATTCACACAACACATACCGTACGTATTTTAAACTATACCTTCTATCATTCTTCCTATGCAAATACGTCTCAGTATATATAAGCAAGCTTCAAAAATAGCACACACTCTGTGTACTGTTTTATAGGTGAGCTCCTTAGGTGTGGCTTTATGAAGACAACGAGTTGGCCAGAAGCATCAAGTCAACACTCAGGACTGAGGATGAAGAAAATTCTGGAAAAGTAAGGCAGGTGGGCATTCCCACACCTCCTCAGAAGCATGCCAGGAGGAATTGCCTGCACTGAATCAAGTGAGATTCCCTTGCAAATCCTTTTGCCCACCACTGTCCCCAAAGCCATCTCGCCGAGCACCTGGGTCCTCTCCCTTCTCTCATCCTGGCCCTTCCTGCCCAAAGCCTCCAGGTCCTCAGCCTCCCACACACCCACTCCCAGGTCAAGTCTGTCTCCCAGGTGCTGTGCGCCTTCTCCAAGGAAGCTCTCCAGGTCCCTGGCTGTCCTTAATATCCTCAGAAACACAAGAAATGATAATGGAAATCAGATGCTATGAAAAGAGCCGGAACAAAAAGATCTTGGAAAAAGCAGAGGTTAGAAACTCAGTAGAAGTGCTGGCAGCTGACGTTGAGGAAACCCCCCTACAACATAATACATAAAAAGCAACTTAAAAAAATGAGAGGTCCAAAAATCCACTGTGCAAATGGTAGAATCTCTAGGAAGCAAAAAGAGAGAGAGAGAGAGAGAGAGAGAGAGAGAGAGAGAGAGAGAGAGAGAGAGAGAATCTTTATGAAAATAAGTATTTTTAAAAAATTCCCTGTGGACAGGGGAGTCCAGACCGAGAGACCCCGCCCCATACCAACATGGCAGATGAAAACACACCAGCACCGCGGAACCTCACTGTGAAATTTCAGAACCCTGGCGGGAGACACCTGTCTGCAGCTTCCGGTGAGGACGTTGTCGCATCCAAGAGAGCAGGCGTGACGACTGCTTCCCCCTCTTCAGCGGCAGGCTGGGAAACAATGGCGGAGAAGGCTTGAACATTCTAAAGACGGGTCCCGCGCGGGATTCTAGAGCCCGCCACCATGCTAGCAAGGTGGGAATGTGGACCAGGTGCATTTTCAGAACCATGAGGTCTCAACACCCGGTCTGCCCCTTTCTCAGGAAGCTGCTGGAGAAAATGCCATTTGGAAAGGAGATGGTGAGCCCCCAACAATGGGAGTCAGGGAGCAAGGAGACCGGAGGGGTGCTCATCAAGTCCCCAGGGAGAGGGTGGCTGCCGATGGCGGAGGGCACCACGGACCCAGCGCAGGGATGCCCATCCTGGGGGAAGACGCCAGATTTCCCAGAGAGATCCATTCAAGAGGAAACCTACAGAGGATTTGGGGCCCAGGACATCCTGAGAGGAGACTTAGATAACTGCCCAAAGGTTCACGCTTGAATGACTACCCGGGAGAACAAATCAAGCAGGCGACTATTAGCTCTCAGGGAGAAATCTTTTTGCTGGAATTCATCACATGACAGCCGGAAAAGATGTTTAGGAAGTTGACTGGTTACAATGTGTCGATCTTATTTACACTTAAAAGGGAATTATGGAAACGTGTTCAGTACTAATGCATGGAGTAAATCCAGAGAAAAGACAGACAGAAGGATGGACAAGACGGAAAGCAGGATGCGACTCACTAGAAATAGATTCAAAGACACAGGCGCTGGGTATGAAGATCAGATTGGTCATGTAAAACACACAGGGTTGTATTGTTTAAGACAAGTCTGGCCACATTCTGCTTTATGAGGTATCGACGTGACAGAGCGCAGGTGAAAATAAGGGATGCCAGGCAAGATAGAGTCATCAGAGCCAATCTGAGGGGGAGACGGCACATGTTCATGCAGAGGGCCTGGCCATAGTGGTCTGGGGCTTTGGGGGCGTTGGCGCCGAGGCTGTGGCCGGGACTCAGCATGCAGCAGCCCTGGAGGGAGCCTGTGGTCTGCACTCCCAGGGACACTCAGCCATCATCAGCATGTGTCCCACAGGTGCTGGCCAGGTCCTGGATGCAGGAAGGGAGTCCTTCCACGGGCCTCCCCTCCTCGCTGTCCCCCTGCTTTGGCCGATACCGCTGTCCATCCCAGACTCCTTCCTCTGTCTTCCTGTTCTTCAACCCTGTGAAGATTTTCCATCTTGGGATTTGGCTTTTGCGACGCCCCTGCCTGGAGGGACCAGCTCTTCCCCACTTCATGCAGCGTCCACCGGGCACCGTCCCGTCCCTCCACCTGGGTCCCCTGCCCTCCACTGCTGTCCTTTTCTCGCCTCCGGTGTGGTTGTCGTTAGCAGCTTGTGACCGCGTTGAGTTGCTTTCTTGCAGTGGTCTGTTTCCCCAGCTTAGAACGTGAGCCTGTGAGCAAGGACTGTGTCCACTGTGCCCACTGTGGCGTCCCCAGCACCTGGACACTGCCAGGAGGCATCATGGCAGCTCAAGGGATGTCCGCTCGCTCACCCAGCGTATGGATGAATGGATGCGTTCTCTAGCTGTTTCTAGATTGTATGGATCCTTCATGGGCAGAATTTCTCTAATGCCTCTGTGCATGAAGAATCCACACCATCTGGAAGAGTGGATTCTACTGCATGACCAGTTGAATTTTTCTTCATCAGTGATGAGATCCCGTAAAATAGAAGAAAAACCGCAAGAAAGAAAATTCACCCCCACCCCAACCAACAAATGGCACAAACCGCCCCCCACCCAGATGGGAGGTTTCCTAGATATATGCAAGCCTGCTGTGTATCAAAATTAAAGTAAGTTACTTCTATTTTTAAGTTCCTGTTTTAAAAAATTGTTCTCATTCTTTGTAGAACTCTGTATCATCAGAGGCAAAAAGTCCCTAGAACCTTCTAATCCATTCCTCTTTTCCCAGGGAGAACAGTCACACCAAGAGGAGAGGGTTCGTGAAGTTCATGGAGCAGCAGAGCAGGAGGGGAAGGCTCTGCCCAGCATCCTTGTCACCAGCCAAGGACACCCACCTGGGCACTCGAAGATGACATGCTTCTGAACGCTCCCTTTTTCTGTCTGGAAGGCAGCATTTATGAGAAAATGGATGCACTGTGAAGTGTGGAGATGTAATGTCTCATGCATTCTTCCTTTGATCTTGGTTATAAATAATCAGAGAATGATTATACTCCCCACACCTTTTGAGGAAAAAAAGTCTCAGCTGCATGTGAAATTATTTTTATCTTTCAAACAAAAACATTGGCTTTGGAGTTTACCTATCCGTGGCATCTGGCATGAAAATCCGTCATCTTTGCAATGCAGATGCATGATCATTGCTGTGTTTACCAGGGGCATCCTTCATCCATTTCCTTGGATTTGGAGTATTTGAAGTAAAAAAAAAAAAAAAAAGCCTCTTCGTGCTGCATGGCCTCTGCTCCCAGCCTCTGCTAAGGCTGGAGAAGGAAATGAATTGACTGAGAAACCGGTTACTCAGCTGTGGGCATTTTGCAGATGTGACCTCCACTCTCCCAGCAACACTCTGAGGGTTTTATTTTTGTTTTAAGGATTAAAATTCAAAAAAGTAAACTTAATTTTTCAAGGTCAAGGAGGAAAAGTATAGGATTTACATTCAGACAGATTGAAGTTCAAATTTCAACCCCAGACCCATGTAGCTGCACGTCCCTGGAAAAATCACTCGGCTTCCCAGAGCCCCCGGCTGCCCGGGGCGGCGAGATGCACTGCATCTGTGCTGTCCAGCTGGCAGGATGAGCCACGTGTGCCGCAGAGCCCTTGAGGGATGGCCGATGTAATGGAGGAACCAATGTCTGCATTTCATTTAGTTTTAGTATCTGTAGCAGCGTGGCTAATGCTACCATGGTGGTCAGAGCAATTCCTAGTCCTCTCAGAGAGGAGCCCCTGCCCGGGGCCTGCTCTCCAGAGCTCTCCTCCAGCCAGAGCCCTGCCCATGGGAAGGTGTCCTCCTGCCCACCTGGCCCACGCCTCTTTCTACACCTACCCCGTGTCCTGGGTGTCTGAAACTCCTGGAATCCCTGCCCAAACGAACCAGGTCTGCTCCCTGGGCCGCCTGGACCTCTCACCTGGTCCCATCCAGGGAGATCTGTGCTTGCAGCACACACTGGGCACGGGGCATCCAGCAGGAGGTCATTGGTGGGAATGACCTGTAGGCTGGTGTGCCCCAGGGAAGAGCACAGGGCCTAGTGGCGAGGCAGGGAGGAGCGCTCAGCTGGTTCCTGACTCCCCAGCCACCCACTGCCAGCCAGGGGACCTCCCCAGGGCCCCCAACACGGCGCCTTTGGCCTGAGCTTGGAGGTAACGTGTGATTGCCACTTGCTTCAGTCAGAGGCCACCGTCTCCCCTCCTTTCCTCCTCCTGTCTCCCAACAGCAGCTCCCCACACCGAAGACTCTTGCTACTAAGGCATCTGTGCCTCCTGCTTCCTGGGTCTCAGAACGCCTCAGCTGGGGCTGGTTCCCAAGTCCCCTCTCTGCTCTTCTGAGTGTGCTCTGGGGAACAGGTACCCCTGCCCTGTGAAGGCTGCTGCTGGTCACTGCAGGCCAGAGGTCATCCTGGGTCCCTGCTCTTCTGCATCCCTAAAGTCCTGTCAGGGCCTCGTCCCTGCATCTCAGATCCAGCCTCTCTCCCTGGGGGAGACGTCAGGTCACTGTCTGGCTCTCCCACTGCTGCAGTTGCTGTGTTGCTGTGTGGCTGTGTGGCTGTGTGACTGTGTGGCTGTGTGGTTGTATGGTTGTGTGGCTGTGTGGCTGTGTGGTTGTGTGGCTGTGTGACTGTGTGGTATGGTTGTGTGGCTGTGTGACTGTGTGGTTGTGTGGCTATGTGACTGTGTGACTGTGTGGTTGTGTGACCATGTGGTTGTGTGGCTGTGTGGTTGTGTGGCTGTGTGGTTGTGTGGCTATGTGACTGTGTGACTGTGTGGTTGTGTGACTGTGTGGTTGTGTGGCTGTGTGGCTTGTGGCTATATGGCTATGTGGTTGTGGCTGTGTGGCTGTGTGGCTGTGTGGTAGTGTGGCTGTGTGGCTGTGTGGTTGTGTGGCTGTGTGGCTGTGTGGTTGTGTGACTGTGTGGTTGTGTGGTTGCTGCACACCTGTCATCCACAGCCCACGACTGTCTCTCTCAGGACAGAGGAGGCTCTTTCAGAGACTGAGATTAAAGCCACGTGAAGCAGAAGCTCATTTCAAAACCTGGAATTATACTTTCACCAGATACTCCTTCTGAAAGCTCATCAAACGTTGAATAAAGACTTCTGCATAAATTGCAATTGCCCCTCCACCAGGTCCTCAGAAGGGGGATAGACAAGACTTTCATTTTTAAAATGCTTTTATTAGTGCGTGGTAGTTGCACATAATAATGGGATTCATTTTGACATGCTCATACATGCTTGGTATTTAATTTGCTCCATTTCTGTCCCTTGTGCTTCCTCTTTGCTTTCTCTCTCCCTCCATTCCCCTTCCTCAGCTTTACTGGTCTTCCTTCCACTTATTTATTTTTTAAATTGATGCTTTATAGATATACAAAAAAAGTGAAACTCACTGAGATACCCAGATGTGTAGAGAGCATGATTCTGTCAAATCCATTGCACGTTTCCTGGCTTTCCCTCCTCCTCCTTCCCCTCAACCTCCTTCCCCTACTCCACTGACTTTCCCTCTATCACCAGAGACCCCACCCACCCTCTGCTTCCCGCCCCCCTTACTCTGCTCCACTCCAGCTTCCTCAGCAACTTAGCAAGACCCTGTCTCAAAATAAAAAATAGGAAGGACTGGGGATGTGGCTCAGAGGTTAAGTGCCCCTGGGTTCAATCCCATACCAAAAACTAAATAATTTTTAAAAAGCATCTTGTTGAATCTCCGTAAGTTTAGGCGGTCTGCATTATTTTTCTTGCTGTTGATTTCCAGTTTCATTCCATTAGGATCTGTGGGATGCACAGGAGTATCGATTTCTTTTTTTCCTTTCTTCCTTCTTTCCTTCCTTCCTCTCTGGCCAATCCCTCGCTGGGATTGGCTGAGACTCACACTGGCCTAGAATTGTGGAGGAAAGGTTTTCCATTTTCCTCCATTAGTACGACCTTGGCCTTGGGTCTGCCTAGGCTTTCCCTCTTGGAGGTGAGCACTCACAGAGGTCAGAGGTCTGCCGGTTAGGCCGCCAGGTTCACCTGGTGGTGACTGGGTCCTGGGTCGCACCTGGCGTCCTCCCCAGGGACTGACCATTACGTAAGCGCTCTGTGACCGTGACAATGACAGAAGGCTGAGCATTCCTCAGAAGCATCCCGGTTACTAAGCACCCTGTGGTTGCTCCTGACCTGCCCCAGCATGTGCGCAACTAGTGTCCCCAAGCAGGAAGCTCACAGGGCCGACGACGGATTCCACGCAACGACTGCCGCTGCCACGGCCCCCTGCTTTGTCCTTTAACGTCACTGGTGAAACTACCACGCAGCAAGCTAGACCTCTTCTTTCAGGTCCAAAACCTGAACACTGGTGCGCAGCGCGGTGAACCCGAGCGCTCGGGATGCACGAGTCGCACGGCGGAGAAACTCCGCCCTTGTCCCGGCCGCGCCCGCCCGGCGGTTCCCTGGAGACCACCCTTCTCCGTTACTGAGCTGTCCTCTTTTCCGAACGTCCCTTCCGTGGAACCACACAGTGTGGCCTGTGAGGGTGACTTCCTCCCGGCGGCACGATGGCCTCGAGGTGGGTCCCCTGCTGCGCGTCTTGGTCCCTGGTTGCTGCCTGCGCCCGGCGGAACCTCGCTGCAGGCAGACGCCTCGGTCTCGGTCTGTCCCCTGCGGAAAGGCGTCCAGCGATCACCAACACCGAGCCCTGTGCGTTCTCCTACAGGGTTCCTGGCGAACACCAGATTCTATTTCTTTAGCATAAGTGGCAAAGAAATGCATGTGGTCCTGTTTTATTTTAGGGCTCATTTTTAAAGAGTACGAGGTGTTTCAAAAATGTATAAAATAGTATTAGAGAAGAAAACTATCATGAAAGTCTTTTTTTTTTTTTAATTTACTATCTTTGAGTTACAAGGAACAAAAAAGGTTTAGCTTAGGCAAAGAGAAGTGTGTTAACACAGTCACCAGTGGATCCTCAGGAAAGGGATGTATCAGGAGCCCTGGAAAGATCTAGAGCAGGCTGGGAAATCTACCAGGCATCTCTGCATCTCTTTGGCCTGTTTCTCTCTGGTCATCAGCTTTGGTATTCTCCTGGGAAATTTACTCTCTCTGCCCCTTGGTCTTCAGAGTATCCAAATTCAACCTAGGGTCCCAAAGTTTACACAACACATGATAAGCCTCGCCATGCAGGAAGCATTACCCCTCCCCCATCGATGCAGATTCCATCTTAGGGGGACATGCCCCTGGCCAATGCATTCATGTCCATCAGTATGACCAGAGGGACAGACCCCAAGTGGAAGAGCATGGCTGCCAGTGACCCCTCTCCTGCTGCCACCATGTCCCTATGGATTGGGGTGCATTCTGGAGAAGAAGTACTTGCAGAGAGGGGTCTGGGGAGCCGGCGCCGGTTGGAGGCCTATTCACAGCCCAGGCCCTGGCACCAGGCCTGAACAAAGCAGGGTGCACCCAAGCTGTGGGAGGGACAAGTGCAGGACTGAAACACCACAGCAGTATCCCGAGCTGGAAGGCTTTGTGCTGGGGGCTGCAGTCTGGGCTTGATGGAAGTCCCTTATCTCTAAGCTTCCCATAAAGAAAAAACAGCAGTTGCAAGAAATGAATTGCATTCCATTTATCTTGATGCCCTTCAGAAAAAAGAAAATTCTGTGCAGTCAGTCAGTCCAGATCTTTCTGCAAAGAGGGCTACAGGCCCAGAAAGTCTGCTCATTGAGTGCCTCTTTGCTATAGATCTGACCACCACAGCATCTTCCTAGATCAGTGGGTGCTGGGCACCATACGAAAACAGGGTTTCCCAATACAGAACCCAGGAAACAATATCTGCAAACCATTTTCTAACAAGGAATAAAATCCAGAATAAAATTAGTAAGAATCTCTTACACCTCAACCACCCCCCACACACACACACACACACAAAATCAATTAAAAAATGGGAAAATAGCCAGGCATGGTGTCATGAGCCTGCAGTCCCAGCCACTTGGAAGACTGTGGCAGAAGATCACTTGAGCCCAGTTCAAGGCCAGCCTGGGCAACGTCACAAGACACGCTCTCAAAGGCAAAGAACTTGAATAGATCTTTCTCTAAAAAACTCCTACAAATGTCCACCAGCTGTATAAAGAGCTACGCAGTGTCACTAAGATCAGAGAAATGCAGGGCAAAGCACAATGAGACAGCACCTGTGAGGATGGCTATTAGTTTTTAAAAAAGATAAAAGTGAGGATGCCAGTGGAAAACCCTGGCACCTTGTTGGTGGGAATATAAAATTCTGCAGCTACTGGTAAAAACCATATCAAGCTTTTTCAAAAATTCAAAATAGAACTTATTATATGATCCAGCAATCCCACATCTGGGTATATGTCCAAAATAATTGAAATCAGAATGGTAAAGAGACACCTGCCCTCCCACAGGCCCTGCAGAATTCTTCACAATAGCAGAAATGGGAACCACCCAAACGCCCGTCGGCAGAGGAGTGGGTAACCAGCATGCGCATGCAGTGCAGGTGTATATGGGATGTTATTCTGCCTTCAAAAAGAAGGAAATCAGCCAGGTATGGAGGCACACGCCTGCAATTCTAGCGACTAGGGAGGCTGAGGCAGAGGATCACAAGTTCAAGACCAGTCTGAGCAACTGAATGAGACCCTGTCTCAAAATAAAATTTTAAAGGGGCTGGGGATGGAGCTCAGTGGTAAAACACCTGGCTAGCATGCTCAAGGCCCGGATTCCATCCCCAGCACCACATACACACACATACACACACACACACACGCACACAAAAGGAAATCCTGTCATTTGTCACTTGACGTCACTCACGTGTGGTAACTAAGACTTGGTGGGTCCCTTGACCACGGCTTGACTTTCTGCAGTTACAGTTACCTGCAGTCAACCACAATCAGTATTAAGAGGAAATATTATATGGAAAATTCCAGAAATAATTCATACATTTAAAACAACTTATTACAATATATTGTTATAACTTCTATTTTATTGTTGTTGTTAACCTCTTACTGTACTTTAAGATTAAACTTTATTATAGGAATTTGTGTATAAGAAAAAGAACATGTAGACTTGGTGCTGTCTGTGGACCTGGGCATCTACTGAGCATCTTGGAACTATCGCTGGTAGGGGAGGGTGACTGGTGACTCTCAGAGAAGGAGAAAGTGAAAAGGTGTTTGTGGGGGGGCAGGGCTCGGTGAGGAGAAGAGGGGAATAATGGCTTAATAGTCACAAAGTTTCAGGCATGCAAAACAAGTTGTAGTTGTTTCCTCTACCATTTAGTACCTCTAGTTAGTACCTGTACTTGGTACCAGTAGTTAGTACCTTTACTTGGTGTCTGTAGTTAGTACCTATACTTGGTACCTGTAGTTAGTACCTGTGCTTGGTACCTGTAGTTGGTACCTGTAGTTAACACTATGGTTCTGTGTACTTTAAATATGCTAAGAGGATGACTTTTGTGTCAGGCATTATTCACACACACACACACACACACACACACACACAAACGCAAAGGAGCACGAGGAAATTTGGGGGCGATGGATGCAGGGATGGTGCTGCACGGGAGTACACACCTGCCCGAAGCCATCCAAATGCTACATTGAATATGTGTGGTCTTTGCATATCCATTTTATCTCCACAAAGCTTAAGATAGATACAGTTTTTAAAAATCATTGAACCCAGAAACAAAGATAAATCCTCAAATCTAGTCAGTTTCCTGTCTGCAAGATTAAAGAAGATCATTGCATCCCAAGACAGGAATCCAGGTTCAGCTCTAAAGGGAATGAACAGTGTGTCCACATCCCCGTTGGAAGGACGCCCTTATTGGGGTGTGCCATTTAACCTGATCACCAAAGGCCAAGGCCAATTTTGGACCTCTTTGAGCAGCTGCTCCTTTGAGGTCCACCTCACCATCAGCCTGCAGGTGTCCTGAGGGCTCCTCCCAGCAGTCTCAGCCCACCCCTCCCTGGGCCCCCTCGCCTGTGACCTCCGCCTGTGTCCTGGCCTTACCCCAGCCATTCCTCTGTGCTAGGAGAGTCTGTATCTGTCTCCCCTGTTGGGGCTCAGAAGACAGTAACCCCCGAGATGCCGCTTTAGACTGGACCCAGAGCCCTGGGAGCAGCGGTGGAGGGCGGGCTCTCCCTGAGCCCATCCACCTTCCAGCCGGAACTCCAGGGGACATTCCCCGATTCTCATCAAACAGGGAAATCAACTCCAGAGAAGAAGAGTCTTCTGCGCTGACACCACACCCAGAGCTCAGGCAGGCTGTGTCCCGGGCTGCGTGTGTTCTGGGGGTCCAGTCGTATCCCCTAAGCGTCACGTACTCCTGGGCTGGGGTGCAGCTCAGTGGCAGAGCACTCGCCTAGCATGCGTGAGTCCTGGGTTCCATCCCCAGCACCCTCCCCGAATCCTTTGTTCTTCCTGTAAGGTCTCCCGGTTCCCCATTCCCCTCCCCTGAGAAAGTGCATGAGCTCCTAACTCTCCCCAGGTTACAGGGCCCTGCTGTCCTTTGGGGTCCCCATGCATGCAACAGATTTGTACATCTTTTCTCCTGCTACTCTGCCAACTACCCATTAATTTCTCAAATTCAAATATCAAACCCCGTTAGAAAAGATTTTTTTTCTTTTTTCTTTTCTTTGCCCCTTCACTCCCAAGGGAGAAGAAATGGGGTCTGAGTCCTTTTGCACTGTCCCCAGTACTGAACTCGTATCAGTAACAGTGAGGACAGCTTGCAGGTACTAGGTCCTGTAGGGCTCTGATAAACACCATACCACTTAATCTTTAAAGCAAAGTGGCAAGGTTTTGTTTTTTTGTTTTGTTTTGCTTTTTCCTTCAATATTTTATTATGTAAAAATTCAAAGACGTTGAAGGAATTTCACAGTAAGTACCCAAATACCCACTACCCAGATTCCACCCAACATCTTGTGATACTTACTCTACCACATTACTATCTGTCCATTCCTTTCATACCTATCACTCCACCTTATTTCTGGATACATCTTAAAGTAGGTGCAGTATAGTTTTAATCCATATTTTTTTAATTCACAAAGTTTCAGAGAAGTTAAATATTTTGCAGATGGCCACACAGCAGATTAGTGGTATTTGCCAATATTTAATTCCCTGTCTGCTTACTGCAGAATACAGGTTCTTCCTCCTGTACTACCTTGCACCTGGTAAATGCTTTGCGTGAATGAATGCAGCAGCAACGTCAAGGTGTAGGTAAAGAGATGCTAATTTATTGGCAAAGGAAAGCATCTCTGAAGTGTGCTCTGTCCATGTTTTCAAAGATGTTCTAAAGCAATTAGGTATTTAGTGGGCGATGAATTTATGTGCATACATTACATTATTTGTGGAGGATTATGTTATTGTGGAGAAAATAAGTTAAAAATTGGGGGAAAAAAGCTTCGATAATGATTATGTTGTGAACCAAATCACAGATGATGAGGCTCCGACTCAGGGAGGTCCAGGTCCTGGAGCCGAGGTTGTCCAGGCAGGGAGGAGGGGCACCGCAGAGGGAAGAGAGCTGATGGGGAGCCAGAGTGGTAGGAAGAGGGGGCGCTGGAGGAGGAGTGGCACCTTTGCAAAGGAAGTGGAATAGAGCTCAGGCCTCGAGAGCTTATGATCCGGAAATCCATCAACACAATTTAAAGGCTCAGCAACGTATATCCCACGGAATTGCGTCTTCCTCGTGGTCAAGGTCAGAGCCACACACTCCTGGCCAGAATGGCAATGATGTGACACATTGCCAGAGCGTTTCTGAGGTCAAGTGCCATGACATTAGTCTGAGTGGGAGTGGGGCTGCAGATCTGCCTACGTAGCTGCATTAATCGAGCAGAAATTAGCTGAGCATGTTTTTGTTAAGGTGATTTTCATATGTCTGCTTTCTTAGAACAAAGAGAGACAGGGACAGAATGCATTGCGAGTTCCGCCTTCAGACTCAACCCACACGAGTCAAAAGCAGGAGAGCCAGATTATCCCTGAGCTCCTGAACAGAGGGGCCTGACACCCAGGGAAGGGGTGGAAGAGGCAGATGAAGTCCTCTTTCCATCTTCTTTGGAGCAGGCAGTACAAATCCGACCGTCTGCAGCTGCTCTGTGCTGCTGAGGCACATCTAGTCCTGCTGCCCCTGAGTCTGGGGCCAGGACCTGCCTGGTCCCAATGGCAGCAGTACAGCCCAGCTCCCCTGCCCCTCCTGCCCCCCACCTTGGGGATACCAGGATCCTTGCTTGGTATATTTACAAATGTTGTTTCCAGTGTCTTTTGGCTAGAGCATGCTGAATATAGAATTTTTCAGCCAATTTTTTACTTAATATGGTATTATGAATGTTCTTCATGTCACTGCATACTTTTGTATTGACTATCATATGATACTACACTTTCTGGACCTATGCCGATCTAAGCAATTCCACAGAGTCAAACACTCGGATTGTAGTGAATGATTTCCTTCCAGCGGTCTGGGTGCAGTTGACGAAGGCAGGCCGATTTGGATGTTCTTCTACTCTGCTGAACACTGCCACTTTCCCAGACCTGAAGTGTCTCTGGGCCTCGTGCCTGCATTCCGCTCAACACTGTGGGCCCTGTCTACCACTCTCCTCCTGCTGCTGCCCCTAAACCTGATGCCCTCCAAGCACCTCTCGAAGTCCGAGTTAGCGCCCAGTACCTGCAACGCCTCTTCACCTGCGAGGGCCCGGCTGGAGGAGGCTTGGAGGAAGTCTTGCAGCTGCAGACGGGGCCCAACCTGGGTGGAGACCATCCCTCCCTGGGGAGGGAGAGAAGTCCAAACTGCCAACCACCTAAAACCCCTAGTCAGAGCGGCTTCCCTGGAAATCCAGCTCAGAGGAGCACAGCTCTGTGGACGGCCCAGAGTCAGTGGGCAGCTACTTCAGGGCCTGGGAGAGAACAGCTGAGGGTGCAGGAGGCAGCAGAGCCCGCGTCTTGCGTTAAAAACACTGCCGGCCCTCTGGAGCTGCAGGCTCCACATCCAGGGATCCAAACCGCTGCCCATCAAAAGCGTTCAGGAAAAAAACTGAGCACAACTGAACATATACGGCCCTTTCTCCTCGTGGTTGCCCCTACCAGGTATGCCCAGCGCCCTTACCTGGCCTTAGGCAGGTAGGCACGGAGAGGTACTGAAGTGTGCAGGAGGCTGGGCCTGGTTACGTGCAAATGCTGCGCCACTGCACGTCACTGACCAGGCAGCACCGTCACCCCCTCCTGGGTGCCAGGCTGTCAGGAGCCCAGATCCGCCTGCCACCCGCTCAGTGCTCACGGATCAGAGCTGAACACGTGATTCCCCTGGCCCCTCCGTGGGTCTCCTCTCCTTCCCTTCACGTCCCATGACTTCCCAGCCACTTAGCATGCAGTGGGGTGGGTGCTGGTACAGGAGCCCTGGACTCAGGAGGTTCCACTGTAGTCAGACTGCAGCGCACACACGACCTCCAACATGGGTTGTTTGAGCTTGGCTGTGCTTGCACTCAGCCCCGTGCACAGCAGGGAATGCAGTGAGGGTCAGGAAGGGAGGGGGGAGGGAGAGAGGGAGGAGGGAGGGAGCGAGAAATTCCAACTGACACCGTACTTTCAATATCCTCAAGGTTCTAAGATCAAGGTAACTTTACCTCTTCTCCAGGGTTTCTTTAGACCCCAAGGAGACAGAACTGTGGAATTTGGAGCCAAGGGCTACAATGGGGGTGGGGGAGACCCTCAGGAAACACTAGGGCAGAAGGAAGGAGGGAGGGAGGGAAGGGGACAGGAGGGAGAGAGGATGAAGGAGGGGAGGGGAGGGAGGGAGCCAGCGTCCACTGGCCTCTGAAGGGTGACTAGCCGTGGAACCTCTCCACTGCTCGCGTGCAGGACCCTGGAAATCTTCGTTTGCCTGCACGAGCAGCTGCCCTTCCTGGGTAACCCCCATATCCCCAGCCTGCGGTCCACAAGTCCTTCCCCACACGACACACTCCACAAAACCCACAGCCTCTGAGGAGGGGGACAGGGGACACTGCCATGATTTCCTCCACTCAGTTCGTCTCATCTTTTCATTTTCTCACAGAAGCCACAGGAAAGGAGAAAAAGAAAGGGCGATGTCCCAGCTCTTAGAGTGACCAGAAGAGAAAGCTCGAGGTCCTTCTGCCCCAGAGTTTCGTCAACGCTAGTGCGGAAGGCAGCAGGAGCAGGGCGGGGGACACGTGCCTGACCCCACCACCCAGTGGGTAGACGTGGCCTCTGCTTGCTGCTGCACAATGACATGCGTGACAGCCCCTCCGGCTCAGGCCTTCTGCGTGAAGGGACTCGAGGCTACAAGGCACCTAAGTCGTGGACCTGCTGGAGACGCACCTGCCCATCCACGGCTCCCACCTCTGCTGAGCTGAAGAAGCGGCTTGGCTTGCGAATGGAGAGGGCACGGGTCCCACAGGAGCCAGCGCTCAGGAAGCACATCTTGACGCCATGCCGTTACCAGAGCCGACAGTCACTTGCAGAAACTCCCCCGGTGCCCACAAGCCATCAGGACCTGCCAACCTGGCACGTCCAAGCACGTGTGGGAGCAGTTTATATTTTCAGCTCATAAAGACTCCTGGACAACAAGAGCCACCTGTTAGTCACCTGATTTATCACCTGATTTTTCACCTCTTCATTAACAACAGCAACCAGGGAGGCAACGAGACCCCCCCGGAAGATGTCCCAGCACTTTTCAGAGGCGGGTTGGGTCTGCCACCTTGGACCCGAGAGGTCCTGAACTTGCTGTGTGCTGTCCGACCTCAGTCTCCTCACTATCGCAGTCACGCGCCCCAACCTTGAGCCTCAGCCCACGCTGGCTCCGGTAGATCGTCTCCCCACACACTCAGACTCGCTAGAGCATTGCAGAAAAGTCCTTCTAAAAGAAAGAAAAACCTTTCTAAAAGAAAAAAAAGTCTTTCTAAAAGTCTTTCACCCATGAGAAACTTCCCATGTTTGACCTTATAAACACAAAACTTCAGACATTGGACAAGAAGCAGAAAAGCATGATTATTCCCCTGAGGTTGAAGAAGTCCGTGAGTTTTGTGCATGCATTGGTTTTCTATCACAAGTTAATCTCTAGAACTCTGTAGTATAAAGTACAAGAGACCCAAACAGAGACCAGAAATTTTACTGAGCCGAAGAGACTCAGGACCCTAGGCAACAGAGGTGACTGGATTTGGGAGTAAGAATATCAGAAAGGAGGGATCTAAACATAGAAAACACTCCAAACATGTATCCGTCTCCACCGTCTGTCTTTGGGTAAGTGCAGGTTTATGAGTGTATAGCTTCGACTCTGCAGGGCAAGGCACAGCGCGGCTTCTGGAGAGCAGCAAACTGCCCCAGCGTTGCCATTGCTCCCACACAGCTGGCGACACTTGAGTAGCCCCAGTCAGGGAGGCAAACCTCCGTCAAATCCAAGCGCATTCAGCAGAGACCAGGTCAACCCAGCACTGCAGAACGTGCATTCCACTCAGGGACGCACAGAAAACACTGTTAGATCGTAGGTGGAGCCAGGACAGAGCTCAGTGGACTCTAAAGGACCCGAGTCACACGGATACGTTATTTGACCAGAATGGAATTGAGTAATGAACCTTCAATGAAAGCATATCTGGAAACGCCTACATATTTATAAATTAGACACTGTATATCTAAATAATCCCTGGGTCAAAGAATAACAAAGGATACTATAAAATATTATCATTTTAATGAAGTAAAAAAAAATGACAAAAAATGGGGATGCAGCCACATGACTCCCTAGAGGCAAATAGGTAGCTATAAATAATTATTTTTAAAGAAAATCCTAGAATCGGTTAGCTAAGACCTTAAGAAGCTAAAATACAAGAGCAAATTAAGCCAAAGTTGAGGGCAAATAGAAAATAGTAAATATATGAAAAAATGTTCGACATCTAGCAATTAGAGAAATGCAAATTAAAGCTACTCTAAGATTCCATCTCACTCCAGTCAAAATGGCAAGTATTAAGAATACAAGCAACAGTAAGTGTTAGCAAGGATGTGGGGAGAAAGGTGCACTCATAACTTGCTGGTGGGAATGCGAATTGGTGCAATCATTATGGAAAGCAGTATGAAGACTCCTCAGAAAAGTTGGAATGGAACCACCATTTGACCCAGCTATCCCACTCCTTGGTTTATACCCAAAGGACTTAAAATCAGCACACTACAGTGACACAGCCACACCAATGTTTATAGCAGCTTAACTCAAAATAACTAAGCTATGGAACCAAACTAGGTGCCCTTCAACAGAAGAATAGACTAAGAAAATGTGGTATACACAATGGAATATTACTTAGCCATAAAGAGGAATGAAATTATGTAAATGCCAGTAAATGGATGGAACTGGGAACTATCATACTAAGTAAAATAAGCCAATCACAAAAAACCAAAGGCTGAATGTTCCCTCTGATGTGTAGATGCTGATAAACAATAAGGGCGGGTGGATAATAGAAGTTCATTGGATCAGACAAAGGGGAATAAAGGGAAGGGAAGAGGGAAGGGAATATGAAAGACAGTAGAATGAATTGGACATCACTTTCCTATGTTCATATATGAATGCATGATCAGTGTAACTCCACATCATGGATAACCACAAGAACGGCAGTTATACGCTATACATGACGTGTCAAAATGCACTCTGCTGTTATGTATATATAAAACGAACAACAACCAAAAAAAAAAGTGGAAATCAGTGTAATGGAGAAGATCCAAACAGTAGAAATTAATAAGAACAATAAATTCAAAACTGGGTTTTTTTAAATTTATTTTTTTTAAAAAAAGCTAAACTTCTAGTTACATGGATTAAGAAAAAAGGGGGGAATACAGGAATAAGATGAAAAAAGGAGGTATCACTACCATTCTAAGACATTAAAATATAACAGAAGCATATTGTTAATTCTATGCCAATAAACTGGACAATTCTGATGAAATAAAAGAACTGGAGTCAGACTACTTTAGAGCTACGTGCATATTCACGCTTATCAAAGCACAGCTCACAGTAGCCAAGTGATGGCACCAGCCCAGGTGCCCATCAGCGATGAATGGACAAAGACGCATGGTACACCTACACCCCGGAGTTTCACTCAGCTGTGAAGAATAAAGTCACGTCATTTGCAGGAAAATGGATGGAACTAAACAACATGTTAATGAAATAGCCCAGACTCCAAAACACAAGTATAACAGGTCTTCTTTCATATGTGGAGCCAGAGGTGGAGGGGAAAGGAGGTCATCAGGAAAGAAGGGAATCAGGAGGAGGAGGAAGGGGAGGCAGGAGAGGGGCGGGGAGCGGAACTCATCTGATTGTTAGACGCAGGGATGGGGACGCCACAGTGAAGCTCCCTGCTTGTACAATTAACACACAGCACCACGAAGTTAAAAATGAAATAAAAACATGCTCACTTTCAGGAAAAGAGACATAAATTACCAATACTGACTCAAGAAAGAAGTGTGCATAGCCGTCTCTATCTACAAAGAAATTAAGTGTGAAATTTTCCCACAAAGAATACCCCAGTCTCAGATGACTTCACTAATAAATTTATCAAGCATTTGAGGAAGAAATAAAACCAGCCCCATGCTGGCTCCTGAAAAATGAGGCAAAGAAATATTCCCTTCCCTTTAATAAGCATTCTTTATGTAAGCGTCCTTCAGATAGTAACCCCAAAGACATTACAAGAAAGAAAATGATAGGTGAATAACTCTAATGAATATAGGCACAAAAATCTCATAACAAAACATTAACGAATTATAGCCAGTGATGCTAAAAAAAATAAGAAAAATGATTTTTGAAAAGCAAGATTTATCTCAGGAATGCAAGGTTGGTTTAATATTAGAAAATCAAGAAATGTAATTCATCTATGAGGAGACAAAAATAATGACCGTTGTATACTCATTTCACAGAACTAGAAGGAGTATTTGAGAGGACTGACCCCCCGTCTCTTAGAACAGGTGTGGGAGCTGGAGACTGGTTAGCCAGGGACCGAAGGAAGCCTTGGGGAATCCACGGGAGTGCTGTGTGCGTGGCGGGAATGAGCATTAGCTCTCACTGCTGTGGCATCTGTTCTTCCAGAGGCTGGAAGTTCAAGGCCCAGGTGTGGAAGACCACAGGAGCCCAGCGGGAGGGGCCGCTTCCTGGCCTCGGACGGCCACCCTGGTGCTGAGTCCTCAGCTGGTGGGGAGAGAGCAGCGAGCTCTGGTCTCTTTCCTTTTCTTACAAAGCTTCATGGCCACATCTAAACCTACCCGTCTCCCCTTGGTCCCGCCTCCAAGCACCGTCTCATTCTGGATTGGGGCTTCCACCTGTAAATAGTGAGACACACGAATACTCAGTCCTGGAACAGGGTGGTGACATCAGCACATACACCTGTCAAAGCCCTTTGAACCAAGCCGGGGAAATGGGTGCACTCAATTTTTTGTAGCTTCTGTCTCAATACAAATTCAAAAGCATTTGACAAAAGTAAATTTTGGAGAAGCACTGCCCGTGGAAATGATCACCTGGAGGAGAGGGCTTTCCCGACCACCCTCCGGAAGGGGGCGCCTTCCGCTCCCCTCGCCTGCCCCGCTCTGCCTCTTCACTCCCTGCAGGGCCTCTGTGCCCATCTTCCACCCTGACCCTCCCCGACTTGATGGGCCTCAAGACTCAGTGGCCAGAAGGAAGCCACAGCTTCAAGGGTGGCCTCGTGGGCAGTGAGGCCCATCCACCGAGGACCAGGGATTTCCCACGGTGTCTCTCTAGTGTCTGTGCCTCCATTGCCGAGGACACAGGAGTCCTTCTGCATCTCCATAGGCCAGTAGTGCCGAAGGAGTAAGACTGGTCTTGGCTTTGTGATCAGCTCATAACGGTGATGTCGAGCAGACCCAGCGGGGACAGAAAAGATGACGGTTTCCTGTTTAGAAAACTGGACAGAAATAAACCACCAGGCGACCGGCGTCGTGTGTGTTGATGCTTAGAAAGGTTAAGTGTCTAAATCAAAGATGATTGATTTTTCTTGAGGTTGAGGGTTTGAAACACCACAAAACACAAATTCTGGGCCCTCCACGTTTTCTCTCCAGTAGGAACCACTTTGGAAATGGAACCACTTTGCTGGGGGTGCAGACCCCAGAAGAGCTCTCTCCCTATAATCAGGCAGTCTGTGACTCCTCTGGTCAGTAACAGCTCACTAGCTCTCTGGGCACTTCGAATCTCAAGTCTCTTTATATCTCAAGATGCATCCTCTGGTCAGTAACTTGGACATCTAATCTCATATCATCCTGTCGTAATAAAACCTGCTCCCTTGATCTCGATACAGGGTTTGTCCCTCTCCCTACTCTGGATTGGGCGGCAGGAGGTCTGCAGGTGGAGAGCAGGTGCACTAGGCTTCCCTGCTTCCCCACCTCCCATTCCCCTGCGTGTGGACCCGCACCTCTGATCTCTCCAGGCTGCACACGTTCCCCTGCGTGTGGACCCCGCGCCTCTGATCTCTCCAGGCTACACACGTTCCCCTGCGTGTGGACCCGCGCCTCTCATCTCTCCAGGCTGCACGCAGGCAGGAGGGAGAGCAGACTCTGCCTGTGAGCTCTAGCTCCCCCGCCCTCTCTGTGCCCGGGAGATGATGAGACCTGACAGCGTAGTTCACAGCTTGTATTTGGATTGTACAAGACCATGTCCTTCTACCTCTTTGCTTCATAACATAGTGAAAGGCATCCCAGGGTGAGACAGAGCCAGCCAGCCAGAGAGAAGCTCCTAACAATGCCACTCTGGCCATAACCGGTTCTTCCGTTCACCTCTGAGGAGATGGATGCACTTGTGAGGCAGAGCCCTCCAGACCCAGCCACCTCTCAACACTCCACCTGGTCCCACCTCCTAATGCCTCACAAGGAAGATTAAGTTTCCTCTTGAGCTTCGGTGGGACTTTTATGCCTTAGCAGAACCCTAGTCTCTTCCATGTCAAGAAACCCACCAGCACCCCAGTACTTTGAAAGGTCTTTCAGAACGGGACATCACTGCACCTTCGCCCCCTAGATCACAGAACCCCACGGGGACTCTTGGTCAAAACCCCACGGAGACTCTGGGTCACTGTGCTGACTCCCACACAGGCCACGACTCCCTGCACCTGCCAACTCTCCCTGGAGCATAAGAAGCAGCCCAGGCCTCCAGGACACTGTATCGCTGAGAAATAGAAAGAAAATAAGTTTTCCTCTTCGCTGGTAAGAATATCTCTGAGCAACGTTGACCTACTTAACTTTCAATGTCAGTCTCCTTCATTAATTTTTCAAAATATTGCCTTATTACCAGAAAAAGTAAAAAAATTAAAATAAGATCACATATAATCCCATCCCTGGAGATTAATGAATTAAAATAGTTATCATACACAGAGCTAAAACTAATTGGTAGAACAAATTATTTCACCAGAATACACGATGAAAGATGCCTTTGCATAAATGGGCAAAAGGTGCAACAGTGAATAGATGAAACTAAAGTTGGTAAACAAGTAGTTTTGCTCTCAGTGTCAAAAATTCAGATGCGAACACGCCTGTGATTCTAATCTTCACCTGCTACGTTAGTGAAAAGGAGAATTCCACTTCCGGGAAGGCAGAGCAGCTCTTTGCCTGATCTCCTGACCGAGCACAAGGCAGACTCGCAGCAGCCCATGGGACCCAATCTGAAGAGCCTCGGTCAGGAGGGAAGAGGGGGCAGGTGGACTAGAGACCAGGGAGCCCAGAAACCAGAGCGAGCTCCCTGGTGTCCTCTCCTCACCCGCCCCAGACATCCCAGTCCAGAAATCCAAATCCCAAAAGCACCAAAATCCAAAACTTTTTGAGCCATGATATAATGCCAGAAGAAAAAGTTCCATACTATGAAACCTCATTTCATGCCTAAAATTAAAAGACTGTGCACACAAGGTATATATGAAACATCAATGAATTTCATGTGTAGGCTTGGGACCCAGTCCCAAGAGATCTATGCAAATATTTCAAAATAGAAGAGTCTGAAATTCAAAACACTCTGGTCCCTTTGGATGAGGCACACTATGTCAATCATCTTTCTGTTACCGTAACAGAATTCCTAAGATACTCAACTTATAAAGGGGGAAGGTTTATTTTGGAGGTTTCTACCCATGATGAAGTGTCCCCATGGCTTTTGACCTGTCTGTTTGGGGCAGCACATCATGGACAGAGTATAACCAAGCAAAGTCAATTTACCTCATGACTGGACATAAAAGAGAGGTTACAAAATCCCCTTCATGCACACGTTCATAATAACCTGAGATCTCCCATTAGGGCCATCCCCTAAAGGATCCGCCACCTCCAAATAGCTCCAAGCTGGAGACTAAGCCTCTAACACACGAATGTTTGGGAACCTTCAAGATCCAATCTGCAGCAGATCCTCACCCTATACTAGAAAAACTAGTAATCTGGAGATGGCTACAAATGCTACAATGTACAATGGCTACAAAGCAAAACAAGAAGCATCTCCTCTTTCTAGACAAAGGACCAGAACAGAACCAACCTGGCAAGACCGAAGACTCCTAGACAACAGCTGCCTTACGCCAGCCAAACCCTGGAAAAATGATGAACCGTAGCCCACCCTCCTCTGCCAACGGAGGCCAGCATAGAGCCTAGACTTCTGCACTTACCAGAAGATAACGCGGCATCTCAACCACCCTGATATGTGTGCCAGTAACGAGCTGTGGTTCCCCCCAGGTGGTGGGGACACACCTCCACCTGGCAGTATTGAAATATTCCTCCTTCTCCTCACTGGGTGGCATCGTAAGTGGCCCGGTAGTAAAAATACCACCACCTCCTACTCCACCATGGTGACTGTGGAGTCCCCAGGGGATAGAAACACAGTGTCCTTCCCCATCCTGTGAGGGTGGCTTCTGTGGAGTCTAGTGAAGAGCCTGAAGTCCTGCCTGTCCGGTGCTGACAAGGAGCTACTTTCCCTGCTCTCAGTACACCCAGGAGTCCTACCTGCGCCTCCAATGATGAGATTGTGCCCTTGTGCAGTCACCTGCCAGAGCAGGATCAGAGAAAATCCGCTAATGCACAAAATTTAAATAAGACCAGAATCCTGTAAAATAATACCTAGAATGTCCAGAATTCAATGACAAGAATCTTCACACATCATACCAAGGACCAGGGAGTCCTCAAGCTGTAGAAGAGAAGCTGAACCAGGTCCCAGTGCTCACGTGGCACAGACCAGAACCTCCTGATGAAGCTCTTAAAGGGTCAGTCATCAAAATGCTTCAACAAGCAACTGCACACACACCTGAAACAAATGGACAAAGGTGGACAAAGAGACAGGCCATATCAGTAGAGAGATAAAGAAGAACCAAAGGGAAATTTTAGATCTAAATAGTGTAATACTAAAACAGAAAACTCCCTGATAGGCTCAACAGCAGAAAGGGGAGGACAGAGGGAAAAACCCACAAGGCTGAAGGTAGAACACTAGAAACTACCTGGACAGCAGAGAGAAAACAGACAATGAACAAAACCCAAGCCACAGGGACACCTGGGTCTGTAACAAAAGATCTGACGTTCACGTCACCAGAGTCCAAGAAGGACAGGAGAGAGGGCTGAAACGGAATCAGAGAGATAATGGCTAAAAATTTCCCAATTTGACAAAAGTAAATAAATAAGCCTACAGATCCAAGAAGCTCCACAAACCCAAAGCAGTGCCCGGCCGGATATGGGAGAGGTGGACTCCTGAACTCTGAGGACAACAATCCTGAGAGCAGAGGAGCCGTCCCAAGCAGAAATGATTAGAGAAACGGGATTTCTCCTCAGAATCCATGAGGGTCTCATCTTTCACATGTTGAATGAAACAACGGTCAAACCAGAATTGTATATCCAGGGAAAATACGCTTTAGAAATAGCCAAACAAGACACTCTCGGGTCAGGAAAAATTCAGCATGAGAGGGTACCTGGCCTTCTTCATGAGTGGGAAGACTCAGCAGAAGTCATCAGCCGTCCTTAAACTGATGTCAAGGTCGAATGCGATCCAAGATTTTATGTGATTTCCCATCTTTTATCGGTGCGCTGTCGTTGCACGCAGTGGCGGGATGGTTGTCATGCAGTCGTACATGCACACACTGTAACGGCACACGTGGCCAGGATCCCTCCCCAGCGCTCCTCCCTCCCTCCCTGTGACTCCATCCTCCCCTGCTGCTCCCCCTTCCGTTTCCATGCCACCCTGCCCACCTCCCACCTTTCTTCTCCTTTTCCCTCTCTAGCTTCCACACAGGAGAGAACACATATGACCCTTGACCTTCTGAGTTTGTTTTAATTTCACTTAACATAATTGTCTCAAGTCCCATCCATTTTTCTGCAGATGACATAATCTTATTTTGGCGTATGGCTGAATAGGATGCCGTTAAGTAGCTATGCCACGTTTATTTTTACCCACTCCTCTGTCGATGGACACTCAGGGGCTGGCTCCATGGTTGTGCTGCCGTGACAAGGCCATGCACGCACCCCTGTGGCACGGTCCCTACCTCTTCAGCGTGAATACTGAGGAGTGGCACAGCGGCTCATGTGGTGGTCCCAGGTAGTCTCTTGAGGAAGCTCCGTCCTGATTTCCAAGGTGGCCGTACTGACTCACAGTCCCACCAGCCGTGTGAGGTGCTCCTTTTCCCCACATCCTCCCCAGCAGTACCACCGTTGTATTCTCGACGGTGGACGGCGCTTCGGACTGCTGAGACAGACCTCAGTGCTGTCATGACTTGCATTTCCCTGATTGCTAACGACGTTGAACAGTTTCACATACTTGCGTCCATTTGTATTTCTTCTCCTAAGTGTGTATGGAAAGACAGACAACTAGATTAATACAACTCCACAAAAGAAGACAGTGGGACGCATCGTTCTATTTCATTTCCAAGTACATTCGCTTATTATGCAGCAGCAGGAATCAAGACTGTGGAATTGACGGATGTGTCAGCACGCAGGCAGACAGAACCGAATAGCCCAAAATGGCCCACACCCCACAGCTGGTCCTGGCAGGGACGCTACCAGTGGAAGAAGGAAAGTCTTTTTCCAAAAATGGTGCTGGAAGGGTGGAAAGCCGCAGGCTGAATTAGCAAGTAAGCTCAAGCTAAGTCTCAGCCCTTATACAAAACTGACCTCGAAGTGGGCTGCGGATGTAGTGTGAGGCCGAAGACTGAGAAACGAGAGAAGCTTTCAGGGGCTGGAGTGTGGGAAAGAATTCTTACGCATGATGCTGAAAAACATGATCCACAAGAGGGAGATTCAACAGACTGGACCACATCAAAATGAAAAGGTTTTGCCTTGTGAAAGACCCTGATGAGACCAGGACAAGACCAGGCACAGGCAGGGGACATGTTCAAACCACTCATCTGATGAGGGGTCGTCTGGAACCTGGGAAGGAGGCCCAAACTCTGGAACATGGGAAGGAGGCCCAAGCTCTGGAACATGGAAGAAGTCCCAAACTCTGGAACATGGGAAGGAGGCCCAAACTCTAGAATCTGGGAAGGAGGCCCAAACTCTGGAACCCAGGAAGGAGACCCAAACTCTAAAATCTGGGAAGGAGGCCCAAACTCTGGAACATGGGAAGGAGTCCAAACTCTGGTACATGGAAGGAGGCCCAAACTCTAGAATTCGGGAAGGAGGCCCAAACTCTGGAACATGAGAAGGAGGCCCCAACTCCAGAATCTGGGAAGGAGGGCCAAACTCTGGAACCTGGTAAGGAGGCCCAAGCTCTGGAACATGGAAGAAGGCCCAAACTCTGGAACATGGAAGGAAGCCCAAACTCTAGAATTCGGGAAGGAGGCCCAAACTCTGGAACACGGAAGGAGGTCCAAATTCTGCAACATGGGAAGAACTCGGTAAGGAAGCCCAAATTCTCGAACCTGGGAAGGAGCCCAAACTCTGGAATCCAGGAAGGAGGCCCAAACTCTGAAACCTGGGAAGGAGGCCCAAACTCTGAAACCTGGGAAGGAGGCCCAAACGTCAACATGTAGAACATTGGCTCGATTGGAAAATGGGTAGAAGACACAAAGACACACGGCCCCGAAAAGAACAAACAGACCGTCACTTGATGGGTCCAGGGGCCCGAGTGTCTTGCCCGAGGTGATTCATTTCCTTGATGCGGAATGAGACCCAGGAGCCCAGGATCCTGTCAGCATCAGGCTCAAACCTTCTCCTGCAGCATCTCAAACACAGTCCACTCCGGAAGCCGATTTCCAGCTGCCCAGAGCTTGCCTGCTCTACAAACCCGAATCTCACCCCACCTTGACTGTTATGGGGCGCAACTTAAGAACAGACCGATCACCACTGAGAAGTCCAAGTTTGAGAGTCTTTATTAAGCCGGCCGACTGACTGTGTCACACAATGCCCCAAAAAGTGGCTATTGGGAGAACAGCCCCGACCACAGGGTTGTAGGGGTTCTTATACCAAAAATCACATCAATCATAAGTGTCTGTTGCTAAGATTCGAAATTACACATTAACATCATGAGATCATCGACAGGGGGGAAGTGGGTCAAAATGACCCTTACCTAGGTACAAACTGAAGAATGGTTACTAACATCCACACAAGCACCGTTCATATGGTACATTGTTTAGGAACAATAGGAATCAAAAGTGAGCAATTCTTCACTACATAGGAGTGGCCATTGTATATTATTAAACATGTCACACCAAGTAACTGATGATGGGCACAGAGGCAGGGTGTTCCCATGGGAGAAGCTTATTTCCTACATAACATGGAGTCTCAGAGCAAAATGGAGTCTGTTTAGTCATTTCCCTTAGAGTCTGGCCTATAACATTCTCATGGAGTCAGATCTGTCAGCCCATCACATTGACCAGAATGGCCTCCGGGCTCTGTGCCTGCTCCCTGCTGTGCTGCTGAACAGCCCCACCTGGACCTGTCAGCCCTCTCTGCACCCCCGCAGCTCCTTGCTCCTGGAAGGGGGCCGGGGCTCTTCCCAGGGCCTCTGGAGAGGCCTCTGCACTCACAACCTCCCCTCCCCTGCCGCCTGTGCACGCACTGCCCAGAGAAGCTTGCTGTGCATTGCTGCCCCTCGAATCTCTCCTACATGCATAGAAGATGTTAGGTGTCACTAGCCGTTTCAAGATGGTCATGGCATGTCCCAACACACCTCCTAGCACAGCTAAAATAACAAGTATTGGGAGTTCCACAAACAGGTGGGGTGAGGAGAAACTATTACCTACAACTGATGCGGAAGTCACAGGTACAGTCAGCCTAGAAGAGAGATGAGCAGTTTCTTTAAAAACTTATACACTTAGCATGCAGCACAGCAACTGGACTCTGGGCATTTATCCCAGAGAAATAAAAGTCATGTCCCCACAAAAGACCACTCATGCCTGTTCATAGCCACTTCCTTGGTGACCACCCCAAACTGGAAATAGTGGAATGTCCTTCAGTTCAGGAGTGGTTAAAGAGATTGCAGTACCTCCACACCATGGAATACTACTCGGCAAGAAAAAGGAGCAAGTCACTACCATGCAACACCTTGGACAGATCTCAAGGGCATTAGGCCAACTGGAAAAGCTGATCTCAAAAGGGAAAGCATTGTATGATTTCACTTAACTCACGTTCTCAACATGACATATGACAGGGATGGAGGACAGATTAACTGTGGCCAGGGGTCAAGAGTGATGGAGGGGAACTGAAGGAGCAACCTGTACGGTAGCTGTAGTCATGACTATAAATGTCCACTCAGGACAGAGCACACACACACTTTGCACCAGGGTCAGATCACGGCTCAGATAATATACAGACCCCTCTCATGACCCGAGTGAGGGGCTTGGGTTCCAGAGCCCCAGGGATACCAAAATCTATGGAGGCTCAGGAGCCTCATTTAAAATGACATGGCATTTGCATAAAACCTACCCCATTCTCCAGGGATTTCCAACCAGCTCCAGATGGCTCAGGATCCCTAATGCAACGATGAACTGTATGTGTGATTATCGAGGGCACTCTGTCGTCCTCAGGTCTCGGGTCTGTTCTCTGGCTCTGCGGACATGGGGCTGTGGTCGCGGGCTGACTACTGTCATCACGTAAGACAGGGAGAGGCTCCTGTAAACTGCAACAGGAGAGTCTCTCCTCTACGACTCCGGGCTCCCCGTTGCCCTTTGCTGTCAAGCAGTGCTGACGCCCACCGGCCCTCTCACGCCAGCCTGGAACACCCCTGTACACTCTGTCCCCGCGCCCCCACCGCGAAGCTGTCTGCCTCCAAGAATGAGCTGCGTTTGTTGCCAGGCCCATGAAGGCTCCTTGAACAGTTTTTCTAATTATGTAATTAAAATAAACATTTTGAAAACCAATTAAATAGGAGTGGGATAAATAAGAGAGTTGCCATTTCAATGAAAACTAAATTGAAGGCTTTGGAAAGGTTCAAAAAAAAACAGCAAACCACCCATGCAAAATTATGGCTGTGGAATTGGGTGTGGGCGAGCCCAGGGTAAGGGACATGGAGGGGCTGCGGATCTCACAGATCCAGGAGGGTGCGGCGTTCACAAGGATCTCTGCCTCATGCAAGGAATTCTCCCTCTCACAGAATCCTAAGTGGAGAATTGGGAGCAGCACATTATGGGTGATTCTTGTGCAGGAAAGACAGTACAAATCCCCAAGCGAAGCACACACACAAAGGTCTTGGCCTAATAGCCACGGATCAGTGTGGCACAATGGAGGAGAAACAGAAACAGGTACAGTCCTTGGTTGCCCATCTTAACTGACTGGTAACTGACTGGTGACTACTCCCAACTACAGCTGTCCTGGATGTCCACAGGAGACTGGTTCTAGGACCCCCAGACCAAAATCCAGGGCCTCTCAAGTCCCTTATATAAAATGGCATAGTGTCTGCGTACAGCCTATGCAATCCTCTCAGATGCTTTAAATCGTCTCTGATTACTTACGATTCCTAAACCAATACTGATAACGTAATGCTAGGCAAATAGTTGTCACAGAGTCTGCACGTGCTCAGAGCAGACACAGTCTTTAAAATATTTCTCCCCACAGTTGGTTGAGTGGGTAGGTGCAGAACCCATACCTACAGAGGGCCATGGACTCCTAATATGGTCACTCCTGGACTTTCAAGTAGAGATTGGACAGTGGACATCAAGAACTACCCCAAAAGCTCCACCCTCTCACCCAGCCATTCCGTGCTGGGAAACCTCAGGGAGGAAAAGAGCCCCAGCCCGAGGAAGAGCTGTCCGTGCAAAGACGGAGCCGTGGTGCAGTGCAGACGGCCCCCTGGCCACCGGTGCCCGCGCCCTTGCTCTCTGGGGGGCACGTGCCCCCCCCCCCGCACCCAGGGTGGTCTTGATCCTGCCGAGCCCAGCTCCCAGCCTCTGCTCCTCCTGGGCTGGCACGTGGCTTCTCTCCTGGGACTCTGCCGCTGTGGAGTGACAGGGCAGCAGACCACAGCTGGCGTCTGCCCAGGGGCAGAGCCGCGCCTAGCAGCCAGGTGGCGACTGACGCGCAGGCCCGAGAGGCGTCCCAGGGTGGCCTTTCTCTTCACCTGCTTCTCCAGCCCCTCACAAACTCAGGAACTCAACCGTCCCCTTCAAGTAGACCCCTCTCCTGCCTGAGGGTTGGTTTCCCTTACTTGCCAACAAAGAGCCCTATCTGACTCCATTTGTATAAATAGAAAAAATAGAAACCACCTAAGTGTCAAAGAATTGTAAAAAAGCCAAGTAAATTACAGTTTATTCACTCAAATATTATGTTGTCATTAAAAATTACAGTTATTAGGATATATAATAAAATGGAAAATGTCTATAATTCAATATCTATAAAAATAAGTCAGAGTACACAATTTTATTTGCAGTGTGATTACAACTAAGTAAAATGTGCCCAAAAGAGCTTCAAAATGATAACCATTGTGTTGGGATTTTGTGGGGTTTGTTCTTTTTTCATGTCTTTGTTACAGTCTTACACATTAACTGCATTCTTTTTTAAATAAAGAGATGAACCTTTAGGTGTGCGGCGTTCTTTCAATGGGAAGTAGACAGCAGGAGCGGGTGCCCCAGTGCCTTGGCTCCTCTCTCTTAGGTCACCACGCAGCCTGGCAGAATGACTCCCACCCTGCAGGCCCGGGTTGCCGAGCTGGGTGCAGGAGCTCACCCGGAGCCCTGCGGTCCATGAAGCCGCTCCCAATTTTCAAAGAAACCAGCTGAAGCTCGGAGTGCGGGCAGCCTGGAGGCTCTGCACGTGGCCCATGGCCTCCTGGCTCAGGAGGGCCACAGGTGCACAGCGTGGCGTGGCGATGGGCGCACGGGCACTGTGGAAGCCAGGCTTCGTCCCTGCACCCAGAGGCAGCAGCGCAGTGAGCACCACTGAGGACCAGGAGAGGCTCCAGGCCGGAGACCCCCTCTGGGCGCTTGCTTCCCTCCCCCGCCTGGAGAGCACCAAGAGGCGGGAAGTGGGGCAGGGGACTTCGTGGGCAGGCTCACTGGGGGACAGCTGTGCCGAAGCCCCATCCTCCCAAATGGCGAGGGGCTCCTCCCCTGGGGCCACCCCTCCCCCAGGGCCGCCGGGGCCAAGGCTGCCGGCTTCGGGGAGTAAATGAGTCGGTGGGGAAGGACTTGAGTAGTGTGCCTGGGTCCCCTCAAACAGGAAGCTGAGCAGAAGCCAAGGACCCTACCAGCCAAGGCTGGATTGAACTCCTAGAGATAAGAGTCTCAACGGAACACCCCAAAAAGGGGGTCCAAGACCAGCAGCGGAGGCGAGCTCCCCCAGAGGCCTGGAAAGGGTCTGCGGTGTGGGCCAGGCATGGGCCAGGCATGGGACCCACCCTTACTCCAGGGAATCTCTCCTTTCGGGCTGGAGCGTCAGATGGGGAGACACCAGGCGGCAAGCGAGGGGACTGGAGGAGAGAACTCAGCAAGGCGGAGGAGGGAGGAGATGCCCGAGAGAGACAGAGAGGCGATTCAGGTTAAGGAGCAGGTTCATGACTGGCAGGCTGGCCGCTCGAATCTGCAGACAGCGGCAGACGGAGCAACAGAGATGCTAAAAATACAAGAAAAATGATTTTGAAAGGCAAGATTTATCTCAGGAATGCAAGGTTGGTTTAATATTAGAAAATCAACAAATGCGGGAAAGCGTAGGGGAGGTGCAGCTCTTCCAGGGGACACAGGCGCTGTCACCGGGGCAGGGCATGGTCAGAGGGCAGCACAGCATGTGTTCAAACATGGCACTGGCAGAGCAGAGAGCAGAATAAGCAAGTCCTAGTTTAGGACCTTCCTTGTTCTCTTTGTTCATCCCAAAGGAGTCTGGCCTTAGACACGGGTTTCTACCACCCGGTCAACGACCATTCTCACTATCGTTACTATGATTCTCCTGACTGAGCAGAAAGAACGCAGATCAACAGACCCTGGCAAACCTTTGCTCTGTCTCCTGGTGGCCGTGTAAACCTGAACCAGTCACTCCCTCTCTGAGCCTCAGCGTCCCCCACTGTAAAGTGGGGGCGGACAGAACCACCTCACGGGCCGGTCACCAGTCGAGCACCCAGAAGGCAGCCGAGGCTCAGGCCCCAGGAACTGCTGCCTTGGGGATGTACACTGCCGTGAAGTCATATAGGGCTAAAAAGTCCCGGTGATGAGTTCCCCACAGCACTAAATAAGCAGGACAAGTCCCAGAGGGTCTGCAGCCTAGTGTTTCACTGTGGAGCAAATTCTTCCTGTTCTGGGGATCAACATTAAGCCAAGGATTTTTTTCTTTGCTTTTCCTCACCACCATGCTCTGCTCTGATTCCCAGGGGAAGCAGTACTTGGTGAATTCATTTTCATCACCTGAGCCCCAGGAGAAAAGTTTGCCATATCAAAATACAGCAAAGCAGAAGTGAGCAAGAGCGGAGAGAAAGGGGTTCTGCTGGGTGTGAGCATGAGCTATGGCCAGGGCTGGCTGGGGAAGCCTCTGGAGAAGCCTCTGGCTAGCTGGAGAAGCCTCTGGCTGGCTGACTGAGCGTCACGGCCTCTACCTAAGCAGCAGGCCTGGCGTGTACTGATCCAGGGGTCCCTCACCTCCTGCACTGCTGGCTGCCTGTCTCCAGGCTCTGGGCTGGCTGCAGACACACAGGGTTGAGCAGGACCACCCAGGCTCTGGGCTGGCTACAGGCACACAGGGTTGAGCAGGACCACCCAGGTTCTGGGCTGGCTGGGGACACACAGGGTTGAGCAGGACCACCCAGGTTCTGGGCTGGCTGGGGACACACAGGGTTGAGCAGGACCACCCAGGCTCTGGGCTGGCTGCAGGCACACAGGGTTGAGCAGAACCACCCAGGCTCTGGGCTGGCTGGGGACACACAGGGTTGAGCAGGACCACCCAGGCTCTGGGCTGGCTGCAGGCACACAGGGTTGAGCAGGACCACCCAGGCTCTGGGCTGGCTGGGGACACACAGGGTTGAGCAGGACCACCCAGGCTCTGGGCTGGCTCCAGGCACACAGGGTTGAGCAGGACCACCCAGGCTCTGGACTGGCTGCAGGCACACAGGGTTGAGCAGGACCACCCAGGCTCTGGGCTGGCTGCAGACACACAGGGTTGAGCAGGACCACCCAGGTTCTGGGCTGGCTGGGGACACACAGGGTTGAGCAGGACCACCCAGGCTCTGGGCTGGCAAATAGACCACAGGAAATGCAAATAGACCCACAATAAGACATTGTTAAAAAGGCTGTAATGAAAAAGGCAAAAAATAGCAAATAGGAATGAGGACTCCGGGGAAAAGGAACTCTCAGGTGACTTGTATGCACTGTTGATGGGAATGTAAATTATTATGCCACATTGGAAAGATATGGAGGTTCCTCAAAAAAGTAAGAATAAACCTACAGTATGAACCGACTGTCCCAGGAATGGGTTATATCCAAAGACTGAAATCAGTGCCTCAAAGAGACACTTCCGCCACGGTACTCATGGCAGACTATTTACAACAGCCAAAGTGTGGGATCACTGTGGTGTCCATCAATGGGTGAATGCATAAATAAAGCACTGATATTTACACAGTGGAATATTGTCCAGCCATAAAAAAGGAATGAAGTCGTGTCCATTGTGACACGGGTGGGACTGGAGGGCGTTATGTTACGTGAAACAGGGACAGAGACAGAGAGACAGACACTGCAAGTTCTCACTCATATCTAAGAGTTCAAAAAGTTGATTTAATGGAAGCAACTTGTCACTAGAGGCAAAGAAGGGGAGGGAAACAGGAGCCAGAATACAGTCAGACGGGGGGTTGAGTTGCCGTGGTCTACACAGCACAGAAGGGGGACTGTAGTTGACAGCAATTCATGATGTATTTTACTGCGCCCATGAATATATGCAATTATTACATGGATTTACAAGAGAGATTACTAAAATTATTTTTTGATTCATCCGTTTTCTCTCTGGATAGTCTCTCAGAGGAAAATGTGACTTTTTCTGCTTGGGAATCTAATCCGACCTCAGGTGTGCGTTCAGGCGTCAGGACCCTGTGGTCTCCACCTGCGACAGTTCCTGCCCTTGGTCTTTTGCAACCTCGAGGTCTTGAAGTGCGAGGGCTCTGGATTCTAGTGCCGCCGTCTCTCTTTGGGGTTTGTCCCATGGTTCCTGGTAGTGACCCACATGGCACTGTTGGTCAGAAATCCCGAAGACATGAGGTCAGGTCTCCTCAGCGCGTGACTCCGAGGGCAGGGCTCCCGTGCCCATTAGGGGTGATGTCGACCTAAACCCCCTGCTTCGAGTGGTGGTTGCCAGGGTCTCCACTGTCACAGGCGGTCACATTCCCCTAGAAACCTTTTAACCATGAGACAGTAACTCCTTCCAACCTTTCTTTGTAATTGGTTTATTTAGATTAAACTTCGAGGATGAGATTTGATACATGGCACTTTCCTAGAAAATAATTAATTTCATCTAGATTTTCAACCTTACTTTCAGGGAGCTACAGAAGAGAGTCCCTTTTTGAAATGCCTGTTCTGATCGGATTTCCCACTTGGCAAGCCGCCTTTGCGTTTGTTTTCCTTCTGCACGGTGAGTGGCCTAAGCAAGTGGTTAGAGGCTTGGTCGTTCAGTCTTCCCTGAGAACTTGCTTTTGATTTCATTAGTTGATTAGCGCCAGAGTTTCCGTGGCTCCAGTTACTAATCTTGACTTTTATGAAGACTTCCGCGAATGGACAACAAAACTACTCGCGCTGCGTGGTTGAACACCTTCAGGCTCAGGGAGGTCATTCTGTCCCAGTCCCTTAACCTGCACCAGCCCTGATCTCTTCCTGTCCCTATAGGCATGCCCTCTCCATGATGCAATAAATGGAACCACACCACAAGTAACCTTTTAAGACAGGCGTCTTCCATGGAGCCCAGTGCCGGTGACCCCACAGGCATCCAGAGTCCGCCTGTGAATGACTGAACACCATTCCACGGGGCACATACACAGGTGTTTACAGTGCCCTGCTCGGGGGACTTGGTTGCTCCCTGTTGAGTCACTATAAACATCTGTGTACAGGGCTTGCTTTGTTTTGTTTTGTGGAGGTGCTGGGGACTGGACCCAGGGCCTTACACACAGGTAGCAGGCAGGTGCTCTGCCCCTGAGCTACATCCTGTCTTCACGTAAAGGGTTTTGTTTGAACAGAAGTATTCACTTTTCTGGGGTAAACATCACGTTCTGCTCTGACATCTCCACTCTGTTCAATTGATCTCTGCCACTGCACCCCTCACAGATACCACTTTTCTTGATTGCTACAGGTTTATAACAAGTTTTAAATGCAATTAAGTTCTTTTTCAAAATGTTCTGGCTGTGCCAAATCTTTTCTCTTTACACACAAATTTTAGAAATAAACCTCTCTGTAATTACTCTTAAAAATTCTGCCGGGCTTTTGGTTGGAGTAGCGTCAGATCCATAGAGCAACACAGGGAGGACCAGCATCATGAACTCTGCTGAGGCTCCAGTCCTGAACAGGCACGTCTTGCCTGTTATTTAGGTCTTCTTTGATTTCCTTCAATAGCATTCGTAGTTCTCAGCCCACAGACTCTGCATATGTTTTGTTAGGTTCTTACCTAAGTATTTTGGAGATATTGAAAAATGTATCTCCTAAAATTTTGCTTTCCCGTTGCTTATTGCTAGTATATAAAAATATTGTCGATTTTCACAGCTAACTTTGCATCTGCAACCCTGCTCATTTCACCTATATGGTTCTAGGAGGATCTTGTCAATCCTTCCGGACATTCTGCACTGATGTCCTTAACAAGGCTCCTAAAAATGCAAGAAATAAATCCAGTCATCAATAAAGGGCCAGCATGAAATTAAGATGCTTCTCTCCACCTTCTCATTGAACACTGGGATTACATCTGGCCACGCAGATAAGCAAAACCTCCTCCAGCTCTGAGATTAGCGGAAGCCAGCTCAGTCCCCCACCCCCGCCGCAATCTCCCCATGAGCATAACTTACTCACAGAGCCCAGGGATGCAGGGAGAAGCAGCACCCCTCCTACCCTGAGGGTTACCCTTTACCTGAACACCCGGGCCCATACTCTGGTCAGAGTTCTGAGGAATAACTGAGTTTTCTTTGTTTCGTGATTAGTTTTCTTTGCTTTGTTTCCTGTAGATAATTCTTCTGAGGTTTAGGAAGGTTTGTATTTTATTCCGGTGATTAACTGTAAAATAATGATTTTAAAGGACACAGTCCTTTAGCTTTTATGTGTCTGTTACCTCTATCACCGAGTTTTAGTCTACGTCATCTTTGGTAGTTCTCACTTGTCTGTATTTAAGGATGCATGGCAGGGGTCCAGTCTCCTGTCCTTCTGGGACCACGTGTCAGCCCCAGCCGTGGACAAGGACTCCATCTGGTCAGTGGCATCTCAGTGCTCACAATGTGAGTGCAGGCCTGGCCTGCTGAGCTCCGGGTGGGTTGCACTCTGAGAACCCCCTGGGTGGCTGCTGCCCGCCCGCCTGGGTCCAGAGCTCACACATGCGAACAGCTGAACGCGACCCACACTCCAGCCCAACTCCCAGACAACGCAGATGGTCCGCAGCCCCCAGCAAGGCACCCTGACAGTTCGGCTTTGGATCAGCCAAGACAGTGACAGATGAGAGTAAGAAGGACCGCTGGAGGTTGGTTGCTAAATGCAAAAGCCAGCTATTATCTTAGTATTTCTGCCACTTCGTCAGCTTTAGATATCTTTCACTCCCGGCTGTTACATGACATGATTAACGAGCTTTCTTTTCTTTCTATTTTCTTCACTTGTTCCTGCTCCTGGTTTTTATAAACTTTGTCATTTCTCTAATGTTACAATCTGAAGCCTGTCCTTTCTATCCCACCAACTGAAGATCCACATTAGTGTTAGTGCTATTATCAAACATGGGTGATCCTCGTCATCAACTCCAGTGTATCCTTTCTCGAAAACCAGGTGGCATGCCAAGGTCCATCCCTCTTCTCCAGCAGGGCTCCAGAAGCACGCTCTCCGAGCTCCCGTGTGTTTTAAATTTCATTTCTGCAGCCTATTTAAGGAACCTTTGACTGTGTATAAAATCATCGGTCATACTTACTTTTCTTAAATATTGCGTTGTACGGTTTCCATCTGAGATTGGATGCCGATGTGCTGGAACCCGCCACCAGGCAGGGGACAAGGGGAATGAAGTCTTCCCTGTGTGGAGGTGTCACGGATCTCCGTACTTCCCAGGGTGGTCCAGCCACTTAGGGTCGCCTCTCACCGGCGTAAGTCCTTCGCCACGAGTAGGTTCGAGTGCTATTTTGCTTTAGAAACGCTGTCTTGCTTATTCTGGGATGTGTGTTATGCACTCCAGGCCTCCAGGTGCAGGTGGGTCGGCTCCCTGGCCTGCCTCTGGGTCGGCCGCTCTCCACCTGCCTCGCCGCTCTCCTCCCTTGCCGCTCTCCTCCCTTGCGTTCCCTTGGACAGTCTTCTCATCAGTTTCCTACGCACTTTAAAACGATGGATCTCCAGTGTTTATAACAGCAGAGCTCTTTCCGATTTTGTCATGATTTTTATGATGGCTCGTTTCCTCTTCTATTTCTGAGTCTGAGCAGATCACATTTCATCTTCTCCTTGGGTTCTGCAGTTTCGTCTCTGAGCCATTTCATAATGGCTGTTCTTAGACGTTATTGCTTCATAATATATTTAATTCATGGTAAAATGTTTATAATTTTAATTTGTCCAAGTTTATTTTACTACTGAGTGTTCTTTACTCATAAATGTTGTTTCTTCTTTCCTCTTTTATTATTATTTTTTTTATACCTCTAGTGTCCTTGCAAGAATACAGTTCCTGGCATAGAGTAAAAGCTCTCTCTCTCTCTCTCTCTCTCTCTCTCTGAATTAACCATAATTATTGCTTTTGTAAAATTTCATACACACGCTGGTGAAGCCAGAACTGGGGACAGGCAGTTAGTGTAAAAATAAGGGATCCGGTCAAATTGAGGAAATGGAGGTCATGAAAGCCATCTGCCTCTGGAAGCTGGAGACTGCCCCTTGGAGAATGGAATGTCAAGGACCTGCAGAGTCCATCAATTACCAAATTTACCTACCCTTATCAAGGACTGCAAGCAAGGAGCTGCTAATGAATGCCCCAGGGCCCTTGCCTGGCGGAATCACTTTGGCCCCTGCCCCATCCCCTTCTCACTTTATGCATCTCATCTGCAAAACCAGGCCTAGTCACAAGGGGGGAGAACTGGAGAACAAAAGAGACCCTAACCTATAAAAGATGTAGGTGGGCTCACTTTTGGGACTTTAGAACATCAGCCATGGCCCCCTTCTCCCTCCTGGGAGAGGTCTGTATTATTACCTTTAAATAAAACCTGCTTACTATGCTTGCCTTGGCGTGCTTCTCTAGTGTTCAAGCCTCAACATTAGAGGGAGCAGAACTCGTCACCGGTAAACGGTGGTATCAGATTTGGAGGTCCCACTGAGACTTACACCGAGGTAAGTGAGCTTCTCTCTCCACGCACCCCACATCTGTTTGAGGTGCATCTTTCTTTCTCTTTCTTTCTGGAGGGTAAAATGGGCACCTGTCGGCTACTTAAATGCATCTAATGCAGCCGCCATCCTTCAAGACTCGGGTGAGAGGTTTCGGACCCAGGCAGTTTCCATTCACCTGCTCTGTAGAGACCAGCATGTTGGAATCTGCTGAAGCCGTTTCCTACTTCTCTGTCCAGGCCCGGAGCGCAATTGCCATCAGTACACAGTGTCCCTAGTCCTGACCTACCCAGGATGCGTGGAGGCGGAGGAAGGGTTGGAACAACTGCAGGGTTCTCTGGCCCGGGCTACTCTCAGGTGGACCCCAAAGGTTCCTTCTCCAGATTCCCCCTCCCAACCACCCTAAGGGATATCCAAGGTGATCAGTTGACCAATGGCACTGAGGGAAAGCGCCAATTACCTTTGCCTCCGTATGGGCTGCACAACATTTCCCCACATCCACTCCCTCCTGGATGCTCCCCTTCCCTTGCTGGTCAGACAGTAGGAATTCAAACTGTAGGATTAAGACCTGGGATGGTTAGTATGAAAATGCCCAGGTTCCCCATGTTCGCATAGTTAGCCGTCACTAGTCTAGACACTAGAGTCTCCCCATTACTGTCCCTGTGCTTAGATGTGCTCACTGTGTTCTCTTTAAGCTGCAGGAGGGAGGCATTTAAAATCAACCCCTCGTGAGACCCTCCAAGCAAAGGGCATTGTATGCCTAACAACCAATAGATGTCCCCCCACCCTCCGGAGATTCCTTTAGTTTACAGGGCAAAAAGATGGGCAAAAATGCACACTTTTTACTTTTGTCATTGTTTTTGCATAATTAGGATTTTATAGGAAAGCAGTAAGACCCTTAAGTCTGAATCCTCCCAGGGTCTCTAGCACAGGGCAAACTGGGACCCTAGCACTTTGCCGAAGAAGGCCAGAAATAACTTTGGCAAAGCCAGGTAGTGAGAGACAGGTTTTTCTGGACCATAAGGAAGCTCAGTTAGGGAGACATCCCTAATACTTCTAACTCAGGAAGGATCTTCTCTCTCAACAGTATTGCCAGGTTCACCACTAGTGATACCGCCGTTTACCGGTGACGAGTTCTGCTCCTTCTAATGTTGAAGATTGAACACTAGAGAAGCACACCAAGGCAAGCATAGTAAGCAGGTTTTATTTAAAGGTAATAATACAGACTTCTCCCAACAAGAAGAAGGGGGCCATGGCTGATGTTCTAAAGTCCCAAGAAGTGAGTGCACCCTCCATCTTTTATAGGTTAAAGTCTCTTTTGTTCTCAAGTTTTCTCCCCCTTATCTCTCTCTCTTTCCTGCCTGGTTTTGCATTAAGTGAGAAGCCATGGGCAGGGGGAGGGCCAAGGTGATTCAGGCAGGCAAGGGCCCAGGGAGCATTAATTAGCAGCTCCTTGCTTGCAGTCCTTGATAAAGGCAGGTAAATTTGGTGATCGATGGACTCCGGAGATCCTTGACATTCCATTCTTCCAGGGGCATCTCTAACTTCCAGAGGCAGATGACTTCATGGCTTCATTTCCTTGAATTGACCCGATTTCCTATTTCTACACTGACTACCTGTCCTTCTGGCTTCACTAGCCTGCATATTGCTAAATTGCAAATGATCAAGAAAAGTGCCTTTCATATGTTACCAGGCTTGACATCAATAATCTCTACCATGAGAGGAGAAAACCTTAGGAATCGCCTACTAAGGGAGAAAGACCAAGGGGACCCTCCCAACTTAAGACAGACAAAAATAAATTTAAGGAGGCTTTTGGAGGATCCTAATAAATATTGAGATGTTCCAAAAACTTATGCCAGGTATTTGACTTCACCTGGAAAAATTATGCTAGTGACCATCTAGAGCACAGGCAGTTCCCAGAAACCATCCTACCTGGGATTCAAATAATGAGTAGGATGCCTACAAAATCTATTATGAGGCCTTCAGGAAAGTCCTGCTATTTTCATGAAGAGACTCAGGAAGGCAATAAGAAAACTCACCACCCTGAATCCTGAATCCATAGAGGGCCACCTACTTTTAAAGTATAAATTTATCATTCAGTCAGCCCCAAACATTTAGAGGAAATTACAAAAATTGGCACATGGCCCTGATCAATCCTTAGATAATCTTCTCCATTATGCATCTTCCATTTTTTAATAGAGATCAAAAAGAAAGAAAAGGGAGCATAAAGAAAAAGGGCTTATTAAAGATCATTCAAACTGATAGAAACTTTTAATGCCTTGCAACAGCCCATGCAATTCACCCATTTTAGGATTTAAAGAGCAAACTGCCTAGACCAAAACCTTAGAATAATTAAGCAGTAATTTCCCCCCACCCTGTAGCTCTTACTCTGTTATCTGAAATTCCAGCTGCTGCTTGGTTGACTAAGTTAGATTTAAAAGATGGCTTTTCCTGTGTACGCTAGACTCTGAATAGCAATTTCTGTTTCCCTTTGAGGAACCAGATAATGTATCTCAACTAACCTAGACAGTGCTGCCTCAGGATTTAGAGATGGCCCTCACCTGTTCGAACACACCTTAGCTAAGGACTAAACAAAATTCAGAGATAAAACATCTGTAATTGTTCTCCAGTATGTGAATGATATCCTTTATGTGCCTCACCCAGGAGGAATGTCAAAAGGCCATTATGGATCTCCTAAACTTCTTAGCTAACAGGAATTATAAGATCTCAAAAAATAAGTCTTAATTATGCCATCAGCAGGTTCAATATTTAGGATTGCAACTGTCTCAAGGAACCCACAAACTAGGACAGGAAAATAGCAACCATAGGACAATGTCTCTGCCCCAGGAATATCAAAAAGAGGCCTTACTTCAAGCTCCTGTCCTCAAGCTTACTTAGGAAGCAAGATTTAACCTGTTTGTCACTGAGGGGAAAATAAATCCTGGATAGGCAGCTCAATAACCAATGGCATATCTCAGTGAGGAGCTTAGCATAGTAGCTTCATTCTCAAAAGTAATGGAAAATAGGTCTCATATTTTCTTTGACATCCAAGCCTTTTCTGATAGAAGTGGCTAAAATACCCTAGGCACAAAGTTTCTGCTAAAACCTGTTATCTCAGCTCCTTCCAGTTCTCAGTCAAGGCTTACACTGAAATGTACATAGAGGAAGCCTGAAGGCTCAATAGGAGACCGGTCTCAAACCCAAGAAAAAAAAGTAAAAAGAGTCTTACCTGAACTCTAGCAAAAGTAAATTTTATAGTGCTTTACTAAAGTAATTAATGGCTATATCATTTTTCAGGGACTCTTTTTTTTTTTCCTTAAATTCTATATTTTTTGAGCTCATAACTTTTTTTGATCAGTTCTATTTTTTTATTCAACTAGAGTTTTTGAACATCTGTTACATTGCAATAGAGATTCACCTATAAAATTACAAGGACTTTAATTTTCTGTTATTTGTATGTCATGTTGTCTGACGTCATGTTTTGTCTGTATGTACATGATATCAAAATTGAGCACTCCTAATATTAAATTTTTTTAAAAATGAATACAGAAACCTTTTTTTTTGAATACAGATACCTTTAATTCACATGATTTTAAAAGGTTCAATTTAAATTGGGTAAACTAATAAAAGTAAAATGTCTTTGAAAATAACTCACAAGTCGCTAGGTGGTCAAACTAATAAAATGTCAATGTTTATAAAATTTCTAATCAATTGTTTCTAGGACTTTCCTTCAACAGGAAAGAGATGGCAAATACTGTTAGTTCACTCGTCTGATATCTTGGGTTTTTTACAATAAGATGAGTGAATTAGAGTTGACATGTATGGGATTACTCAAATGTGTTTGTAGAGACATCTGATTAATTTACAAAGTTAAAATGCTAATTATTAAATAACATCAAGTACTCTTAACTCCTTAAATTCTATGGGTTAACACACTTAAAAATCATTGGTGTTTTCATAGATTGGTAAATAAAAAGAGTTTAAGATTTCTTTGTGTCATTATTAAAAACAAGGTTACTAATATGATGGGCTGACAGATCTGGCTCCATGAGAATGTTATAGGTCAGACTCTAAGGGAAATGACTAAACAGACTCCATTTTGCTCTGAGACTCCATGTTATGTAGGAAATAAGCTTCTCCCATGGGAACACCCTGCCTCTGTGCCCATCCCGTTACTTGGTGTGACATGTTTAATAATATACAATGGCAACTCCTATGTAGTAAAGAATTGCTCTCTTTTGATTCCTATTGCTCCTAAACAATATATCATGTGAACAGTGATTGTGTGGATGTTAGCAACCATTCTTCAGTTTGTACCTAGGTAAGGGTCATTTTGACCCACTTCCCCCCTGTCGATGATCTCATGATGTTAATGTGTAATTTCGAATCTTAGCAACAGACACTTATGATTGATGTGATTTTTGGTATAAGAACCCCTACAACCCTGTGGTCGGGGCTGTTCTCCCAATAGCCATTTTTTGGGGCATTGTGTGAGACAGTCAGTCGGCCGGCTTAATAAAAACTCTCAAATTTGGACTTCTCAGTGGTGATTGATCAGTTCTTAAGTTGCGCCCCATAACATTTGGAGGCCCCAGCGAGATCCTCACTGCCTAGTGGGTAACCACCGCTCACCACTGACCTGGGAACCTCTGCGGAGGGGAGAGGCCACAGCCTTGCTCCTAGGGGAAGGCCTCTGAGAGACGTTCCTCAGCCCCAGGCTGCACGGTCTGTGGAGCCCCGCCCAGGACTGAACTAAATTCTCGGAGAGTCACCTGTTTCCGCACCCCTGGGGGACCGGTAAGTGTGTTCCTGACGGATCTGCATCTGGGGACTCTGAGGAAGGCTGGACGCAGCATTACTTCCCGAGTCCGGGACTGGCAAGACGTTGCTCAGTTCCTCTGGTCTGGAGTGGCCACTTGTCTGGGTCTTTGGTGTTTTATCTGTTCTGTGTTTGTTTGTCCTTTTCTGTTTTTTTGTTGCCCTTAATTGTAAGCATGGGTCAGTCTCCCTCATGTCAGTCATGTACTCCCCTCCAGTGCATGTTAACTAATTTCCAGGAAATCCAGAAGAGAGCCAGTGACTACGGAACCTGCTGCAATGTCTCTCTCTAAATTCTGTGAGAGAGAATGACCAACTTTCAAGGTCAGATGGACCCCCTCAGGGGTCCACCAGATTGTCTTTGGGCAACCTGAACATCCTGATCAAATGTTTTATAGTCAAATTTGGGTAAAGAAAAAAATGGTTAAAAATGTTTTTAGCCATATTTGCTGAAGCTTATAAGAGATTGGCAGCCAAACAGAGCAGAGGGTGAACATTAAAATGTAAACTGCTGCCAATAGGAACTTCCAACTATTGGAGTTGGTCCACCAAAATGCCAGGCTAAAATTTTGATGGCCACTATCCAAGAGACTAGAAAAAACAGTTTAGAACAAGACCCCACCTGAGGGAGCTCTCCCAAGGAGACCAATGGAAGCAGCTCCCTTGCTGTCTCTTCGGGAAACTCCTTCAGGGAGGGATAGGGCATAACCTTTGTCTATATTCTCTTAATTCCTTTTCATCTCTGATGAGAGGGACCACATCAGGATGGAAGACAAAGACTTTTAAAAATTCAATTTTTTGAGTTCATAATTTCGATCTGGTGCACCTAAGTTAATTTTTATCAGATTATTTTATCCAACTATAAGGTTTCCTTAATGCTCTGTTTCATTCAGAGGCCAGTTTACAAGAGTTAACTCTCAATCTAATGGGTTTTAAAAAATAAACTATAAGGTCTTTGTCCTTCTGTTTATTTTATGTATATGTACACCAGTGTATTGTCATGTCTACATATATTTGGTACCAAAATTGACATGTGAGCTCATAAATTAAATTTTAAAAATGGATCCAAATGCTTTTGATTTACATAATTTAAAAGGTTCTTAAATTGGGTAAACAAAAATATGGCTTTCAAGTTACTAACACAGTTTCGTTTCCAGGTGGTCAAAAAATAAATAAAATGTTAGTTTTATAAAATGTCTAATATCTATTGTTTCTAGGTGTTTCTTCAACAGGAAAGAAATGACTGATATGGCTCAATACAATTCTCTGATATCTTGGCTTTTAAAAAATAACTTAAATAGATTTAACGTATATGGGATTGATCGTGAATGTGTTTGTTAGAGACATCTGATTGGTTTAAAAAGTTAAAATGCTAACTCTTAAATAACATCAAGTACTCTTAACTCCTTAAATTCCACAGGGTAACATACTGAAAACATTTTTGGTGTTTTCATAAGTTGGTAAATAAAAAAAGGGTTTAAATTTACTTTATGTTATCACTAAAAACATGATTACTAAAAGTCTTAACAGGTATTATTCTATATAAAGGGTCCAAAAGTTTCAACTATATTTAAATACAGTTCTATAAGTAACAAAGTATTTCATCAGATTAAAGTGGAGTAATTTATCTAAGTTCAGAAATTTATAAGGGTTGTTTCAGAATATAAATTTTAAAAGGGGATCAACAGATTAAAACATTACAAGGTTTTAGATATAAAATATATTTAATAAAAATGTTTCTAGATAAAAAAGTCTTTATGTGATAAAATAAGGCTGTAATACATCTAAGTAAACAACAAGAGTGTCTAATTCAGTGATTAAAAAGTGTTAATTAAGGGTAAATTTTAAAAGATTTATGTGTATATATAAGTAACACTAAGAGTTATGTCCTAACAGGTACAATTCTATATACAAAGGGTTCCAAAAGTTTCAAATGTGTTTCAATTAGAGTACTACAAATAACAAAATATTTAATCTTACTAAAATGGAGTAATTTATCTAAATTCAGAAATGTCATAAGAGTTGTTTCAAAACATGAACAAAAAGGGGTCAACAGATAGGAAAGAGAAAATAAAAAGTTCTAGATATGGAAATATATTTAGTGATGAACAAAATGTTTCTGGGTAAGAAAGTGCTTATGTGATAAAATACATGAGAGTCTAAGTAAGTGCTAAGAAAGTCTGTGTGTAAGTAAAGGGCAAATTTCAACAAGTATGTGTGTGTAACTAAGTTGGTTATATGTATGTGACACAATCAGTTAAAGCTATTTAAGGTTTTCCTAAGGTCAAATACTAAAGTACTGATATAAACCAAAGTTTAATCTATATGGTAAAATGACAAGGATTTCTTAGAAACACTAATTTACTCTTAATATTGTATCTGTTAAGTATTATTCTTTAGAGCAATTAATCTTAAAAATTGGTTTATACAATTATGGTTAAACAACACTAAAAGTTAGTGAGAGCCTGATTTGTTTAAATGTTAATATCATGAAACATAAAAGCATTTTGCCACACAAAAGGAAAGTTAAAAGCTCTCTCAGCCTTTCTTTAATTCATGTTTTGGGTATAATGTTAAATTGTGTTAACTAATGTTCATATAGACTCAGGAATCAATATATGTAAACCTCTTAAAATGACATTTAAGAAAGAAGCAAAGATCAACATCAGAATTAGAACACTTCACTTAAGATTTGTAAAGAGCCATGCCTTACCTGAGAGAAGGCTCTGCCTCCCACCTTACTGCATGTTAAAGTGGCTCCAAAATAAGCCAGACTCCAGCTTCTCTAAAGTTATAGTCAAAAGATTGTTTTTTGTTGTAGAATTACTGTCATCTCAAACAGAGGGGATATGATGTATACTTCAGTCAAAATTCAAGAGAGCTATCATACAAACTGAATATGTTTACTCTTGCTAATTTCATTTTGTAAAACTGTTACCTATTAATGTTTTGCAACAGTAGCTGCTTCCAGAACATACAACCTAGATAACTTGTGATAATAAACCATCAACTACAGAACAGTTAGTATACAGTGGTAACTTCCAGGACTGATACAGACTCCAGTTAAAGAAAAGGGTAAATGACTGTAAAGTTGTAGACATTGACGTTAAAACCCAGTACTCTTACTTTATGATTGGTGAGACTGGCTTGCTGGATATTTAAGATCAAACTTAGAGATTGAGATTAAATATAGAGGCCAAGAAGAACCAGTATTTGACTCTTGCCCTCAGTCAGCCTGAATCCAGGGAAGAAGAGGACTTTTCCAAGGAGCTTTGCAACTCTGGGTCACACGACCTCCCGATCAGGGAGATTGTTGAGGTCACTAGAGGATGAAAAGCCAATCAGTGCACCTGCTGCAGAGGAGGGTCATGGAAAAAGGAAGACATCCTGATGCTTCCAAGGGAAGTCACCTCATCAAGGAGACCCTACCTAGCGAATGGCACTAAAGGAGCTAAGAAGCTGCTCTCAAGTTCCCCATGAGTGACCCCTGTGGGAACTCAGCTGACTCTTTAACAAGACATGAACAGGTCAATTTGACCAGCTTGATCTTAGACACCTAGCAAAACAGTTAAAACCAAAATATAGCCATTCTTTGGTATTTAAAAGAAATAATAGTTAAATGTAATTTAAGATGTACACTTGTGTTAGCCCACTACAATAAAGACTGGAAGCTACAAAAGAGAGATTCTTAGGCAAATGTGCCTGATAACTATCAAGAGAAACTGCCAGAGTCAGAAGTTTTAATCAGTTTAAGGCCTACAGTCACAGGTAGGCTTAATCTATGTTTGCTAGTAGGATTATCTAGCCCTGAGTAACAGAAGTATAGAGATCTCTACTAAACACAGGTTATACCAATAAAAGGATATTTTACAGGAATCAGATAACATTAAGTAGCTTAACTATATTTTCTGGGGACATCAATGACATTAAGAGTTAAATGTTGTGTTTACATTCCTGATAACCTGGACAATATTAAAGTTCCCAAATAAAGGCCTTGTTCACTCCAGTCTTTGTTAGGCCTTCCTATGGGAAAAACTTCTCAATTCTTCCACCTCCTGGTGATAGATTTTTGACTTCTGTCATCTTCATGATATTCATTGGCATGTTCCAGATACTGCAACATTTACTTTGTATTAATCTCATTTCGGTACTCACATCTTTTTGTTTCTCTCTCATAGAAGCACCCATCCCCAGATGACTTTACAATCTACTCTTCCCCAACCAGACTTCTACCTTGGACCCCTCAATTGACCCAATTTTTAAAAGGGAACTCCAAACTGCTCGCCCCATGCTGCCCCCTTCCAGCTCGAAGCAGCCAGAGTGGTCGCTGCCCCTTCTCCTTACAGCAGTCAGGAGTTCCTAAAGCAAAAGGGGGAAGGAAGTCAGATTTGGGGACAGGCAGTTAGGGTAGAAATAGGGTATTGTGTCAAATTGAGGAAATGAAGGCCATGAAAGTCATCTGTCTCTGGAAGTTGGAGACTGCCCCTGGGAGAACGGAATGTCAAGGATCTCTGGAGCCCATTGATTACCAGATTTACCTGCCCTTATCAAGGACTGCAAGCCAGGAGCTGCTAATGAATGCCCCCAGGGCCCTTGCCTGGCTGAGTCACTTTGGCCCTCCCCCTGCCCCATCCCCTTCTCACTTTATGCATCTCATCTGCAAAACCAGGCCTAGTCACATAGGCAGGAAGGAGAGATAAGCAGGGAGAGAACTGAAGAACAAGAGACCTTAACCTATAAAAGATGTAGGGTGCACTCACTTCTGTGGATTCTAGAACATCAGCCATGGCCCCCTTCTCCCTCTCGGGAGAAGTCTATATTATTACTACTTTTAAATAAAACCTGCTTACTATGCTTGCCTTGGCGAGCTTCTCTAGTGTTCAAACTTCAACATTAGAGGGAGCGGAACTCGTCACTGGTAAACAGCGGTATCGGAAGTGGTATCACTGGTAAGACAAGGATTCTCATTCTCTTCTGAGAGCTGAAGACACTGAGGCTCAGAGGAGCAAAGTGACCACGGTTGGAGAAATGGCCTGAGAAGGTGGCACTCGGCCAAGTCCAAATTATGGACATTCCAGATTCATTGTCCAGGTGAATATTACCCACAGCAGACACCTAGGAGTGGCATCATCATAGGACAGTGCAAACAGGCTTCTGCTGACCAAATACACACAACAGCCTGGGCAGGTCCAGTTCTGCTGCCGACACCTCATCTCAGAGGTTCTCAGGACCCCGTGCTGCAGCTATCACTGCAGCCACCTGCTGTCCATCCAGCCACCTGCACACCCACGTCCATCCCCTCCTTCACTCCTTCACCCACCCATTACAAATATGCAGAGATCTCTGTGCTTCCCGGTGAAACTGCCAGGTAAGATGCACCAAGGTGAACTGCGTCAGAACTCTGTGCTGGGTCCAAGAGGGTCGCAAGAGAGCCTCGTAACAGGTCTTACCACAGATGTACATCCTCTTTGTTTGGTATCCAGAACACACTTACCATTTCCCACCTGTGCCCACCACCGCCCCCCAAAAAGAAAAGGATTAGTCATGGGACATTTCTCAATTTGCAAGGAAAGCACATGCTATTTATATAACTGACAATCCAACTTCGCTGACCTAAGTTCTGTATTTACCTTAATAATCAAATCCTACCTGCTGTGGTCTAAATGCTGTGCCCCTCAAAATTCTAGTCACCGATGGAGTCAGTGTAGGAGGCGGAGTCTTCTGGAGGTAACTGGGTCCTGAAGGCTCATCAGATCGGTATCTGCAAAACAGAGACCTTGGACAGCTGCCTTTCCTCATCAGCCACTGAGCACACAGCCAGGTGGTGCCGCCTGTCATCCAGAACTGGTCTTCACCAGACACTGGGTCTCCTGGGGCCTCGACCTTGACTTCCCCTCCAGACATTGAGAAGTTGATTCCCGCTGTTTAGAAGCTCCCCAGGCTATGACACTTTGTTAGAGCAGCCCAATGGACTTGGGCACCGCCTCCCAGGAGAAGGACTTTCCTCCCTCACAGAGGGCCCCAGGTGTCTGCAGAGCATCAACTCCTCCTTAGAAGGCAGGTGTGGCCCCACCTGTGGGCCTAGGAACATGGCACTCTAGCTTCTGTGGCGGATGGGGCCTCACTAGGGCATCACTGAGGTTCCCACCAGCAAGGCTGTGTCCACCGCAGATGTGCCTCTGCCTTGCTGGTCTCCAGCTGCACGTGGAGGAGGGACGGGTAGAAGAGACACTCTGCAAAGCACTTTGCCCAGTTGAGTAGCTGCGCCATGACTCCGCCTTGCAGGGCTCTCTCGGCGCACCGCACACGTGCACACTCCCAAGCTGTCTGTGTTGGAGAGCGTCAGGCTCGTTCCATGTCTTCCCAGAACTCCCCCTGAATTCTTAGAGAATCACACAAAGTGAACGAGTCAGAGCGTTCATCCAGCGGCGCCTCACAGGCCGAGCGGCCATTCCACCCTCAGCGCCTGGGCCTGAACTCCGCACACCCTGGCCTGGTCCCAAGCAAGTGCCTCCCCTCCCCATCTAGGCCCCTTGCTCGCTGGTCCACGATGATGGATGGTCAGGATGCCTGAGCTCTTGCCCCGTCCTCCTAATGACGGCTGATGGCAGATTTCCCCCAGCCCAGGACACACAGTCACCATCCTGTATTCCTGTCCGATTTCCCACCCTTTTTTGTTTTCCGGGGTCCCCTCCTTCTTCCCTGGGAAGCCTCATTGTGCTGTGGGCTGGAGGTGGGAGGAAGGACACATGGGCTGTGAGGCTTGGCGGCCACTCTGGTCCTCAGTGGGGACACAGATGCAGACACGCCCAGCAGGATGCGTGACGTGAGAAACAGCAGGACGCCAGCTCTCTTCCAGTCTCCAGTCTACTTAATTCTCTTTGAAACTAAAACTTTTCTCTGGTTGCCCTTGACTTCAGATGTCACCCTCTTCAGCCCAAGCCCATTACTAATCCCTCCCTGCCTGGTTCCTCCTACATTATTTTGTTCACATTAAAAATGACTTTTCTTTTCACCTGCATAAGTCTCGTTGCCTCCTACACTGATTAATTCAGCTACACTGGAAAAGAGGCCGGGCTCATCCTCCGTACCCTCCAATTAATCCATCATCTGAGACCCGCGCATCCCGGCGTGACCGTGCACGCTGGAAAGAGCAGACGTGCTGCTGTCAGGCCTAGGACATGGTGTCAAGCGACAGAAAGACCTGGGACCAGCAACTTGACCGTTTTCAACCCTCAGTTGCTGATCCGTAGCGCCCTAAGTCATGAAGCTGGTGAGAAGTTCAAAGTAACCTGGGAGAAGTCCCCAGGGCCAGTGCGGATGCGCTGGTGCCAGCTGGCATGAACGACTTGCGGGCGGGAGGACAGGTTTGCTTCTGGGCGGGTCCTGCTGCCTAGCCTATCTTTAGCTTTAAAAATATAGAGAATATTCCATAAAACGAGAACAGAATACACACTCTTCTCAGCTCGCATGGAGATTTCATCACGAACACACCTTAACAAACAGAAGCAGGGTTATGAGATGAAGTCCTGACCAAAATTAACAAGGACTTTAAAGGAAAACGTGACCTCACGATACATGTAACAACAAAATCAGATCTTCGCGGGGAATGCCTAACACCAAATGCATGTGAGAGATAAAGAGATCGGAAATCAACAACCAGCTAGGGAAGAAAAACCAGTTGATTGGCCAAAGCATTTCATGATATCTACCATGTATTCATGATTTTTAAAACTCTTAGCAAACGAGGAAGAGGGGAGCACCTCCTCAAATTTGCAGATAAGTAATATCTGCAAAAATCCTCCAACTTGCATCAGAGTGAATGAGGAGAGGAGGATGCTTAGGAACAAGATAACTTGATCCTAAGGTAAGGAACAAGGAGAAGCTCTTCCTCACCCGTCACTCCTGCGACATCCTGGGGAACGTAGGTAATGTCTAAGACCAAGAAAGCAAACACAAGGCCTACAGATAGGAGAGGAAGAAAGGAAACTGTCTTTGTTACATGTGACATGATCATCCAGATAGCAAAGCTCCAAAACTGACAAAGAAAACCGGCCCTCCTGGGATGCAAATCAGTAGAGAGAGACTCGCTTACGAGGTCAACGTGCAGGGTCAGTTGCTTTCCTGTCCACCGTCAACGAACAATTGGAACCCCAAATGTCTTAATCGCTTGCCACAGCACCAGAAGAGAAATACTTATAGATCTAACAACATATGTTTCAGATCTGTACGCAGAAAACTACGAAGCAATGGAGAGAGAAACCAAAGCTATAAATAAGCAAAGAGATTCTGTTCCAGAACTTAAAGTTTCAATGTTTTTAACAGGTTGGTTCTTCCCAACTGGATCTCTAGATTCAAAGTAATTAGAACCAAAATCACAGCAACTAATCTTGTAGATAGCAACAAAATTACTCTAAAGTTTATTATGGAAATGCTTAGGGCATGGGATAGCCAAAATAACCTTGAAAAAAAAAAAACCAACGAAGTCAAAGACCTCACACTACCCAATTTCAAGACTGGAGATAAAGAAAGAGTAAGCAAGACAGTGAGATATTGGTAAAAGAAAAGATGTGTGTCCATGAACAAAATAAAGAATGTGGAAACAACACATATAAATGTAGGCAAGTGTCAAAGGCGAGGGGGACAGTCACTGTCCCAAACATGTCATGTTATGTTTCTGACATTACTGTGTCATGCAGAATAGCTGCAATGCCCTAAAGACACCCTGTGCTTTGCCTGTTCATCCTTTACCCTGACCAGAGTGACGGGATCTGACCCCTCTGTACAGTCTGCCTTTCCCAGATTGCACATAAGTGGATTCACACAGTACTTAGCATTTCCACACTAGCTCCGCTCCCCTAGCAAGGAGCATGTGAGATTCACACACATCTTTGTGTGGCTTCCTCATTCCTTTCTGCTGCTCGGTAGTTTTCCACTGTATACACGCACTGTAGGTTATGTATCTATTCACCAATTGAAGGGCATCTTGGTTGCTCCTGGTCTTTGCTGATTACAAAATCTATGATAAATATTTGCATGCAGGATTTGTTTAGATACAATTTTTTTAAATCATGGATAAGTGAAATACATGAGTGCTATTACTGGGTCAGGATCCTGAGACAGAAAAAGACCTTAGGGGAAAACTGAGGAAAGCTGAATAAACTCTGGATTTGGGTTAATAATAACCTGTCAGTATTTGTTCATTAATTGCAGACATTCATACGTAAAGTACTAAAAATAAGGAACACTGGGTGAGGGGTGTGTGGGGAATCTCTATACTATCTTTGTATTTTTCTGTAAATCTAAAGCTTTTCTAAAATAAACTTTTTTTTTTTTAAAAGTGAGATGCCAGTTCTAATTCTTGAGACTCCACAGGCTCTCTCCACCAGTCTTCCCCTTCTCCTCCATCCTCTCTGTCCCCGCCTCCTTCTCTGGTGAATTTGGAATCTCTGTCAAATACATCAGGGTGAAAACCAACAAAGATCAAGCTAACTGTTCACTTGTCATGGCTGGTTATCATGATGCTGGGAGGGACTGAACTGAGTCCATGTGACACGAAACCTTAATCTTGCCACAGCAGAGAACTCAGTCTCTGAGGGGAGGACCAAAGTCCTTTCCCACACGAACTTGTGTTTGAAATAATTTAACAACCTCCACTTAACAACCTCTGTCTGCAACTGTCTATCCACTATTGTACCCGTCCATTAGTACTTTTCATTCGCTGTAACAAAATAACTGAGGTTGTGTACTTTATAAAGTAAAGAGGTTTCTGCAGCTCAGTTCTGGAGGTTAAATGTCCAAGATGGGGCAATCCCATCTGTTCAGCCTCTAGTGAGGACCTCGTGGTGGGTGGCACCACCACGGTGGGAGCACATGTAAAAGAGACCACGTGGTGACAACGGAGCCAGAACTGCCTGGGTCCCCTAAGAGCAACAGCAACCCCTTAAGGACATGCTCCAATGGCCTAAACCCCTCCCAGGAGGCCCCATAGCCTGTGGGGCCCAGCAAGCCATGCCCACCCGGCCAGCACTGGCCACTGCGCTGACTCACTCCCAGCCTCTTGAAGGTGATAGACTCAGAGGGGTCACCAAGACCTCGTCCCCCTCTCCAAACAAAAGACGCAGCGGGGAAGCTTTCCTCAGCACTGCCCTGGGCGGCTCTATCCTCGGGCCTCATCCACCCCTTGAAGCTCTCCTGGCTCTTCCCTGGAAGCACCTGGAGCAAGCATTTAACATAAAAGCACCACAAAGCATTTAATACCTATGTCAAAGACGAGAAAACGGAATTCGAAACCCTCCCCAAAGCTTATACCCAAGGAGATACGCCGCCAAGTTTTCCAGTTTTGACGTAAGTGGAGGTGGCTTGCGTCGCCTCTGCGCCCTGCTTCCTGAAGAGGCCCCTAAGCATCTGATAACAACCCCAGAGAGCGACAGGGGTTCCACAGGAGAAGCACAGAGGCGACTCTCACTGGGCCTAACAGCACCTGGGAACTACGCCCTCATCACCCGGGAAACATTCTTGCTGTGGGCTGTTCGGGGTTGAGGTCCCCGAAGTCTCAGGGTGCTCAGCCCTACCAAAGTGCTCAGGAACGCTGGGGACCCAAGGGGAGAGCCAGGGCTCCAAAGCTCCTAATGTCTGAGGGAACATGGGTGATCCCACGGGCTCTGGAGCGCAGGGAGAGCAGGAGGGCCTGTAGAGGTCTCAAACAGCAGCTCCCGGAGGTCCTCAGGAAGGGGTCCAGGTTCCAGAGCAGCTCCCTCTGACCCCAACCTGGGGTCACCAAGAGCCCCACTCAGAACCATTTCCATCGTTCCCCCGAAGCCGGGCAGGATGAAAGGGCCGCGCCATCTGTCATCCTCCAAAGGAAAGGCAATGCCTCATGCTGATCCTCTGCTCTGAGGAAGCTCAGTGGGAAAGGAGTTTTCCTAGGAAGAAGCAAGGCCCCAGGGGTGGCGAGGCGTCTGGTGCAGCTGGGCCCATCTTGGGGTCCTATTCTGTGCTGGCCAGTGGAGCATCAGCCTCAGCCGGGCCAGGAGCTGGCTGTCAAGCTGGAGATGGTCACAGAGGCGCTCAGAGAAGGTGCTCACTGCTGTGCATTCTCTCCAGGACAGCTTGAGCCCCGCTGCCACTCCACCCCGCCTCTCCCTGGAGACCTTGGCTGGACCTACACACATGGTGTACACAAACTCCGGCTCCTGGAGACCCGGACATCAGCAAAGTGGCAGACTCACACTCTCCCCAAGAACCACAGGGGCACAGGCTTCCCAAGCAGCCCGGAGCACGCTTACCTGCCTCAGCTGCGTGGAAGTCTCCTGCAGGGCAGGTTTATCTGCGCACGTCTGTTTATTTATTTACTTCTATTATTTAGTCAGCGGGGTGAGCCCTTTCCTCACCTTGTTCTATGTATTTGCACAAAAATAAGTAATTCTTACACTTTTTTAAAAAATAAAAACAATCACATTGTCCGTGTAGTTTTGCAAACTGCCTTTTCATTTGTTATGTGTCCTAAAAATGCATCCTTAATGATGTATGTGACCCATCCTTCTTTTTAACAGCCACACACTGTGGACGCTGTTGGGAATCAGAAAACGATGCCCGAAAGACAAGTGCTTTGCGGTCCGGGGTCGGAAGGCCCACCCCAGAGACACTCTCCTCGACCTTCCGCTTGCCCCAGCCCACCTCCAGGCCGAGTCTTCCACAGAATGCTCCTGGGTGCCTAATGTCTGGACCTGCAAAGAAGAAACACATACCTCCCGGCCGTCCCTGAGCTTCCCCTCCCCAAACTCCTGCCCCGGGAAGAGATGCTGAGGTCTCTCCACAGGGCTGACTGTCTCTGTCCACAGAGAACCACCTCCCACCCATTATCTGTCCTGCGGCCAAGCACACTTGGTTACATGCTCTCCAAGTTCATTGCTCTACCCCCAGAAATTGTCTACGCTCTCCTCTACCCACTGAGAAAGGGGTATGTCGGTATCAGAATCGTGTTGGCTGGAGGGTCGTTTCACCTCACGGTGGTCTCCAGGCCTGTCCGTGAAAGTGCACACCTTTCTTCCTCAATAGCCTGTCTTTCTCTTTATTCAAGTGAACCCCCAGAGCTCCTTGGACTCGTACAGCGCCCGACACCTTCGTTATTCTTCCCCGACTCCTGGACACCTAGCTTGCCTCCCTCTGGCTTTTACCATCAAGGCTGCAACGTGCACCCGCACACCCGTCTCCCAGCGCACAGGCAAGGAGGTGCGCAGAGAAGACTCGGGAGCTAAGCTGGTCCACTGAGTGCACATTTAAAAATGTGGTCACCCCTGCCAACGTCCCCTTCCCCGGCCCTGTCACGTCACACGCTGTGAACAGGACAGGAAAGCGTCCTCTTATGTCCTCCCCCCGTCCAGAGGCTCTGCTGCAGGACGGAGCTTCTCCCAGGTGAGACACTCTAAACTGCTCAGGCCCCGAGCAAGCAAATAAGCTCTCATTTCAATACTGATGCCAACAGATGCTACTCTAAAAATGGCGTTGCTGTTTCCCTTTCCCTTCAAAGTATTAGGATCAGGCTTTTTCAACACACTGAGGATCGCCTTGTTGCCCCTGGTCCCCTCTAAGAGTGGATCCTCTTTAATCTTCTTACGCCCATCATGAGCACACTGTTACAGAGACCACACCACCAAGCTAGTAAACACCCACAGCTGTTGGGGCAGAATTATGGTGGGCGCACCCTCCCTCCCAGTTAAACAGCATTGTGCATTAAAAACCATCTTGGAATTGGGGCTGGCCATTACCTTAATTACAGTCAACATGCTTATGGGGCTGAATCCATCTGACCCAGAAGCTCAGTCTCCACGGCGTGGGTGTACTAGATAATCTGGGGACACATTTGTGACATTTGGTTGACATTTCCTCTCTTTCCTGTGTGAGGTGAATTGCTATCCAGGCACAAGGATATGAGGGAGAGCCCTCGCTTGCCATTTAAATACTATTTCGATTGTTTCCTGAGACTGTGTTGGTGATGGAGAAACTTAACTGAGCAGAGAGAATCAGCCCTCGGAGAGTCGAACCCAGGGCAAAAGTTAAGCTGTGTGTCTAAGCACCTACCTAAACCTTTTATTGTTTTTAATTCACTCACTTGTCTGACAAATACTCGCTGCGGTGCCTATGGTGTGCCAGGCTGTGCTGGGCACTGGGAATGCAGTGTTGAAACTGAGCCACAGGAAGCAGGGAGCCACGGGTACGGGCAGGACTCTGCCCTGCAGGGACTGCCAGCCTGCAGAGGTGGGGGCCAGGCAAGGGCTCAACCAGGCTCACACCCGAGAGGCGTTTCTAACAAGGGTCGGCTGGCCCACTTGGAAGAGAAGCAAAGGTGTCACCACAGCATACTGAGCGCAGCTAGAAGGAAGGGTGGCTGGAACAGGGTGTGGAGGCGGGAGGGGCTCCTGTCCACGCTCAGCAATGATCAAGTGACCAGTGATGGTCAGTTAATCCTCCAGGTGTGCTGCACAGGGGCTCCCGCCATGGAGGCCACCCCAAACTCTCAAGTTGACCGCCATGGCCAAATCTTTGTCTCTCCATCATGCCTGTATCCAGAAAATTCACCTGGCGCCATTCCCAGATACTCCGCTCCTACGCAGCCATTGCTACCCCCATTGCTATCCATCAAAGCCCGAGATCCTCCAAGCCCATTTCCAGTGCCACTCATCCCCAGCCCTGCGCCCGGGCCCACGCCCCTCCAGCAGCATCCCCGTGAACTTCCCTCCCGCCAGCGCCCACTCCCCAAGAGGGACTGAGCCCCAGGCAGGGGTAAACAATCTGAGGAGGGCCACCCCGATGGACTCGGCCTGCACACAGGAACACTGCTGCCCTTGGATAGGCCATCTCTGTTTTCCTACCCTTGAACTCCACAAGGTCAAGTTTAGGAAACTTAAATGTCTTACAATTCTGCTTGTCTTCAATGATATTCTTCACCCAGACACGCGTACTTCCTGTTGTCATTGCTCGCCCATCTCTGTCTGAGACCGTGGACCTCCGTCTGGCTAGTGCTTGAGGCTGGGGAACAGGACGGGTCCACAGGGGTTTGTCACCTTTCACGAATGCTTGAAAGTGTCAGAACTAACCGGTATGTTCTAATGCACCAACGTTTGAAGTGGCTTGGAATCCCCTTGAGAAGTTACTTGTTTAGGTGGGACTGTTTTCTGATAAACAGAACAGGTCACAGTTAAAGAACAGGCTCTGAAATCAGACAGCCCTAGATTCAAAGCCTGGCCCACCATTTACCAGCTGTGTGTCCTTGGACGCATCACATGCTCTCTCTAAATAGGAAATCCTGCTCCTCTGACTGTGGATCTGGTGGTGGCGACAGTGCCCCATGGTAGGAGGACTGTAAGAAAGCAGTGAGATCCCCAGAGCGTGGCGCTTGGCAGGAGGCCAGGCTGGCCATCCCTGAGGCTCGGTAAAACAGCTGTTGGGCTTTACCTTTCCTTCTCCCCACATCCTGCTTTCAAGACATCTTGACTTTGATTTACCTGCATGTCTGTCTCCCTTTTCTCCACTATGAAGCCCCCGAGGATGGGGGTAGCACCTGGTTGATTTCTGTATCCCTAACATCCAGCACGTAGTTGAGGCACAGAAAACACTCCCTGACGTCCTTACTGACAAGTTGAATCAAATTGCGTGCACACATGCATGCACGTGTGTGGGTACGTGTGTGTGCACTCACATGTATGTCTGCATACAATGTTTTTTCTGTAATACGTAGTCATGTGTGATGGGCACTGTACAACCAGGTCAGGCTCCAGGCAGCTGCCGCCTCAGGTCATGTGGAGATCACACCGAGAGACGTCAGGGAGGGAGGGCCCGGAAGACCTGCCCAACATGTCAGCCACACCACAAGTAGGCTGGAGCCGGGGCTCCGGCATTCCTGTTCTTTTGCATTCTCTCCCTCTTCATCCAATAGAGTCCATGAGCAACCTCTGAGCCACAGGGCCTGCACGCTTGGGAATATTCAGGACAAGGAGGTGGTAGAACAGCTTTAGTCCCTGTGCTCCTGATCTAGGGAGAATGACAGGCCATGAGGAGATGGTCTCCAAGGGCACTAGCCCTCGACGAAGAGCTCCAGGGACAGAGGAGCGAGCTGCCCAGGAAGGCTTTCAGTTACTGTGCACTTGAGGGTGAGCAGGAACAGGCAAGCCCAGGCAGCAGAAGGCATCCCGCAGGGGCCACAGCAGTGCAAAGGTGTGAACCCAAGAAAGGACTCAGGATGCCCACGAGACAGTGCCGTGGGGTGATGACCACAGGTGAGGCTGCAGAGGCCACAGGTGCCAGGTCACCAAGCGCCTTCAATGAGTTGCACTTATTTTTTCCTGAAAGTAGTTGGGAGCCATTGAGGCACGGTAAGCAAGGGCCCACGAGGGTCCTGTTTGCACTTCACGTCCCTTTGTTAGCTTTCCAGTAGCAAAGAGAAGGGGACTTGGGAAGTCTATCGGGGTACCTATCAGGGACAGATTTGGCACCAAATGCACCTCATATCTCATCATCTCAAAGCAGAATATATCTTTGAAATCATCTCATCTAATCCCATCAGAGGGATGAAGAAAACTCATTTTCAAGGAACATGAATTAGCATCGCCTCGTGTTTAAGTGAAATGAAACATCCTGCCTGCAACTCAGTCCTCCGAGGGTCCACCTCCACCTGCCATGGCCAGCTCTGGGATCCAGGAGGGAGAGGGGGCCTCTGTCCCGAGGACACAGCTCAGAGCAGTTCCTTTGCAACGCTGAAAACATTCAGCAGTTTTGAGAGCTGATCCAGTCTGTTCTATGAACACCAGAAAAATTCCAACTGGTTTTGAACGCTTTCTCATAGTGATTAGGAAGTTAAACCCTTTTAAATCAGAGATTATTCTTGAGCTTCTGATACTATTTAAATTACAACTCCCAAATCTTGAGTGATGTAACAGACTAAAGTCCAAATGCTGCCTTTTTAATTCTGCACATCCCGTGGAAGTTACTTAATGTGACAGAAGGCCATGCAGATTGGCCTGGTAATGAAATCTCAGAGCGGTTGTTTGGGTCGCAATGCTCACCATACCCTCAATCCTCTAGAAAGTAAACAGGTTGTTTTGCCATGTTTTCTATCCAGGGAAACTCAAACAAATCCAAAGAGGTGCATGGAATCTAGTGGGTACCACAAGCTGGTGATCTCCCAGGTTAATTCCTTCAAGAGGACAGTAACCAGGTCATGCAGACCAGTCGGTCCTACAGTTAACAGCCCAGGATCGGCAGGCCAACAACTAACTCATTATTCCTGAAGCAAATTCTGCAAGATAAGGAGATTGGACAGACTAAAACGTGGAACACAGCTTTATTTAGTCAGTATCTAACTTCAATGCAGATGGTAAAAAGCCACTTGCTTCTGGGATACCAAATCACCATGGCAAAGATGATGGTGTCTGGGAGAATCCCAAACCAATGTCCCCTAAAAGTCACTTCTGCTACATCAGGCAAAACTGTGGAAAGATAGATGCACAGCAGATCCACAGTTACTGGTGCAGTAAATACTAAGTGGTGAATCCTTCTCAGAACAGGGATCCTGCAAAGAACCAGCAGGCCCCAGCACGTGGTGCGGGGTTCTGCCAGAGATGCCGTTCACTCAGGGACCTGCATGCTTACTTCGGTTTCAGCACTGGCCAGTCTCAGGGAGGTGAACACGTGGCCTAGCTCACATGGACTACAAGTGGTCCTGCAGAGAGCTCTTGTCTGTCTGAAACGAAACCTCTCCCTCCTGCATTCCAGGCCCGCGACAGGCCGGCTCCCCGTCCAGGGCATGGGATGCAGAAGGAGAGATAGGCTAAGATGCTGCCAGCCCCTGCCTGGGGAGAGATCATGATGGGGACCCCAGAGGGTGTGGAGGATTCAGAAAATCACCAAAGTCAGGTGACAGACTGACTTGCTTCAGGGGTGTCTCCTCCTCCACAGAAGCTAATGTAGAAGTTTTGCTCTTCCCATTTAACAGATCAGCTCAACTGAGACTCAGAGCACATGACCTGTGTAGATCCCAGGGGAAACCGGGGTGAGTTTCCTGAGTAAACCTCAAATCTACCAGTGGAAGCTCAGTCTCCCTACTGTGTTGGTCACTAGCAAGAGCCTTGCATGTCTCAAGGAAGGACAGCTTCTTCGGCGGGGAAAGAGCAGCTCTCAAAAATCGTCTCTATCTTGGTAAATTGTCTCACATACGCTCAGCATCATTCTGGCTCATCACTAGAGCTAAAAGGAAAATGAAAGTCGAACCATAATTTTTCTTCTGAGTTATAAATCAAATCATCCGGAAGATCCTTTCAGTAGAATTAACACTTCACAAGATGCTGCCTTTAATCAATCCAACGTGCCAAGAACCCAAAGTACAGTCTCACTCAAGGTGTGTTGGATTCTACCATTACTTAAATCGTTTCTAACAAAGCACTCACTTTTCGCTCTTTGGCTAGTGAGATAAACGGTGAAGGCTTTCGCTCCACGTTTCATTGGCTGGACCACAACACCGCCTGAGCCCTGCGGCCTGCGTGGCTGAGTTTCAGATTTAAGAATAAAATTACACTTTAAAGAGCAGATATTCAGAAAGTTAGGAAACAGAAAGCAAGTTCCCTGGGTTCTCCCTGGGGATGTGATTGTCAGATGCCGAACCTGGGGAAAGCTAATATGGGATTTAAAGACACCATCTGCCCTGGGGCATCCCAAGTTGTACACGGAACCCTGAGTTTCTACATCACCTGCTGCTGAGCCCTCTCCTTCCTTGGGATGGAAAAAAAAAAGAAAGAAAGAAAGAAAGAAAGAAAAACAAGCTAAGTATGTCAGCTAACTCAGGAGCATTAGCAAGACAGGGCTGCACAACCCTGTGAGACCTTCTGATAAGCCCAGAAAAAAGTTCTGTTATAATTGACTTTTAAAATGAACATGCACATACAGTGGTTGCTCCCAGCGGGTCCACCACACATAACAAGCTGCAGCCTTTCTTTTTTTTTTTTTGCTCTGCCAGGCTGAAATTTTTGCTTTATATAAAATAGACTCCTGGAAAGAAAAAGCCAAAAGCCAAAATTTCAGAAAATTTTCAAATCTGAAAAGTAGAGTAATTCCACAAATGAAGAAAGATTTCTTTTCAAAAATAATTTACAACAGAAGTAAAAAGAGAAAAAGGGGGGGGGGGGGGAGTGCGCGGAGAGAGAGACCAAATCAGAAAACATTTCCTGCTTAAATATCCAAAGGCAGCACATGACATACACAACAGAAATTTCCAATTTAAAAAGAAGTAACATGGACTTGAAAATGTCCTTATTTTCTTACTTGTATACCTGAAAAAGTTTAGTTTTAAAATGCATTTAACAGATGGAACACAGCCCATTCAGGGTAGATTTGAGTTCACAAAATAATTTTATTATATGTAAGAAAGCATACAGGCAGCAAAATGAAGAAAACACTCACAGTACAGAAGTTACAGACCCGACAACGCGGGAGGGTTTTCAGCAGATGTTTGTCCTTTGTACCAATTTCATCTCCATATTAGTCAACTGCTTATCAAGAGAATACCCTGTAAACATTTCCAAATCCTCCGTTGGGAGGCCCCACACCAGCCAGGAAGGGAGCGTCAGGAGGCTGGGTGCTTTCTACAGTCCAGGTGTGACAGATCCCAAAGCTCAGAGGAAGGAACAACTGTTTGTGAGCAGGGCCGGTGGCTTAGGGGCACTTGGCCAGGGCTTCTAGCCCTTCCACCAACAAAAGGGTCTTCCTGTAGGAGAATGAGGCACTGCTCATTAGTTAGGAGACCATGAACATTTAAAGACCTTGTTTTTAAAGGAAATCGGTCCTCCACTCAGATAAAAGCGTACACAGGGAAGAGCCCCGCTGAGCAGTTGAGTTTGAGCTGGGAAGATGTAGACACAGGGCAGAAACTTGGGCCACTGGTGGTGTGGTTGTGACACACAGAACTGAGCACACTGTCTCCCTGCACGTTTCCATCCGGGACACCCACTTGGCTCAGAGAAGCTCTCTGACACTGGCAGCAGCGAGAGGAGCCCAGAAGCCAGTTATTTTGCATAAATACAAAGCCGCCTGCACCTCCCTGGCTACCAAAGATGCAAACGGAAGGCTGAGCTGGCCCCTCTCAAGCTGGCTCTGAGATCACATATTTACAGAACTGCAGAGGCTCCTGGGACCAGCCTTCTGAACACATTTTAAACACAAGAGTAGCAATGCTTTTCTTAATTTTTCATAATCTTTTTAGATTAAAAAATAGCCTTCAGAGCATTTGTCATTCCCACCTCGGATGCACTCAAGTCCCTGAGTCCTAAGAGACCGTCACAGATCAGTTCCTATCAGTCTGTGCTGTTCCAGAAGTTGCTCGCGAGCCTGTACAACCTCCGTCTGTGTTTGCTTCATTGGCTTATAAAGTGCTAGTTCAATGGACAATTCAAGCTCAGATAACTCGAGTGTATCCTATTAAATATGATAAATATAGATTTATTATGAGAAATCCAAAATATCCATATAATACAATAAATAAATAAAACCAATATCAACAAAGCATCTCTCAGTCCTGGAAAAAAAATTGCCATTCCTACCGTAAGGCTCGGTTATTTTAAAATAAAATGATTGATGAAGGCATGCACCTACCTTTACAATCTGAAAACTTTGCTTGGAACAGTTTTAGCACCTGTTTGTATACAGCAAACTCGACCCTTCTCATTTCCTTCCCAGAAAGCTTTGATTTTAATGAAGTTGTTCATTGCTGATTCTGTGCCCTAATTTTTAAATCCTAAGTTTCAAAAACCAATCTGAAGCCAAAGACATGTCCCTGTTGGCTCCCATGTGTCCCTGTTTGATGGACAATGAACAACACAGAAAATACACTGGAATGTATTTGAAAATAAACTTGGTTGTGTTCCAAGGGGCAGAGCTCTCCCCGGGTGCCTCAGTCTCACCAGACCTTAGCAGCAAGCCCCAAAGTAATCTCCAGCTCTCAGGATGCGTGTGTGGCTGTGCTCACCCAGGAGTTCAGGTTGGGTGCTGTCCATTGTGTGTGGTGGGCTGGATCTTCTCTAGAGAGACGTCAGTGTCATAGTCCAATATGACTGACAGGGCTGGGGACAGCCTCTCCAGCGGTTTGGCTACTCCACCTGCCTCCTCCTTCTTCAGGTCCTCCGAGGAGCCCACTGCGTGTGGGATCAGATAAACCAGATTGCACTCCTTGGAGATGGAGCCTCGTGGCTCGTGGTGGCTGGAAAGCACCACGGCCCCGTTGTTATTGATGCTAACTGTCTCTATGGCATTACTCGTTGTAGGGCAAAGTCTGTAGCATCCTAAGAGAGTGGAGAATGCCTTCTGAAAATCAGCATTAAAGGCATAAATGATAGGGTTCAGGGAGGAGTTCGCCCACCCAAACCACACGAACACATCGAAGGTGATGGAATCGATGCAGAAGGGCTGGGTCTCCCCAGACCCACAGAAGGGCACCATGCAATTCGAGATGAAGAAGGGGAGCCAGCAGCATACGAACACCCCCATGATGACAGACAGGGTCTTCAGGACTTTGGTCTCTCTCTTGAAGGACATCTTAAAGGAGCTTTCTGACTGAGAACACTCGGCAGGGTTCCCATTGCCTGTGGTGGCCTGGCAATTCTTGGCATGGACCGCTGCTCTCTCCAAGGCCGAGATGCGCCGTATCTGCTTCTGGGCGATCCTGTAGATACTGGTGTAGGTGACAATCATGATAGCCACCGGGATGTAAAAGCTTATCAGGGAGGAAGAAATGGCATACGTCCTGCTCAGTCTGGTGTCACAGTTGTCCTCGGTCTCTTCCAGGAAGGTGGCATTGCCATCGGAGGGGCCCGTGGGTTTGGCCTTGTGCCAGCTGAGCTGCACTGGGATGAAGGAGATGAGGACAGACAGCGTCCACGCCACGCTGATCAGAATGAAGGCTGCCTTGGGGGTCATTTTCCTCTCGTACTGGAAGGGGCTGGAGATGGCCCAGTACCTGTCCACACTGATCACGCAGAGGTTGAGGATGGAGGCCGTGGAGCACATGATGTCAAAGGCCACCCAGATGTTGCAGAAGGACCCGAAGGGCCAGAAGCCAGCGATCTCAGCCACAGCTTTCCAGGGCATCACCAAGACAGCCACCAGGAGGTCTGAGACAGCTAGGGAGATGACAAAAAGTTGGTCACCTTGGACCGCAGGTGTCGGAACCTGACGACAGCAGCACAGACCAGAGTGTTTCCCAAGAGCGTGGACAGGATGAGCAGCGACAAGAAGCAGGCCGTGAGGACGCGGAAGGAGAAGTCCCTCTCCACCGCCAGCCCAGCCCCATCCGTACTGGACGTACTGGACGTGTTCAGAGCCATCTTCCGGGAGGAAAGGGCATTAGGGCCCTGGCGCCCCCCCAGTTCCTAGGCAGGGTTGAGGGGTCAGTCAGACCCAGGCGTTCCACTCACCGGGTGGCTCCCCTGGGTGGGGGACCTCACCAGCATTCCATCAGAGAGGGACAGTTGGCAGCAGGAGCTTCCCCAGCCGGGCAATCCACATCAGCCCCAATGCAACGTCCCTGCTGCTTTCTGTGGCTGTCTTCTGACTCCTCACCTCAGGTCACAGTCACCACCAGTTGGTCCCTAAATTCCCCAAGGAAAGCTTCGGCTTTTTAGCACATAGTCTAAGTCATCAACCCAGAGGCTCCCAGGCCTCTGCTGTGCCCTCAATTGCAGTCACAGTTCAGGGTTGTTGCCTCTCCAGTGGGCACAGGGAATTCTCCCCTTTTGAGACGCAGGCGAAAATACATGTCTCGCTCCTCCAAGCCCCTCTTTCTCCTGCGCAGCTCTCTAAACGCCCTAAAAAGCAAAGGAAAAACACAGTCGTTCTCCAAAATCTGAGCAGATAGCATCTTTGCTCAGGTCAAACCCAATCCAATCATCAGCTGGGCGAGCCTGTCAAGGCTACCTACCTTACCTTGGTCGTCTCTCTCACAGCCCCCGGAGCTCGGAAAGCGGACTTCGCGAGGCGCCGGGACTCCACAAATCCCAGGCAGCGCTCCAGATCCCACCAGCCGCGCGCAGCGGGAGTTCGGCTCCGGATGCGCAAAGATTGCCCGGGCAGGTTTCGAAAAGGGATTCCGGGCCAGGCCCCGGGGAAGCGCGCCTACCCGCTGCCTTCAGCCGCTAGAGACTATTCCAAGCGATAGGGGCCAGAAAAGGGTTCCCGGCTCCCGCAGCTGCCGCGGGGCAGTGTCGCTCCCTTCTCCCTGCAGCCCAGCTCCTGGGCGCCCTCGGGCGGCCTTCGCCCCCCAGGGCAGGACCCTGAGCCTCCCGACAGCGCTGCCTCTCAGGAGCACAGAGCGGAGCTGGCACGGGCGGGCACGCAGGCCGGCTGGGTTCCCACGGGGCACAGCCCTCCCGGCCCCCGCGTCCCCTCCCCTGCCCTAGGGGCGGGCTGCGCTTGACAGGCAGAGTTGCGGGTGACAGCCACACGTGGTTCCCCTGGAAGATGCTGCTGGCGAAGCGGGTGGGAGACGCCCAGGTGAACGCTTGCGCTTACTGGTTACCTGGCCAGTCCCTGGAGCCCTGGACTGCACGCAAGGCCCCCAAGACAAATCCCAACGTTAAAACCTCCAGTAACCCCAAGTCGCCTGGACACAAAACTCGGCCCGACAGCCAACGCCTCTAGGGGTCAGCCCCAAACTTGACCCAAAGCCCGGAGCCAGAGACTGTCTGCATGCCCCACGCTCGCCACGCACAAGCCCAGGGGCGCTCGTCCCACCTGGCCGCGTCCCAGGCCCCCCAACTAGCTGGAGACTGGTCAGGCGGGCGCCGGTACTCACCTCTCTCCCGAAGTGCGGCGCTCCAGGAAGTGCCGCTGCGCGCCCAAGGGCGCTGGCTTCGCCCGAGAGCCCAGTGGCCAGAGCGTCCCGGACTGCGGTCAACGCCGGTCTGCAGTGGGTGCCCGGTGGCCCGCGAGCTTGCAACCCAAGCGCCACGCGCTCCACTGCGTGGGCCCGGGGCGCCCTCTGCCGGCGCCTGTGGCCTCCCGAGCCCGCAGTGCCTCGCGGGTCCCGACCTCCCTCGCCTCCGCCAGGAATCTGCAAAGGACCAGCGCCTCCTTCCGTTCCTCCCGGGCCCTGACTGCCTAAAACCTGGGCAAGGGGAGGGGAGGCGCAATCTCCCTCACTCCGACTCCTCTGCTTAAATACCCCTAAAAATCGACCCGATGAAAAATTCCTTTTCTTGTCCACAGCTCAGTGAACAGGTGTTCCTCCTGTGTCCGGTAAGCTAGAGACAAGCCGTACTCCCAAAGACAGCAGAGATGGGGCGTTTGCTGAGCAGCCTGTGTCTCAGCTCCTTACCAAGAGCCCTCCTCCTAGCACAGCTGGGCTCCGCTGGGCCAGGGTGGGAGATGGTGCTCCGGAAGGTGCAGGTGCCAGGCCCCGACGGTTTCCACAGCTAAGGAGGCACCCAGCCCGCCGCCTGCATGTTGCATGAGTGTGCTTTCAACTTACCTGAGTCTAGAACCAGAACCCACAAACTAGATAACTACCTGACAAAGTGGGAAGAGCGCAATGCAGACAGGAAGGCCTGGCAGAGCTCCCAGCCTCTCTTTGGTCCCCCACACCCCACCAGGAATGCCTCATAGATGAGACTTTGCACTAGTTGTGCAAAAATGGAGAATCATGGTGCTGGTGCCTCTCTGTGCTCACATAACCATGTGAAGGGAATAAGCCTGGGGCTGGGAAGTCACCATGCCCAGATTCTTGTCCCTATCTATGATGTAACAGGGTTGTTACAAGTCTTAAAAGAAATGCTGGTTGCAGAAACCTGGGCACCAAAACTAGAACCTAGTCAGCCCCTCCTAGGCAAGGAGCTTCCAGGAATCATTAAAATACGAATAAATATGTACAGTCTTACCTCCATGAGAACTGCACACACACTGGGTGCTAGAATTTTCTCTGTAAAAACCCTGAACCTAAATAATAAGTCTACCTAATTAATCTGTACCGACTCCCTCTTGGTTTTAGATGAGGGATGGCATGAGTGACAGACTCCTCTGCCTGTGCACACAGCTCTGTCCTGCCTCCAGCAGCCTTGGTGTCACATGCAGGGCCCCACAGACACACTCGCATGCAAATTCAGCCACATACATGCCCCAAGAACCTGGTTCCTAAGCCAGTGTAAAGTGACCCTTCCAGGTCGCTTGGTTAAGGCACTCCTTCTCCAGACTGCTTTATGCTTTTCATTCATCTCCCTTTTCTTTTTAGTAATAAACACAAATGAAAGGATGTTTCTAGTTCGAGACAGGTGAGCCTGAGTGTGTAGCTCCCCCCAGGCTCCCCGTCTCCACTGCCATTGTCCAGAAATAAGTGGCGGGAGGGGGTGTGGGCAAAATCTTTGAAAACAGACAACTCTGGGACCCTCCTCTGTAGACAAAAGAGTGCCGACAGGAAGGAGGCCTCCCTTGCATGTTCCACGTGGGGAGGGAAAGCTTCTCAGGCCCCAGGGGCAGAAACCCCCACAGAACAGCCTACTTTCCCTCCCCAGGTCAGGGCAGTAGGGTCTACAGGACAGGACGATTCCACGTTGAGGGGTACATGCTCTGTCTAATGACAGTCCTTGAGAAGTGCCCCCAGGGACAGAGACCCTGCAAGACTACTCTGCAAATTAGAGTCATACAGAGACAGAGAGTCACCAGTGGCATTAGACTCGGCAACACCAGTTCAATAGGCAAACTACACCTGCTGCAGAGCATCAGTATTAACCAAAATCCCGCAGAAAGGAAATGCCATTCATAACACTTCATGTCTGCATTTCTCTTAAGCTGGGCAGCTTCTCAAAAAGAGTTCTCTGTTTCATTGCTTGAAAAATTCTCTTAAATTCTTTCAAACTAGCTCCTGCCAACCTTTGCCTTTTCCTCTCCACTCATTCACCCTACAGACCCTGGTGATCCGATCAACAGTATCACTTTTGTAGTGGATGAGAGGTGCAAGAAAACTTCTGTCATTTTTTATGTCAGAATATCAAATCTCTTCTATAGCTTCAGCATACAAGAAAGACCCAGAGAGCCAGGTGGCTAATAGAAACTCCTGAACGAGACAAGAGGGGGGAGAGATCCAGGAGAAGAGCATTGGACTCTTTCTCTACATTTCTGTAATTCAAAGACAGACACCTGAGATCCCTTCCTGCCAGACACAGGTCCCTGGCCTTCAAATATAATTGTGGCGGGAGCGGGGAAAAAGTGAAATGTAGCTGAACTCTCAGGGTTTCGCTTTGCACAGAGTGAATTTTAGAGGAACTCGCAGTTTGGCTAGAGGGTTAGAGGTTTTTCCGATTTTTCTCCCTTGAAGCAAGGTGAAACAAACCTTCCATTTTGTTCAGTAAAAGTCTCCTCACAACATCAAGCTCTAAATGCAAGCAGGTATTAGCATCCGCTCTCCCTGGGAGCAAGGACCCACACAAAGGACCTTTGTTCCTGGGATTGGCATGTCTTTTGAGCTCTGCCTGGTGATTTATGCACCACGGGGTTGGAGGAGTGTTAAAAGGCTGCTTTTCAACAGATTTTTTTATTCGGGGTTTGTAAAAGTCAACGGATACAGAAGGCACACTATCCAAGGGGGAGCTTAATCTCATAAGAGAAGAAATAAAACAACAGAGCTGTCAAGTGTGTCAGATGATCGTTGATCTTCGTAGGTGGGTTTAGGGTTTTTACAGCTGACTTCGTGCCCAAAATGACTGCTTATGGTGTTGGTGAACAGAGAGAGCGCCCAGCTGCTGACAAGGAATGTAAGTTGTTCTCAAAATTCCCAGTCCTGTGTTCGATTTTCCTCTCCTATAGTTATTATTACCACTCAAAAGTCGACACCTAGGTGTTAAAGGCAGCGCTCCGGGCCTGCGCAGTGGAGAGGTGCGCCTGCGTCCAGTGGCTTCCGCTGTGATACCTGTCGGTCCTCACGTTTTTCCTGCCCCCCCTTCTGTAGACATGAACCCAGTAGGGACCCACCCAAGGCCCTGGTTCGCTGGGCAAGTGTTCTACCGGTGGGTCACACCGCAGCCCCTAAGTAGTTTTTATCTTCTTTCCTAGCTTGTTTTCTGTACTTCTTGGTTTTACTGGTAGTTCTTTAGAGTTTTGTTATGATCTAGATCTGGAGTACCCCGAAAGCTCAAAGACTTGGTCCCCAGTGCAGCAGTGTCCAGAGGCGGGGTTTGGGGAAGGGATTGGATCGGGGAGGCTCTAACCTCATCAGTGGACAAATCCATCTGATGGATTAACAATTTGAATGGACTCCTGGGAGGAGGTGGAAACCGTAGGATGCCCGGCATTGTTGGAGGAAGTAGGTTACTGGAGGCAGGGCCTTGGGGACTGTCCCTTGTCCCTGGCACCCACCTGTCTCCCTTCCCTCATTCCTGGCCACCATGAGGTGGGCAGCTCTGCTCGATCACGGGCTCCCTACCAGGCCGTTCTGCCTCACCACAGGCCCAGAAATGATGAAGCCGAGCGGTCACAGACGGAGGCTTCTGGAACCGTGACTGAAACAATCTTCCCTCCTTTCTAGTTGACTTTCTCAGGCATCTTGTCACAGCGACAGAACGTTGACTGCCAGATTTCGCATCATGTAGATTTAACTATGTAGATATATCCCTTCAAGTGATGGCCTACCGTTCCATGTGTAGTTAAGAATGTTACAATGGCGCTCTTTCATGTCCTCTTAAGCAGTTAATCATTTTTAAAGAAACCTAAGTAATGAGAAATAAATATATACTTCCCATGCACTATTTCCGACCTTCTTCCGTCTTTGATGTAGGTCCCAGTTTCCATCTGACACCATCCACTTCAAGAACTGCCGTCAGCGTTTCTTGGAGTGTGGACTGCTGGTGACTGACTTTTTCGGCTTTTGTGTCTCTAAAGTTCTTCACTGTAGCTTCATTTTCTAAAGACGTGTTTGCCAAGTGTGGAACCCTAGCCTGATGGCTGTCGGTCCAGTGCTCAGGTGTTGACCCACGTTGTCTTTCTAGGGAGAAACGTCTTCATCCATGTTCTCGGTACATACTGTGGCGTCTCCTCGGGCGCTTTCCAGACTCTGTGCCTCATCACTGATTTGGGACAATTTATCAAGACGTACCTTGGTGTCATCTTGTTCAGGCCTTTGTTGTGCTAGGGATTTGTTGAGATTTTCAGCAGGCTTACCGTTTGTCGGCTTTGGAAACTTTGAGCTGTTATTTCTTGCAATATTTTCTTTTCTTGCCTTTCTCTCCTGGGTTTCTCAGGTACGAGTGCTTGAGTCAGCCTACAACTCACAACGCCTTTCCTCTTTTCCCGACTTCTTTTCTCTCTAGGTGTTGGGTAGTTTCTATGGCTGCTTCTTTGAGTTAACCAGCGTTTTTCTTCTGCAACATCTGATCCCGCTCCGTGTATTTTTCATCTCCCATTTTGTAGTTTTCTTCTCTGAAAGTTCATTTTGTGCCTTTTTATACCCGCCGGTCTCTCCTGATCTTTCTGAATAAATGACATATAGTAACAATGCTCATGTCCTTCTTTGCTATTTCTAACCTCTGGTCGGTTCAGATGATTTTTGTCCTCAGATTTGTCTAATTTTCTTCATGCCTACTGGTTTTTGTTGGAATTCACATAGGGTTAATTTAATCTTGTTGGATGTGGCTTCTTTTGTGTACCCTTATGACGATCAATGAGTCTTGCTCCAGAACGCAGTCTAACCCTTGTAGGTCTTGTTTGAACATTTATTAGGTGGGTCCGGTACTGTTCCACAGCCTCAGCTGGCCCTGGCTGTCTCCCTGGACTCAGGGAGGCTGCCAGACTCCCTCTGTGTCCTCCCTCCCTGTTACCTCCAGCTATTATTCTAGGCATTAAGATTACAGCAGTGAATTCAACAGCATCCTCATCCTCCAAGTTCATATTTTAGTGAAGAACGATAGATATCTTTTGCACAACAAAATATAGAATTGCCCAGAGTTTAAATTTTGCTGAAAAAAAAAAAATTAATGCACTTACTAGCAAAATCGTAACCTAAGCCAAGATAAAAGACAGTCTAATTCACACAAATTGCTTATATTGTAATGTAATCTATTTGCGTCACCTTGGAGAGTCTTCTTGAAGCTGTTTATTGAAAACATGAAGCTCAGGGTAGAGACCTGCAAACACAAACAGTGCTGAAGCAGACTCCTGAGGCCAGAGATCAGCGCCCTCAGAGACGAAGCTGCTCATCTCTGCTGGGCCCAGGAGACAACGTGAACCCCCTTCGGTTCCCAAAGGGCGTTCTGAGCGCTGGCCCTCCCGCCCCCTGCCTCCAGGTTGGTTCTAACGTCTCCTCCCCACAGTGGAATCCCCTTCCCTTCCTAGCCCAGCTCCAGGCCTCCTGATGTTGTAAGGCCGTGACTGGCCTCCGCGGAGCAAGACCCACCTGGGCCAGAGTGCTGGCTTCATTCCCTCTGCCCAGGGGCCGCAGCCAGGCTTCTCCACTGTGCTGGCCTCCAGTTCCACCCCCAGAAATGCCAAGGCTGTGATGTGCCACACGAGGATGCTGCCAGGTGAGTGAGACCCTTGTCTCCGAAACGGCAAGGTCGGCACAGGTCAGGAGAGGTCCCGCTCAGGACCTTTTGTCTTGGCAAAGGCTGTTTGCCCAGCAGGTACCTGTCGGGTTATGCCAGCCTGGCATCCACTGGCCTTTTCTGGTGAAAACATCCCAGGTTCCTGGGGGAATAGCCCACTCTCTGTTGGATACATTCCGGGGTCTGACACGGTCGCCTGCCCACCCCAGCTGAGGGGCAGACATCTGACCTGGGTAGGTGCACGGGCACTTCTCCATGAGATTTGGATCTCAAGCAGAACGGAGAGGATTAAGATCTTTGCTTGAAGGAGATGTTATTCCTTCCGCCATTGCCATTTCGACCCTGAGCAGGCTGCTTTTGCTGTGAGACCGTGCATGCAGCACTTGCTTCCAAAAACCGCATGCTTTGTCCCCTATCCATTCCCAAACCTGGTGCTACAGCACCCTGTCCAGCCAGTCAACCCTGTCACTTACAACTGGATTCTACATGATCAGAAGGAGGAAGAGGAGGCCTGGCTGACTCTAAAGATCATGATTTCTGTGTGGTGGAGGATGGCCATATTAGTCTATTTTCTGTTGCTGTAACTAAAGAACTGAGACTGGGTACTTTGTTTATTTATTTATTTTTGATCCATTGTACATAAACGGGGTGCAACTTTCTCTGGATGTTCACAATGTAGAGTCACACCGTTTACGTAATCATACATGTACATAGGGATGTTTATCTCATTCATGATCTTTCCTTTCCCCCACCCTCACCCACCCCTCAATTCTTGCTACACAACCCAACGTTCCTCCATTCTTCCCTTACCTCCCCACCCCCCCCATTATGTATCATCATCCACTTATCAGAGAAAACATTTGGCCTTTGGCTTTTGGGGATTGGCTTATTTCATTTAGCATGATATTCTCCAATTCCATCCATTTACCGGCAAATGCCATAATTTTTTTCTTCTTTATGACTGGATAATAATATTTCATTGTGTATATATACCACAGTTTCTTTATCCGTTTATCTATTGTAGGGCATCTAGGTTGGTCCCACAATCTAGCTATTGTGAATTGAGCTACAATAAGCATCAATGTGACTGTGTCATTGTAATATCCTGATTTTAAGTTCTTTGGGTATAAATGAAGGAGTGGGATAGCTGGGTCAAATGGTGGGTCCATTCCAAGTTTTCTAAGGAATCTTCATGCTGCTTTCCAGAGTGGCTGCACCAATTTGCAACTCCACCAGCAATGTATGAGTGTACCTTTTCCCCTACATCCTCACCAACACCTATTATTGTTCTTGATAATAGCCATTCTGATTGGAGTGAGAAGAACTCTTAGGGTAGTTTTCATTTTTATTTCTTTATTTACTACAGATGTTGAAAACTTTTTCATGTGCTTGTTAATTGCTTGTATATCTTCTTCTGTAAAGTGTCTACCCAGTTCCTTAGCCCATTTATTGATTGGGTTCTTTGTATTTTTGGTGTACAGTTCTTTATAAATTTGGGATATTTTATATTCTTAAAAGGTTTATTTAGCTCACAGCTCTAGGGATTCAAGAGCAAGTAACCAGCGTCTGGTTTGCTCTGGCAAGGACATTTTGGAGGGTATCAAGATGGAAGCATAGGAGAGAGAAGGTCACACAGAAGACAGGAAGGGGGAGAGGTCTGGGGGAGAGAGGTCTGGGGCCCAGTCTTGCTCGTGCTTGTTGGAAGCACTTGGAGACCCATGAGAAGCTGCTGACCTCTTCCAAGGGTGACTCCCCCTCTGCCCCCATGACCTCCCAGGAGGCACCCCCCTGTTGAAACTTCTACCACCTCAACATCACCACACTGGGGGCCACGCAGACGGGCCTTTGGGCCTTTAGGCCTTTGGGGACACACTGGAACCACATCCCAACAGCAATGGCTGGTGTCCCAGACAGAGTAGATGCTGACCAAACACAGCCAACAACAGCTCCCAAGTCACGCTGACCAACTGGAGCCTAGGACTCGTCACCACTAAGAAAAATAGATGCTTAATTACTGAAAGGCATGAAAAACAAATTCATATATGGAAACAAAAGTCACTCTATCAACAGATGTCATTTTTAAAGCCAAGCGCGATTCATTAATTAGGACGTATGAGATGAGATAGCCCAGCAAGAGCTCACTAAATTAAATTAATTTACTGTAATTGATTTATAAATTACAAAATTAATTAGCCGGGTTAGATGACTGAAAAACACAGTCAGTCCCAAATGGATGGGGTTTCTGAATCCAAGCCAGTATAAAAACACTGTTCTGTATTTACTGCAGCATAATGAATGTGATGTTATTGCTCACATGTGCGAAAACATACGCTGCAGGAGAGCAGCAGCAAGGGACGGGAACCGTGTTCTCCTGGCGCCCTCTATGGGTCAGTCTGGCGAAACGCTATCAGCCTGTTCTAAACAGAACCAAGCTGAAGTCCAGTGAGCTGATTCACATACTAGCAAGAGGCTGGCTGGATTCACAAGCAGTTCTACCTGGTAAAGATACCTGGGCTCTTGCCCTGCTACTTCAAGTGTGTGTGTCCACTTATTAATGCATGCGCATGCGCACACACACACCCACAGTTTTTTGCTTTGCTGCTGTCTTTGGCTTTTCTGTTTTGTTTTGTTCTTTGTTTTTCGTGATGCTGGGGATGGGACCCAGGGCTTACCCATGCTAGGCAAGTGCTCTGCCACTAAGTGACATCCCTGGACCCATCATTTCTAAGTAAATGTGGATTTATTTACAATTTTCAACTGCAATGATTATTACGAAAAAAGCAAACAAGAGGAAATAGAAAACACAGGAGGGCCTCCTTCCCGGAGGACTGTCAGCCTCGGAGTATCTGAGGGGGCTTTGGCTCCCAGCTTGCTGACCGCAGGCCACAGGACCTGCCACGCTGCCTGAGAACTGCCCCACCCAGTGCCCTGTGGAACTGAGGAGTGTCCGCCGGGCTTGTTCGACCAGTGACATGTGGCTGGAAATTAGGTGAGTTATTGCCAGACAGAAGCCTTGAGAACCGGCTCACGGTCACCATCTCTTTCCTCTCTGTCCTAAGTCCAGTAAGGTCCCAGGCAAAGGGTGTCCATCAGTGTATGTCCCAGAGCAAAGCTTCACGAACCCTGTGGGAGCTGCAGGGTCCTGGATGACGTGTGGCGCGTGTCAGTCACTGGGATTTGGGGATCCTATTGTCACAGCACAGCGATACCTGTCCTGACTGGCGTCCCACAGGGTGGTCAGTGAGGACCTCTTTGAAAAGGCAACATTTCAGCTGAGACCTGAGGAAAAAGAAGAATCCAGTTGTCAGGAGAGCTTCTGGAGGAGGCAGAGCCGTCAGCCAAGGAACCCTGAGCTGGGAGGAGCTCAGCGTGTTCCAGTGAGGACCCGGGGCAGTTGAGCCCACAGGCGCAGGACACCTGTCACCAGAGGGGCCTGAGAGAGGACAGCAAGAACCCAGCAAGGATGGGATCCTGTCCCGGCATGATAGGAATTCACCCGAGGATTCCCAGTAGCAATGATGAGGTGCTGACAATCGGGTTCAAGCATCTACGAGATCATCCCGGACTCTGTAACAAAGGAAAGGAAGCAGCGAGAACAGTCAGAGGCTTCCTCCAGGCCTGTTGTAGGTTGAACTGTGTCCTGCCCTAAAGACAACCAGGCTGGGGACAGACTGCAGTGACAGAGCTTGCGGAATGAGTGGGGCCTGGGCGCCATCCTCAGCACTGCAAAAATCAATCATGATAATGATGTATTATTATTATTATTACAGCAGCCCCTGTTGCTCAGCACGCAACCTTGCGTGGAGATTGGGTTCTCACACACGTGAACTAAGGAAGCCACACTGGAGTGAGGAGGACCCACAGGAGGGGTGCCCATAAAAAAAAGTGGGAATTTTTTTATAGGCACACACAGAGCTCTGCATGGAGATGAAGCCAACCCTGGGGTGACACCTGTAGAGCGAAGGCCCAGCTGAGACTGTCAGCAAACCACCCCAGCAGATTCTCCTCAGCTCCCACAGGGGAGCAACCCTGGGACCATCCTGACCTTGGCCTTGACCTTGCAACTCAGAACAGTGACACCATGCACATCTGTTCCTTGCGCTCCTGCTTGGGGAACTTGGTACTGGATCCTCGCCAAGCTATCCAGGGCCAGAGCAGCAAAGATCTGAGTGGGGTGGTAGCTCTGGATTGGAAAGAAGATAAACTCAAGATGCATTGTTGAACCTGGAGATGATGGAATTTTGTATGGATCAGACTTAGATGAAAAGGGAGAGGGATCAAAGTGGAAATTACTGAAGTTGTGAATAAGCACTCCATCTGTTTCTGGATTATTGCCAGTTCATCTTTGCCATGTGTTCATCTCCCATGTGTCACTCGGATCTGCAGGAAGCAGAGTTTGAGACAGAATTAGGAAAGCAAGAGGTTTGGGGGCACAGAAAGGAGGGAGCCAGAGGGAGCAGGGGCTGGACGGCCATGCAGACCCACACAGGTTTCCACCAGTACCACCCAACGGGAGCTGCAGAGCCAAGACCTGCCATTAGCCGCCTCCTGCATTGGGTGGACGTGGACAGGGCCTGGGTTTCCACAGAGCTCGGCACGGCTGGGGGCCAGAAAAGACTGGCCCTGCTCCAAAGGGAAGGCAAGTCCTAAAGTTCTGCAGCTGTCCACTGGATCGGCTTCTTACAGTGAAATAGCAAATTCTTTCTGAGGGGAGATCCTGGCAACTCACCATGCCCTGGAACAGGGGGGTTTTAGCCAAAGTAGGCATTGGGCTCAAGATCACTTGAAAGATTCGCCTTGAACAGGGACAGCATAGACTCTGCTCCAACTCTCGAATTTCATGATCTCTGCCAAACTCGGGCTGGAATCTGGCAGACACCGAAAGCCAGCTCCTCGGGCATCCATCCCAGTCCTCCCAGCTGGCCTGTGCTGAGGGGGTTGAAGAGCTACTGAGCGCGTTCCCCAGATTCCTCTGCTGTGGGGTGCAGGTGTGTGGTCTGGCTCCAGCCTGGCTGATGCATCAGCGAACTGGGCGAGGACCCAGAGCAGCAGAAGGGAGGCCTCCCTGGCCAGCTCTGTGGCCGAGCCCCCTGCACCACAGTGCCCAGGGCAGGTGGTAACTGCAGCGCTGTTTTGGCTCCAAAAGAAGTTGGTCTGATGCTCCCAACTGTGTTGTGTCTGATCCTTAAGACACTCTGGGAGTTTTCAAGCTGTCCAACCTCCTTCAACAAATCCCCTGTGTCCACATGAGGAGAAGGGCTCCTGCTGTCTGCTATGAGCATCGCAAGGGGCATAGTTGAGCCACAGGGAGCACACACCCCCCACCAGGGAAGCAGAAATAAGGTCCAAATGCGTCTTTCAAGCTCTGCCACGCTTCAATGTGGCATTTCCCCTAAACGAGTCAAACCACACGTTTGCCTTTGCCGCACACAAACGTACCTCTAAACAAAAATGTAAAATAACCTCAGATGCCCACCCGGCAGGCAATGCTGTGGCTAAGGGAATCTAGCTACCTTCAGATCAGTTAGAATGATACAGACTTTTCTTTCCAGCTAGATTTAACTATCAGCATCTTTAAACAGGCAAAACACTCATGCTGAGAAGTCCAAGTGCCTCAGGAATCACGTGGATAAACTGCCCCACCTCGCCCCTGCTGCCGCATCTTTTCTTCAAGCCCCTTTCTATATATCTCTTTTTTGTCTCTGATGTAATTCAGAGAGTGTGTATGATTTTCTCCCCCTGCCTGCTCACCAAAGGCAGATCCAGGTGTTCCTCCTTGAATGAGTTTCCGCACTGTGCACAGCCAAGAAGGTGAAGGGCTGAGTTAAGTCATACTGGAAACCTTTTCCTATGCAGATGGAGAAGTAGGGAACAGGGAGAAAAAAACAAGAGGAAATGCCCTGTGCCTGAGGGGACAAAACCTGGGCCAGCTTTGGGCCACAAGAGGGTCACTGACTCAGAGCAAGCCTATCCCCTCCCTGAGCCTGTGTCTTCTTGTGCAACTCTGCAGTGAGGACTGTGACACCCAGTTGGGTAGTCTGTGCACTGCACAAAGATGCTGCTGTTCAAGGGAGTGGGTGGGGGCTGAAATCCTGCAGGAATTCTGTTTGTAATCTGGGCCAGTCTGAGGTTCTTTTTTTTTTTTGCAGTTCTGGGGATCAAACCCAAACGCAGGGCCTTGTGCTTGCAAGGCAAGCGCTCTACCAACTGAGCTATCTCCCCAGCACCTGGGTTCTTTCAATCCCAGATAGGATTGCCTTTTTTGAACTCACGGGTCAGTAAGGAATTCCTTTTGAAATTCCTTCAAAGTCGGGCATGTGCCTGCTAGAACCTGGTCGTCCTTGACTCTCAGCCTCTTGGAGTCTCCTTATGATCGAGATGCTTATCAGCTGTTTCAAGATGGCAGAAGAGAGGATGTCACTTTCCTGGCCTGCAGGACCAACTGGGAGAAACACGCCTGGCTGGAAATTCAAAAGGGGGGGGGGCGGGAGTGATTGGGTTTGGAGATTGAACCCAAGAGACCAGGAAATGTGGGGACCGTGGGTGACGGAGGGGACTAAGGATTGGCTATTGCGTCCCACAAATGGAGCCCAGGGGAGATTCCTAGGGTGCAGTCTCCCAGCAGGGACCACAACTACTGGGCCCTGGAGGTGGGTTGTTTTAAAACCTTCAGACCCGTCGCCGTTCAGTGACGCCCCTGGAGCCTGTATAAGCCTCAACCTGCCTCCCGGAGCTCTGCCTGGGGGTCTCCTCCCCCCTGGCAAGCTCAGCCAGGGCCAGCCAGCATCACATGCCCCAGCCCACCTGACGCTGCTGAGAAGGGAGGCGGAGGAGTGTTTGAACTCCAAAGGAAACAATTACCCTCCAACTTTTCATCAAGGTCTTTTTTCCCCTCGATTTTCTTTTCTCTGTTTAATGTGGCCTGAATATTTTATGGGCACTTATACATATTTGTTTCTTTTTTCTCATTTCTAGCATTTTTTGAAGGTAGTTATTTTTCATGGATCAGCATTTTGAGGACTAGGATTTTTTATTATTTTTAGTTGTAGATGGACATGATATCTTATTTATCTATATGTGGTGCTGAGGATCAAACCCAGTGCCTCACACATGCTAGGCAAGCACTCTACCACTGAGTCCCAAGGACTAATCAAATATTAGTATATTTTGGTTTTTTTGTTCTCGTATTTTTTATTTTTTGAAATTTTTATTTTATAGATTTTTCTTCTTCTTTCACTCATCTGTTGCCCTTGATTCTCTTTCTTTTCTTCTGTTAATGGTCGATCTCTTATTGTTCTTTCTTTCACTCTTCCTTTAAGTTTTTTACTTCTATTTCCTCCCTTTCTCTGTCATAATCATCATATCCTACACCTCTTCTCTTCTCTCCCTGTTCACCAGTCAAAATTGTAAACCCTTTTGTAAACTTACTGTTTTCACCATGGGTCATAACTGATCACATTATTTCTGTTTTTTTGTGACAATTAACCTTGTAGACATCACAGTGGGAACTATTTGGTTTAATGCTGTATGTTGTTTGCATTCGTTGTTGTTATTTGTCTCCCCTAAACTGTGAGGCACTAGAAACATTCAGGGACACTGTAAGTCCACAGGGAAGAAACTCCACTGCCTTAGATCCCTCCTGTTAGATGGGTCGACACACAAACATGAAAAAGCAAGGGAACAAATCACTCCAAACAAACCAAGATGCTTCAATAGCAGAGCCCATCGACACCACAGTGTAAGAAAGGTCAGAGAAGGAGTTTAGCGAGTTCGTAGTTACACTGATGACATAAGGAGTGACATCAGAGAGAAAACACAGGACATGAGAGGTCACTTCAATGGAGATTCTGGGTGGAAAAATCAAGCAGAAGATCCTTTCCGGGAATTCACACGTCAACTCTGGCACACCAGAGGCAATTTTCACGTGCTCTTCCCTCTGCCTGATACCTGCATGACTCTCTCTTTCCTTCTGGCTGGGTCTCTTCTCCAATGTCATCTCTGCATAGAGGCCTCTCTTGACAACCCCTATAAAATACCCGCAGACATATTAGGTATGGAAAATGAAAAATTCCCAAGATAATGCGACCCGGGAAAAGGGAGTGAAAAAGGCATCCAGGCCCCGACAGCCTTCATCTCCCCAGACAAGTGTGTTTTCCAGGAGCGGCTGCAGACGGGAGGAGGTGTTCTGTGACCCTGAAGTAACGGTCTCTGGGAGGCGCTAATCTCCTCCAAAGTAAATCCTCTCCAGACACTGCCCACAGACCCCAACCCAAAAAGTTCAAATTCCTGAGTGCCAAGAAAACTCAGATGCTCATTAGACCACCCCTCAAAATAACATGTAAACCCAGTCCCCCTCTTTGTTCAGTGGCTTATTTTCCACCAGGAAAGTGGGTCCATCAGAACCGTGACTCTATTCCTAAATAAAGGCTTTGGCTGGTTCGTGAAGTCTGCATCTGTCCTCGTGTTTTTGCACTAACAAGACCTGCCTGGCTCTGCCCTCTCTGCCCGCTGTCTTCACTCCCCTGATCACTCCCTGAAAGTGTGCATTAGTTTCTTGTGAGCACCTGGAAGAAGAGAATCATGTTACTGACTGGTGCCTGTCTGGTCCTGGCATGGACAAGGTGCCCAGTAAATGCCCGTTGGAAGAATGGATGAACTGATCTTCTTCTCAAAAGAGTACAAAGTTAGAACAGTGAGTGTCAGCCAGGGCAAAAAGAAAAAAGAAAAGGAAAGAAGAAAAAAAATGAAAAGGGTTATTTTTACTGGATTCTACCCTCTGATATGAAGATTAGCTTGACCAATGAACCAGTTCTTTAAACCCATTATCAAGTGACTCCGTTTTCTCGGAATAATCAACACTGCCTTCAACTTCCAGGACCTACTTTGAAAATATAAGGGGCTTTTAAGAGATACTTAGTATTGCTTTATTTTACACTAAGAGCCAACCTTGGTGTGTTTTCAGATGCTCTGTGCGTGCGGCATGCTGGGATTTCACTCAGAAGCCCGACGATTTGAGGATTGCAGTCTGCATCTGTCCAGCAAGAGGCTGAGCAACCTCCAGCCACACTAGGGGCAAGTGGTCAGCTCAGCAGGAAGATCACGCAGCAAAGCTTCCACGACTCTCCAACAGCAGGAGCTCCTGAAATCCCTAGAGGAGTGATTCCACAGGTTCTTTAGTGTCTCTTTATGTCTCTTTATGTCTCTTTAGTGTCTCTTTATGGCAGAGGCTTTCGTCTGTGGCTGCACATGGAAGTTATAAAAATCCACATTCCTGGTCCCATCCCTTAGGATTCTGATGTAACTTGCCTGGGGTATGGACTGGAAATTGAACAAAAATGGCAGGGGGATGTTCAGAGTCCGCCCAGTGGTTCCAGGGAGTGGTCAGCGTGGAAGGACACTGCTGGGAAGCCCCCCTGCGAGGACGCGTGCAGACCTGCACCTCCCTCCCCCGACCTGGCGCAGCATCTTGGGGAACAGCCCTGGTCGCCCATTCCTTCCCTGCCATCTCAGCCTCTCTACCTTGCTGGTCTCTCTAGATTTTCCTTCTGGCCCCTGGCCATGGCCCATTCCCTCCCTAACTTCTTCAGTGAAGGAACCCCTGAGCGTCCTCACTCTAGCCTTGAACCTTGACCCGTCCCAAGGTAGAACTCCCACGTGCCCCCTAGCTGCCACCTCCACGTTGGTGGGAGGGGGCCACGCCTGCCCCCCTCCACCACCAGGTCCACCTCCTGCCACCAGCTTCCTCCCTGCACCCACGTGGCTGGGCCTGTGGGCAGTCACCCACACTGTTCCCTCCCTGTGCCTCCCATTCTTCAAGCCTGGGTCCATCTGTCACCTCTGCCAGGAAGCCTGCCTGGATGCAGATCCAGAAGGAGCCTGCTGTCCTTCCCCTGGGCCCCACATCTGCTGCCTGGACTGCCTGGCTCCTCAGGCTTGTCTTCTGCTCTCTTCCTCACTGGACCCTGAGTGTCCTGATGGCGGGGACTGTGTCACCTCATGTGCCCAATACCCTGCATCCAGCCTCACCCAAAGCAAGCTTCAGAGGACATCATGAGCGAATAAACAGAGAAGTGGGACCCTAGGGAAGCTGGGAGGTTGAGGCTGGGTTCTGGTGGATCTGGGCTTTGGTGAAAAGCATTGCAGTTTGCATCATATTATCCTTCACCTTCCAAAGTAAAAGCTGTCAGAATGCAGATTTTGCACAGCAAAGCTTCATGTGCAAGAAGCAGATTAGTGAATCTGCCGAATCCATCCCACAGGCCACTTTAGATTGTTTTATCTTGTGTTTAAAATAATGACTTAGCTGTCAATCTTCAAAAGTCAGTCAGTCTCACACAAAAACCCACATTTCTGACTTCTCTTGAAACAAATCGATAGATGTGGCTACACAGAGCCAGAGCCCAAGCTTCTGCGGCAACAGTTTCCCGGGCTGAGCAGACTCTGCCCTTGGGTGGGCACTCCACACCTGGCCCAGCTCCAGGCTCACATCACCTGGCCTTTGACCTCTGACCACTGACTTTGGCCAGCCTCCTGCATGGGAGCTCGTGAGCCGCAGCATTGAGAGCATTAGCCCCAGCCAGGCAGAGTGGAGTCACAGCAGCTGGTGGCATCAGGAGGGCACGTCACAGCTCAGAGGACGCCACCACCTTCCAGCAGCTCACAGACAAAAAGTGGACACAAATCAGGATCAAAGAAACATACATGAAGAAACAGCTATAACAACACTAACAACAAAGCTGACAAATACCAGCACCAAGACCAGACTGTGCACCCAGCCTTGGGCACAGATCGCGCCTGCAGATTTAAGGAGAGCTTCCTGAGGAAGGAGTCTTTTCAGGTGGGCTTTCAAGGATGTGGGTTGGCTCGTCGAGGAGTTGAGACCCTGAGGAAAGAGTTCCAGGCAAGTGTGCTCTGAGGCCCGGAGGAGCCCGGCACATCTCAGAGACATTGAGCACGCAGGCATCAGCATCCACTGGGTGTGAGGCAGGCGTGGAAACTGAGCAGGAGTCAGGGCCAGTATCAAGAGCTCGAAGGCCATCCCAGGGAGCATGCTTTCTGCCTGGGGGCAAGGAAAGGGGAGGTGGGCTTCTGCTTTTGGAAAGACAACTCTGTAGGCAGAATCCAGGGGTAAGAGTGCCCAAACACCAAGAACTAGAGGAAATAACAATAATGTAACTAAAAAGGTAATAACTGCTCTTGTAGACATAAAAGTTTGTCCATGAATGCACGTAGCAGGCTTAAATCACAGTAGCCAAAAACTGGAAATACTGTAAATGCCCATCAACTGGAAGATGGATACAAAAAACTGTCATATCCATATAATCTTTTGCACAAGGACAAAGCAAGCTACAACGAAAACCAGCAATTTAGATGAATCTCAAAAACAGGCTGAGTGCATGTCCTTCGTGGAACTAGAAAAAACGGTCCTAAAATTCCTGTGGAAGGAAAACAGACCCAGAATAGCCAAAGCAACCCTGAGCAAGAAGAGCAACGCGGGGGTATCACAACACCTGACCTCAGATCATACTCCAGAGCTGTAGTAACAGAGACAGCATGGCACTGGCACCAACAGACGGGAAGACACAGGGACCAGCCCAAGCCTACAGTCATCTCATACTTGACAAAGGTGCCAAAAACACTCATTGGAGTAAAGACAGCCGGTTTAACACATGGTGCTGGGAAAACTAGAAAATCCTGTGCTGAAGGATGAATTAGATGCCAATCTCTCACCCAGCATGAAAGTCAACTTAAAGTGAACCAAAAAGCAGGCTTGGGCACAAACACTGCAACTACCAGAAGGCAACACGGGGCCAGCACCCCAACATGCCGGCGCAGGCGCGACTTCCACAGTGAGACTCCTAAAGCCCAGGGAATAAAACACCAGGGATTCCAAGGTGGCAGACTAGAGGGAGGCTGCATTCCTTGTCGCTCCGTAACTCGGGATTCAAGCAGAGGAAAACCTGTTTCTCTGTGAGGCAGTAGCTGCTGTCCACCGATCCCCTGCTGTTTACCCCATTTGTCCATCGCGATCACCCGCCTTCTGCCAGCACATTGCCTGCTTTTTGAGCACAGATTACTCACTGTCTCCTATCATCTGCCATTTGCCCGTCTGCCCACCTCTTGCCTGCCCATCACCTGCCTGTCACCTACCCATTACCCACTGCCCAACATCCACCCACTGACCATCCACATTAGCCCACAGACCACCTGCAGACTGCCGGCAGATCACCTGCTGCCTGCTGTTGCCTGGAAGTCCACTGTCACAGTAACCGCAGGTTTTGTTACACATGGCTGCCACTATTTGGGGACACTGGCCAGGGCCTGCAGGTTTGTCACATGGCCACAGCCATCTCAGGGCATGGTCATCTTGGTCTGGGGACTCAGGCCAGGGGCTGGAGATATATTGTGGTACCTGCAGGTCTGGTCACACCTGAGGTCTCTCTGCTCCGTGCGGTAGTGGCTGCCTCTTTGCAGGGTTGCTGCTTTGTATGAGTGCATGTGTGGTGGTCTCTCTGCAAGTTGAAAGGGCATTGAGATCTTGGGACTGCAGCAAGTTGGGTCTGGGGAAGATGAGGCTGAGGACCATCAGACTACAGCTGGGTTTGTGTGGGCCAGTCTGGGTCTGGCAAGCCTATGGAAAGCTGGAGACTGGGGGCAGTTCCCTGGTGGAGCCCAGGTTGAAGAAACTGGAGAAAAAGGGACTCTCTCCAGTTGAGTGAGTCCTGAAGTGTGTGGGATGGAAGGGGCCGGCTCCATCAGGTGTGAAGACTGGAAGAGGGTGTGAGGGCATCTTGCTATCAGCTCACCCACCCAACCCATCTGGCACCCACTGGACTGGAGCTCCCCAGGTATTGGTGGAGAAGGGAAGCTGAGAATAATTTTGAAAGCCAACAGAAGCAATCATTCAATTTTCCATTGAAACTCTCCTCCTTTATTTATTGATTTATTTTTTTTTTCACCCTCTGTCTCACACCTCTACCAGGTTTCAATCCAAATTTTTTCATGCATCAATTTATTAAGGAATGGGATGTTTGAATAGTATATGACAGTTTTATTGTGTCTTTCTATATGTTTACTTTTGTATAAAAATCTACATATTTTTTCTCTCACCTCCCTGTCTCTCTGGATTCTCTTTATCACCTCTCATAATACCAGCCATCCTCTATTAATTCCTCCCTCATCCTTACTATAAATTTTTACCTCTATCTTCTCTCCTTCTCCCTCATAAACATCACATCTTACACTACTTCTGTTCCCTCATTGTCCATCATTTGAAACAGAAAGTCCTTTTAGCAAACTTACTATTTATATTGTAGACAATAATTGATCACTTCATTTCTGTCTATTGTGACAAAACTGTAAACGCCTTAATAGGAGCCATTTGGTTTAAGGTGGCATATCATTTGCATTGAATGCTGCTAATATTGGTCTCCCCCTTAAAGGTGAAGTGCTGGAAGCCTTTGGGGACACTAAAAGACTATAGGGTAGAATCGGTACTGCCTCAGCTCCATACCACTAGATGAGAAGACACACAACAACATGGAAAAACAAGGGAACAAAGTGCCTCAAACAAACCAAGATGTTCCAACAATAGAATCCATAAACAATGCAATAGAAGAAATATCAGAGATGGAGTTTAGAAACTACATAGTTAGATTGATCTTCAAAATAAAGGATGGTATTGGAGAGAAGTGAAAGATCACTTCGATAAAGAGGCAGAAATTATAAAAAGGAGTCAACCAGAAATCCTGGAAATTAAGGAAACAATAAACCAAATTAAAAATTCAATGGACTAGACCACTTGGAAGACAGAACCTCAGACAATGAAAACAAAATATATACTATTGCAAATGAAGTCTCCTGTACAAAGAAGATGGTAAGAAACCATCTTACCAAGAAGATGGTAAGAACAGAACTTCCAAGACCAAAATTAAGATTTATCAGAATGGACAAAGTCATAGAGAAACAAACCAAAAGAATGCAAAATCTTTTCAATGACATAATATCAGAAAACTTCCCAAATCTTAAGAATGAAATGAAAATCCAAGTACAAGAGGCTTATTGGACCCCAAATGTTCAAAATTATAGCAGACCCACACCAAGTCACATTATAATGAGAATGACTAACATACAGAATAAGGATAGAATTTTAAAGACTGCGAGAGATAAAAATCAAATCATACGTATGGGGAAACCAATTCGGATCTCAGCTGATTTCTCAACCCAGACCCTCAACACAGGAGGTCATGAAGTAACATATATCATGCTCTGAAAGAAAATGGATGCCAACTGAGAAATTTATATCCAGCAAAATTAAGCCTCAGACTTGAAGATAAATAAAAACCACTCATGATAAACAAAAGTTAAAAGAATTCAAAACTAGAAAAACTGCACTACAGAACATTCTCAGCAAAATATTCCATAAGGAGGAAACTGGAAAAAAAAAAAACAGAAAGGTAGGAACTACACTAAAGGAAAAGCAAATCAAAGGAGAAACCAAGTCAAGTTTAAAGCCAAAAATAAAACTCCAAAATGGCTGCAAACGAAAATCATATCTCAATAATAACACTGAATGTTGATGGTCTAAACTCATCAATCAAAAAACATAGATTGGCAGATGGGATTTTAAAAAAGACCCAACAATATGCCATCTTCAAGAGACTCACCTCCTAGGAAAGACAACCACAGACCAAAGGTGAAAGTTTGGGAAAAAACATACAATGCACATGGACTGCGTAAAAAAGCAGGGGTTTCCGTCCTCATATAAGACAAAGTGAACTTCAAACCAAAGTTAAAAGGGACAAAGAAGGACACTTCATATTGCTTAAGGGAATCATACACCAACAAGAAGCAACAATCATAAATATTTATGCCCAAACAATGGAGCATCTATGTACATCAAACAAACCCTTCTCAATTTCAAGAATCAAATAGATCACAACACAATAATACTGAGTGACCTTAACACTCCCCTTCACCATTGGATAGATCTTCCAAACAAAAAATAAACAAAGAAACTATAGAATTAAATAACACAATCAATTATTTAGACTCAATGGACATATATAGAGTATTTTATCTGACATCAAGCAAATACACTTTCTTCTCAGCAGCACGTGGATCCTTCTCTAAAATAGACCATATGTTATGCTACAAAGCAACTCTCATCAAATACAAAAAGAAAAAAAAATAGAAATACTTCCCTGCCTTCTATCAGATCATAACAGAATGAAACTAGAAATTAATGATAAAATAAATAATAGAAGCTACTCCAACACCTGAGGACTAAAGAGCATGCTATTTAATGATGAATGGATAAAAGAAGAAATGAACAAGGAAATAAAAAGTACTTAGAGGTAAAAGAGAACACTGATACAACATATCAAAATCTCAGGGACACTATGAAGGCAATGCTAACAGGAAAGTTTATTGTATTAAGCTCATACATTAAAAGAATAAAAAGTCAACAAATAAATGACATAAAATTACATCTCAAAGAAGTACAAATCAACACCAAAAGGAGCAGAAGGAGGAAATAATTAAAATCAGAGCTGAGATCAATGAAATTTAAACAAAAGAAACAATTCAAAAAATTGACAAATGTTTGTTTTTTTGAAAAAATAAAATTGATAAACCCTTAGCCACACTCACAAACACAGAGAGAAAAAACTCAAATTACTAAAATTCATGATGTAAAAGGAAATATCATGATGGATATTCCTGAAATACAGAGGATAATTAGAAACTATTTTGAAAATTTATATTCAAATAGAACAGAAAAACCTGAAGACATCAACAGATTTCTAGAGACATGCTCTATCCAAACTGAACCAGGAGGACATACACAATTTAAACAGATCAATTTCAAGCAATGAAATAGAAGATTCCATCCAAAGCCTACCAACCAAGAAAAGCCCAGGACCAGATGAATTCTCAGCTGAGTTCTACAAGACCTTCAATGAAGAACTAATGCCAATACTCCTCAAAGTATTCCATGAAATAGAAGAGGAAGGAACCCTTCCAAACTCATTCTATGAGGCTAGTATCACCCTGATACCAAAACTAGGCAAAGACACATCAAGGAAAGAAAACTTCAGACCAATATCCCTCATAAATATAGTCACAAAAATTTTAAATAAAATTCTGACAAATCGCATACAAGAACATATTAAAAAGATAGTGCGCCAAGAGCAAGTGGGGTCCATCCCTGAAATACAAGGTTGGTTCAACACACAGAAATCAATAAATGTAATTCATCACATCAATAGACATAAGGTTAAGAATCATATGATTATCTCAATAGCTGCAGAAAAGCATTTGACACAATACAGCACCTCTTCATGTTCAAAACACTAAAAAAACTAGGGATAGTAGGACCATACTTCAACATTGTAAAAGCGATGTATGTTAAGCCCATGGCCAACATCATCCTAAATGGAAAAAAACTGAAAGAATTTGTGCTAAAAATTGGAACAAGACAGGAATGCCCTTTTTCACCATTTCTATTCTACATTGTCCTTGGAACTCTAGCCACAGCAATCAGACAGACAAAAGAAATTAAAGGGATATGAATAGGAAAAGAACTCCAAAATATCACTATTTGTTGATGACATGATTCTATATTTAGAAGATACAAAAAATTCCACCAGAAAACTTCTAGAACTCATAAATGAATTCAGCAAAGTAGCAGGATATAAAATCAATACCCATAAATCAAATGCATTTCTATACCTAAATGATGAATCCATTGCAAGAGAAATTAGGAAAACCACTCCATTCACAATAGCCTCAACAAAAATAAAATACTTGGGAAGACCGCTACATTGAAAACTACAGACCACTAAAGAAAGAAATTGAAGAAGACCTTAGAATATGGAAAGATCTCTCATCCTCTTGCATAGGCAGAACTAATATTGTCAAAATGGCCATACTACCAAAAGTATTATACAGATTCAATGCAATTCCTACTAAAATCCCAATGACATTCTTCATAGAAATTGAAAAAGTAATCATGAAATTCATCTGGAAAAATAAGAGATCAAGAATAGCCAAGACAATCCTTAGCAAGAAGAGTGAAGCAGGAGGCATCACAATACCAGACCTTAAATTAAACTACAGAGCAATAGTAACAAAAATGGCATGATATTGGCACCAATAGATCAATTGTAGATCAATGGTACAGAATGGAAGACACAGAGACAAACCCACATAAATACAGTTATCTCATACTAGACAAAGATAGCCTATTCAAAAATGGTGCTAGGAAAAACTGGAAATGCATATGTAACAAAATGAAATTAAACCTCTATCTCTCACCCTGCACAAAAATCCATTCAAAGTGGATCAAAGACCTAGGCACTAAAACAGAGACCCTGCATCAAATAGAAGAAAAAGTAGGCCCAAATCTTCATCATGTTGGCTTAGGACCTGACTTTCTTAACAAGACTCCTGAAACTCAAGTAGAATTAAGTATCAATAAATAGGATGGATTCAAACTAAAAAGCTTCTTCTCATCAAAGGAAACAATCAATAATGTGAAGAGAGAGCCTACATAATGGGAAAAAATCTTTACCACATCTTGGATAGAGCACTAATCTCCAAGATATGTAAAGAATTCAAAAAACTTAATGCCAAAAAACAAATAACCCAATCAATAAATGGGCTAAGGAACTGAATAGACACTTCACAGAAGAAGTACAATTGATCAACAAACATATGAAAAAATGTTCATCATCTCTTGCAATTAGAGAAATGAAAATCAAAACTGCTCTAAGATTTTCATCTCACTCTAGTCAGAATGGCAATTTTCAAGAACACAAGCAATAATAAGTGCTGGTGGATGTGGGGGAAAAGGTACACACATACATTTTTGGTGGGAATGCAGACTGGTGCAGCTACTCTGGAAAGCAGTGTGGAGATTCCTAAGAAAACTTGGAATGGACCCACCATTTGACTCAGCTATCCCACTCCTTGGTTTATACCCAAAGGACTTAAAATCAGCATGCTGATTTTAAGTGACACAGCCACACCAATGTTTATAGCAACTCAATTCACACTAGCTAAACTATGGAACCAACCTAGATGTCCTTAAACAGATGAGTAGATAAAGAAACTGTGGTATATATACACAATGGAATATTACTCAGCCTTAAAGAAGAATGAAATTATGGCATTTTCCAGTAAATGAATGGAGCTGGAGAATATTATGCTAAGTGAAATAAGCCAATCCCAAAAAACCAAAGGCCACATGTTTTCTCTAGTGAGTGGATGCTGATCCATAGTGGGGGTGGGTAGGGAAGAATGAGGGAACTTTGGATTATGCAGAGGGGAATGAGGGGAGGGGTAGGGCAGGTGCGGATGGGAAGGGCAGTAGAATGAGACAGGTATTAGTACCCTACATACATGCATGAAAATATTTTTTTTTTAAATATTTATCGCTGCCAAAAAAAAGTTAATGAAAGAAATAAAAGTTTTTTAAAAAGAAATAAAACTCATGATCAATAAATGGGATGGTTTCAAATTAGAGAGCTTCTACACAGCAAAGGAAACAAGGGTGTGAAGAAAGAACCTACAGAATGGGAGAAAATCTTTGCCAGCTACTCTTCCAATGAGAGATTAATATCCAGAATATATGTAAAAAATCAAAAAAACTTAACGCCCAATCAACAAATAATTGAATCCGTAAATGGGCAAAACAACCCAATAGACATTTCTCATATGAAGAAATGCAAATGGCCAACAAACATATGAAAAAAAAAATACAATAGGTGCCATGAGACCTCAGGCTTCATTGTGAAATTGGAGGTGAGGAAGAGCTGAATAAAACCAAACCAACTATATCAGGTGCATGTATGAAACTGCTCAGCAACTACTTGAGGATTTAAAAGCTGCAGATACATGGAGCAATTCACATTTCCAAAAGACCAGAGACTGGAGATTTAGACAAGGTGGAAATACAGATGTAAAATCAGAGGAGAGGGCTAGTTTTACAGGTTAGCTTACCTAGACTACTGAGCAAGTCATTTATCAAATGCTAAGTTACCTTGTCCTGGGAAGAAGTTTTATAGATATGGTTTACATCTACCATCAGTTGACTTTAAAGAGGTTACCCTGGATTAAAGTAGGTGAGCCTCACCTAACCAGTTGAAGGCCTTAAGAGTAAAACCCAACTTTTCAATGAAGTCAGGCTCAAGGCTGCAACAGCAACTCTTGTCTGAGTTTCCAGGCTGCCCTGCAGGTTTTAGACTTGTCAACCACAATCACATGAACCGATTCCTCAAAGTAAATCTCTTTCCAGATAGATAGGTATGTAGGTAGGTAGGCAGGTAGGTAGATAGGTAGGTAGGTAGATAGACAGACAGAGAGATGGAATGGACGGGTGGATGGAAGGATGGGTTGTGCATGGGAGGAACAGGACAGAATGGGGAGATGGAAATGGAGCATTCAGAGAAAGACAAATGCAGAGATACTGTTACTTCGGTTTCCCTGGAGAAGTCCGACCGACACAGAGGTCAGCCTCTCGGGGTTGCAGCGAGGACAGAGACAGCGGGTGTGCAAGTGACTGTGTGGGTGGTAGCACCAGCCGCAGTGGGCGCTCCATGACCGTCATCCCTCTGCCTCCTTTCTTCCACACAGCTCTGCAGAGTTGCCGAGCCCAGAATCTCCAGGCTCCCCATCACTTGAGGAGAGCGCTTGGTATCCCGTGTGTGGGGGGTGGTGGGAAAGGAGTCCTGGCAGGGCGGACGGTGGTGCCACTGCTCCAGCAGCCCATGTGAGGAAGGGCATCTTCCCCAGGGTCGTCCCCACCGAGGTCCCTGCATCCCTCCTTTCTTAATCCATTTACCTCACTTGCTAACACGCACACACCTCGCCTATTCTGTGTCCTTGTCCGTCTTCACCTCCTGGACCGGCCCCTGCGTGAGGTGGGGGGTAGACTGATTCCCTTCAGTGCAGATCCCCAGCACCTGCAAGAACCAGTGCAGAATCAGGGTTCAGGACCCCAGAACAGGGAATGGAACGCGGACTGAGGCAGTGCTGGTGAACTGCAGGAAAGCAGAGCGCAGCCCCGTGGACCCTGATTCTGACCACGTCTCCTGCAAACACGCAACGTCCACTAGGTGTACCACTCAACCCTGGTGACAGAGCCCAGTAGAGTGAGTTTCTTATTTCAAAGGGTTCATAGGCTCGAGAAAAGACAGGGATGTCAAGCTTGGTTTAAACGTAATGAGGCAAGTGTCCACAGAGGTTTCGGGAGGACTGGGATCAGAAGGCTGGAACCCCTGGTAAGTGACAGCTCTCGAGTTCACTTCTGTGAGTGTGATCTCAGGCGACCTTCACAATCCCTCCAGGGGCAATGCCAGCCTCCACCCACTTCAGAAGTGAAGAAGCCACGGCCCAGAGCTTAAGGGACCGGTTTGTCCAGGGGTCCCGTGGCCCAGCAGGTCAGAGAAGGAAGCAGAGCCAGGTTGGTCTGCCTATAGTGCCTAGGACCTAGGGCACTTGCCACGTGCATCCCAGCCACAACTACGGGACAGAAACTCAAACACAGGACCAGTGGAGGTTTGATGGACCAGAAAAGAGAAAAAAAGTATTGCAAGGAAATAGACCCAAAGCTTCCTTTCCGGGAGGCTTCTGGGGATGCCATGGAGGGTGCACAGTACTTTTCCATGCTTTCCAAGTTGCTGTGATTATGTATCTTTTATCATCAAATATGACTTGGGCAATAAATCTTAAGTGTTTATTGAAGTTAATTTAGAAGAAACAGATCGGCTCTCGCTGATCGGATCTCCACCAGGATGAAGCCTGGTCATGGCCCTCAGGGGGCCTTGGCTCAGCGGGCTGAACTCCCACTGTGCCCGGAGCCCTTCCTCTCTGCTGACCAGGCGTTGCTTCTGTGGAGCCCTGAGCAGCTCAAAGTCCACATGCAAGTGCAGAGGTTTTACAACCCCATCAACGCAAGGCTAGCAGCATCCCCAAACATTCAGCTTCAGTGTAAGCAAAAATAGCACCGTAGCTCCCCGGGGGCTGTCTCTGAACGACCTTCAGTGCTGGGAACACATGCAGCCACCTGTCTTCTGCTTTACAAACCTCATGTCATTTCTCCTTCCTCTGTTACCTCCTTTTCCTATTTTTGCAAATCCAGTTGCACTCCATGCACCACCTCTGTGAATCTCCACTCAGGGGAGTTCTTAACTCAAAAGAGTTAAAAGAAAGACAGAAAAGGAGGGCAGATTTCATGGCTTCCAGGTATGGGAGGTAGGTCCAGCTGAGACCAAGACATGAACGGATGTCATTTGAATTTTCACATCTTTCAGTCCCACTTCCCTTCTGCAGACTAGCAAAGGGGCAACGCTGCATCCCTGGTGACGTGCTCGGGGTGGCAGAGGGCCAGGGGAGGGATGACATCTTTGTCCCAGTTCGGAATTGTGTGATGCAGCTCAGGTCACGTACCCATGACTGGGGCAGACGTGAGAAGATAAAGTCCCAAGGCTGACCGTCTGAACAGATCAAACAAAGTGGGGAAGGAGGGTGGTCCCCCAAAGAAACTGGGATGCTGGAAATCTAAACACCAGGTTGACGACAGAAAGGGTGTGGTAGGTACAAATGCTCAGTTGTCAGGCCAGGCTATGGTCCGGCAGCCGGAGGAATGAGACTGGGGCAGAGCCAAGCTGGCCAAGCTGCTCCTGTGGAAGCCCCAAACATGTCAGAGCTCCGCCAAGATTGGCAAAGCCATCCACAGCCCTCAGCAAGCCATGGACACCTTACTAAGCTCTGAGAGTCCAGCTCAGGTCTGCAGAACTGCCCACCAACCCTCATATCAGGGACTCAGGAACAATATCTTTTGCTGCATATCATGAACTTTTGAGAGGTGGCACTCCTGCGGCGATAGATGACACACATTTGTATGGACCACACTCCAGGGCTGCCCGTTCTGCCCATTCCCGGCTGGCCTGCTCATTTCCATCCCTGTGCCTGTGTAGACCTGGCTGATACAACCCATGTTACGCTGGTGCAGGTTTGACATTGGATTCTTCTCACTTGTTTTCTTTCTTTTTGGTTTTTTTTTTTGTTTTATGCTGCAAACTCCATTTTAATTGTCCATAATAAGATCCTATATGTTAAGTTTTAACTCCATGTGCTAATTTACAATTCAAAACGGTTCTTTTTATTGCAGAAAATAACATTCAGGAAATAGAAAAACCACAGAGGAAACGATGACTCCCTGGGGATCCCAGGCATCTGCCCCTGCAGAGAAAAAGGACCAGGCTTCTCACACGTGACAGTGGAGCTGCTCAAGTCCAAAAAGTGAGGCATCTTTCTTTCCTTTTGCTTCTGGTCCAGGCAACAATTCAATAATATCTTTTTTTTTTTTTTAATTTTTAAAATGTTTTAGTTATACATGACAGTAGAATGCACTTTGACCTATCATATATAATGGTTATACAGGACATAGAATCCCACCGGTCCTATAGTTACATATGTACATAGGGTGATAATGTCTGATTCATTCTACTGTCCTTCCTATCCCCATGCCCCCTCCCCTCCCTTCAATCCCCTCTACCTAATCTAAAGTAACCCCCACCCAATTGTGAATTAGCATCTGAATTAGCATATCAGAGAAAACATTCCACTTTTGGTTTTTTGAATTGACTTATTTCTTTTAGCATGATATTCTCCAGCTCCATCCATTTACCAACAAATGCCATAATTTTGTTCTTTAAGGTTGACTAATATTTCATTGTGTGTGTGTGTGTGTGTGTGTGTGTGTGTGTGTCTGCATATCACATTTTTTTATCCATTCATCTGCTGAAGGGCACCTAGGTTGGTTCCATAATTTAGATATAGTGAACTGAGCAGCTATGAACATTGGTGTGGCTGTATCACTGTAATATGCTGATTTTAAGTCCTTTGGGTATAAACCAAGGAGTGGGATAGCTGGGTCAAATGGTGGTTCCACTCCAAGTTTTCTGAGGAATTTCCACACTGCTTTCCACAATGGTTGCACCCTTTTGCATTCCCACCAGCATGTATGAGAGTACCTTTTCTCCCACATCCTTCCCAACATTTATTGTTGTTTGTATTCTTGATAATTGCTATTCTGACTGGGGTGAAATGAAATCTTAGGGTAGTTTTGATTTGCATTTCTCTAATTGCTAGAGATGTTGAACGTTTTTTTACACATTTGTTGATCAATTGTATTTCTTCTTCTGTGAAGTGTCTGTTCTGTTACTTGGCCCATTTTTTGATTGGGTTATTTGTTTTATTGGTGTTAAGTTTTTTGAGTTCTCTATATATCCTGGAGATTAATGCTCTACCTGAGTTGCATATAGTAAAGATCTCTCCCAATCTATAGGCTCTATCTTCATGTTATTGATTCCTTTGCTGAGAACCTTTTTAGCTTGAATCCATCACACTTATTGATTCTTGATTTTACTTCTTGCACTTTGGGAGTCTCATACTGGACAAAGGCAGCAAAAACATTTAGTAGAGAAAAGATAGCCTATTCCATAAGTGGTGCTTAGAAAACTGGAAATTCACATGTAACAAAAATGAAATTAAACCCCTATCTGTCACCCTGCAGGAAACTCAACTCAAAGTGAATCAAAGGCTTAGGCACTAGCCCAGAGGCTCTGCACCTAATAGAAGAAAAAGTAGGCCCAAATCTTCACCAAGTCGTGTAGGATCTGACTCCCTTAACAAGACTCACTTATTTTCTATATGTTTCCATGGCCTCTTGAAGGAAGGAATCCTTTTTGTTCTTTTGGCAGGGGGTTAGTGGTAACAGGAGATTGAAATCAGGGGCACTTGACCACTGAGCCACACCTCCAGCCCTTTCTTTTCTCTTTTCTATTCTATTCTTTTCTCTCTCTCTTTTTTTTTTCTTTCTTTCTTTTTTTTTTTTTTTAGAGACAGGACCTGGCTGAGTTGCTTAGCAGCTCACTTTTGCTGAGGCTGACTTTGAACTCGCCATCCTCCTGCCTCAGCCTCTGGATTACAGGCATGTGCCACCGCACCCTTGGCGCCCAGTGTCAATCCTAGCACAGAAGTTGATTAGATGTTCATAGGAATTCTGAGGGCAAGGAATACCACCCGGAAGATCTGAAATATTGCTTCAATTTTGGAAGTTCGCTTTTTCATACGGGGATCCATCTGCAGTTGAGTTTTCAATGTGGTCTAAGGTCGGGATTCAACTGTGCCAGCATTGTCTAGCAAATACCTAACCTTCTCCCCAGATCTGTGATGCCAGCCATAGCAGGTTCCTACATATGCAGGGGTGAGGGTAGCCGCACCTCCATTTGACCGTGCCCAGGATTGTTGACCCTGCTACATAGGCACTACCTGTCGTAATTATCTTTAATATCCCCAGGTCGTCACCCTGCCTTGCTCTTTCCTTCAGAATTGTTTAGCTCCTTTCAGGCTCTTTATTTTCCCCATATACATTTTACAGTCAACTTGTTAAGTTACACACACACACACACACACACACACACACACAGTCACACACACTAGTGCAGCCGGAATTTTGCTGCAAATGCACTACATTCACCGGTCCTTGGGCGAAGGGAGCGTGTGCATTATATGTGTACACATGTACCTAATTTGTTTGTTGGCGGCACTGGGGTTGAACCCAGGGTGTCCTCCACTGAGCGACATCCCCAGCCCTTTCCACACTCATTTTGAAACAGGGACTTGCTAAGTTGCTCAAGCTTGAGCTCCTCCCGCATCATCCTCCTGAGTAGCTGGGAAAGTTATCACCGTGTCCAGCTGAATTCCTGTCTTTAGAAATGGAATCTTTCTACCCAAGAACACGATGCAATGTGCCATTGACGATATGCCAGGATCCAACTGTTCTCTCTCCTACGCTGGCGCCAACCTGGTTGGAGAAGCCAACCACCTCTCCGCTGGCTGGCCACGGTGGTCTCCACAATCGCCGGCCTTCTGTCTGGGCCTCCCTGGCAGCCTGCCCTTCACCCTCCAAGACCATGCGCTCCCGCCCGGCACCACCTAGAACCACCCCGCGGCGGCGGTGCCGCGCCGCACTTTGGGAAGCGCGGGCTGGAGTGAGCGCGTGCACGATGGCCCCGGGGTGGCGGGGAGGACGGAGGAGGCGTCCGGGCGGGAACCCGAATGAGGAGGCCGGCTTGGCCGAGGCGCGGCGCCAGGAAGGGCGCGGGAGCCGCGGGCCGAGTTCGCGCGCAGCCTCCGCGCGGGGCCCCGCCGGGCCTCGCGGCTCCCGGGCCGGCCGCGCGCCGGGAACGCGCGCCGAGGACGCGCTGCGAGGCGCGGCTCGTGGCGCTTCCGGTGGCGGCGGCGGCGCAGAGCGGCGAGGGCGGCGGCGGTGGCGGCGGCGAGTCGCAGGTGCGGCCGGGCGGGCGGGGGGCGCGCGGGGGGCGGGGCGGGGGCCCGGCGCGCTCGGGGTCGGAGGCGCCTCCTGGGCCTGGGGACGCTCGGCCCGGGGTCCCCGCGCTCTGGGGACCCTGCCGTCGGCTGCCTGGCCGCCCCCTGTCGCCAGCATCCCGGACCCCCGGGCCGGCGGGGGCGGCTCTGGCCCCCAATGGGAGGGGGCTCCTCTGTCCACGCCCCGCGCGCCCTGCACTGCTGTCCCCCGCGACGGCTTGACGAAACTCGCCGCGGGAGGCGCCCAAGATGGCTGCCACGAGGACTGGCCACCACGGGGTGGGCGCGAGCCATCGCTAGGTGGCCAGGAGACCCGACCCCCGTGCCCTTTGGCTCCTGGCGCCCGGCGGGCTCGGAGGTCTGCGAGGAGACCACCGGCCTCCGCCCTGGAGCTCAGTTCGGTGGGGAGACACGTGCTGGGAAGCGGACTCCTGGAGTTGTAGGATCCCCTGGGCACCGTGCCCTTCTCTCTTGATCTTTGCCACGTGTCACAGGGCGCTAACCTCCCCAGAATGTCAGTTACCCAGGTACCAGGAAGCGTGCGCCAGGGCATTTAGAGCCCTTGACTTTGAAATTCTTCCAGCCCTGCAAGGTGCTTGCTGTTGTCATAATCCAAGTGAGGATCCGGGCCCAGAGAGATTGAGTATCCTGCCCTAGGTCGCACAGCTGGCCTTTGGTAGAGCAAGGCCATCTGAGTTCTAACTTGGGTATTCAAAGCATAACTCAAAGGTATGCTCCCTGGAATGCTGCCTAAAACTGCCCCTTCCCACACCCTCATTACGCCAACAGCACCTGTCACTAGTTGAAGTAAACTGAATACCTGTGGCTGCTCTCCTTGCCCACAGGGCCTGTGCTGGTCTTGCTTAGCCTGTCTCCCCCACTACCCCCCACCAGGCAATTGTTTCTGCCAAGTAGGCCGCAGTGAGCCCTTGCCCAGTGCTGGTATGCAGAAGCCTGGCTCTGCCGGACTTGGCTGCCTCTCGACCATTTCTTCTCTGTCCATCCCCATTCGGTCAAGCTTCTTCCCTGGTCCAGGTGTTGTCATAGGAGCCAGGGCTGGGGGCATGGACAGCTCTTAGGATGCAGGTACAGAGGGGCTTTGCAGCTCTCCAACTCTGCACTCAGGGAGAAAGGAGAGAGGACTGTTGAGGAGGATGAGGGAAGCCCTTCGGAGAAGTTCTCAGACCTCCAGCAGGTCCTTTCTTCTCCCGGGACTGCAGGTGCCTCATTTGCAAAACAGATCCTGTTTGGAAAGAAGACTCTGTTAGTTGCCCCCTGTAAAATCACTGGGTGTGTATTCTGGGTCAGATGGAGGGAACAGGCACTTAGCCCGTGGGGATGGGGGAAGGGACAGCAGTGGTTCCAGGTGTCAGAGAGGAACCTGACAACGAGGTGGTCCTCCTGCAGAATCTGAGAGTCATGTTACGGGAACCCTTCTTGGGATGCCTGGGGGAAGGTACAGAAAGTGCCAGCTTGGAGGGAGCAGCTCTTTCCCCTCGTGGACTTTGGCATGTCTAGTCTTTGAGTTGATTCTTTGGTGTTCTGTGGTTCAGCTGAAACATCCAAAGTGGTTTGGTAGCCTTTGTCATTTTTAGACTGGTGCCAGTCTCAAGTGAAGGGTAGTACATTTAGTTTTCTAAATGAGCAAGAACTTTACCTGTCCTTAGAGCTTCAGCGACTGAAAGTTGGTCTTGAAGACTAGAATATGAACCTTAAGCATATTGTCCTGTGGGTGTTTCAAAGGCAGTGAAAGGTGAGAGCCACACTGAGGGAGGGGGATTAGTCGGACAGGCGGTACTTCTCCTTGCCTCCCTGACTCCAGACAGCCCTGTGTCTCCGTGCAGCGCCATCCCAGGAGCAGGGAAGAGCACACAGCACAGATCCCTTGCTAAGTGGAAATGCTCTTTGGCCAAATGCAATTCCTGGCTTTCGATTCACTTTCTATCATTTAATCTTCTGTGTGGCCACACCCAAGAGAAAGGAATACCCATACAGATGGCCTACAAAGCCAATTAGAAATTAGTAGACTGCTTCTTAGGTTCCTTGAGTTATTGTCATGGTCCTCTGCAGATACATCACCTCTGGCCTCCAAAGGGTCGAGAATGTGATACAAAGTCAGAACTGCCATTTCTGGACTGCGTTGTTTTGAGCAAGGAGCTTGATTTCTCCAGGCAACTCTGTAAAATAGGGGAAATATCCTGGAAGGTGCCAATGAGAACTTGGCAGTCTGATAATGCGTAGAAAGCCCCAGTCTTGTCCCCCACACAGTGGACAGCAGTGATCTTGGTAGGTGGTTTTATACCTGCCTGCCCCCAGCTGATCAGATAGCAACAGGATGATTTCTTAAATGCTTCAGAGTGCAGTCGTTTTGCCAGATGCAGCGGTGTATGCCTGTAACCCCAGCAGCTGGTGGGGGTGGTCACTGAGGCAGGGGGATTGCAAGTTCAAGACCAGCCTTAGCAATTTAGCAAGGTCCTTAGCAACTTAGTGAGACCCTGTCTCAAAATAAAAAAGTACTAGGGATATAGTTCAGTGGTAAAGTGCCACTGGGTTCAATCCCCAGTACCATACACACACACACACACACACACAAATTAAAAATTAAAAAACCCAGTAGTTTTAACCAACAAGAAGTTTCCAGTTTACTTGGTTGTCATTGTTAATCTTTAGCCAAAGTTAAAGGTCTTTGTTACTAATTCCCTGAGAAAGCACATTCCCTGCTAACCTGTTTTGTGATTTTGGAAAGTTAGTTTTATCCCAGTTAAGTGTTTCCTTGGCAGGTAGCTAAAGCTTGCAGTGCAGTTAATCTAGGAGAGTGTTTTTTCCTCGCCCTTTCTGTCATGTCTGGGAAGCTGGGGCAGCAAGCTGCACTTTTCGCAGCCATGGTGTCCTGGGGCAAGGCCGCTGCCAGGGTGGACCAGAGCTGCTCCAGGAGGCTCCTTGCTGGTAGCTGACTGTCCTGGAGCCTGCCCTCCGCTAGGGAAAGCCCTCTTGCACACCCCAGCTTCTTAGTCCGCCGCTGTGAGCCCACTCCCACCTTTATTCTGTCGATGAGAAACCTGAAGCCCAGGGGTGTAAAGCAGCTCACCCAGAGAAAGCGGGAGACATCAGAACGCAAGTCTGGACTGTTCCAGTTCCCAGTCCGTAGGTTATCAGGGTAGATTCTCAGGAGGGGTCCCCTGGCAGGGAGCTCCCTGGGACAGGAACCAGCCAGAGGAATGGGCTCAGCGTGCAGCACGAGCAGTCTTGGGTCATGGAGTCAGAAGTGCCAGGGACCCAGTGGGACCACAGCCTCCAGTGGGGGCGCCCCTGTGTCTTCTGCTAAGCCTGTGTGACTTGGTGGGGCAGGCTGGCTTCCTCAAGTCCCATGGTTTTCACGTTTATGTTCTTTCCACGTCATGGCGCCCGGACTTACCTGGTCTTGGGCTGTTTGTGGCACGCTGCTTAAGGATTGGGTTCACCTTCACTCTGCTGACTCAGATCCCCTAAGAGGGTGCTCTCCCAGGTCACCGGGGCTTCCCCAGGCAGCAGGGTTCCCCAGCCAGCTGCCCTCCTGTCGGGTCGATGGTGAGGCTTGGGTGCGAGAGTCCAGGGACGCTCTGGAGTGGGTGGCTGGTAATGGTGAAGGTCACTAGCAGGCCATGTCCTCAGCTGGGGATGAAGAGCAGATCCCTGAGCCATTGGTTAAAGTAGGTGGGGCTCCGAGTAGTTGGGAGCTGATGTGAACTTGGGTTGTCGTCTCTACAAGCACAGGCTCATGACCCCCACCCAGGTCGCCCTCCAGCACCCTCCCGCCCCTCCACAGGGCGTCCAGGTGACATGACTGGAGGCCAGCTTTGGGGCAGTGTGGCTTGGCATTCAAGCCAAGCTAGCCCCCGGGTGGCTCTGTGGCACGTCTGGGTGATCCTAACTGGGGCAGTGTTCTCCTGCGGGGAGCGTTCTCATGGCGGAAGGCGCCCTGCACGGGACCCAGGCTGGTCCTCCGCCTGCACCCTGTGTGATCCGACAGTGCGCAGCCAGGAACGGCCAGTGCCCCCCAGGACGGATGCAGCTGCACCAGTGACTTCAGGAAGATGGACCTAGCCAGCCTCTCTGGTGGCCCCTGGCATGGACACAGCGTGACCGCGGAATCTTCCTCCTGCTGCGCCTTTGGACTTTCCTGTGACTGAAGCTAGTGCAGATTTCAAAGCAGGTTCAGCCTGTTGATCTCATGGGTGTTTCTGAAATCTCTTTAGTCCAGTTTGCCTAGGTTAGCAGCCGAGGCACTCCGCGAAGGGCTTCCTCGCGGGTGGGAGGGCGTCTGCCGTGTGCTGGGGCATGGAAGAGGCTCTGCTTCACAGGCTGCTCGCTCTCTTGACTCATGCCCTCTGCGTCTCCAGGTCTTTCCAAGTGCAGGACCAGACCAGCGATGTCACTCCCCCGTGAAGAGTTGACTCTTTCGACAAATGTAGCACACAGAGTCATCTTTTGGCTTATCTTAATACACATAATGCTGCAGTTATTCATGGTCCCAAATAGCCAACATCCTTGGCTCATTGCGCGAGTGTCAGAGTGAGCCGTCAGGAGCTGCTGATGGTGATTAGTAGGCAAGTCACTTAAATCTCTTCGCTTCAAGTGGCATCAGCCAACCACAGAAATTTTCTAATCCCATTTTTTTCTCACACAAATATTTTAATACCTTTAAAATCCCAATTTTTCTTTAAAATCATTCATGAAGGAGACTCTGAAGTCAGATTTCACGCCTGGCTTGGCCGCACGTCTGGAAGAGATGCGCCCTGTTGTCTCCTGACGCCATTCCCCTCCTCATCTGCCTCCAGCTGGGCCTGGACGGCTTCCACGGCTTCTCCACACTCTGCAGCCGCTGCCCTTTCCGACCATGGAAAATGGACGTGTGGAGCAGCAGCATTCTGCCAGCTTGAGGTTCTGTGGCCGGGGTCTGCCGTTCTTTCATCAGCTGGCCTCTGGCGGGCAGCCGCGTCCCGCGGGCCTCCTCACTTGGCTCTTCTGAGCGGGACCCTGGAGGTGGCGCTGCATGCCTTTGGTGGCCTCCTTCGCGGGCTCTCCGAGTGTCTGGAGGCTGAAACGGTCACAGCCTCAGGTAGTCGTGACAGAGCGAACACCCTGTCCGCCGTGGCACCTGGTACAGAGCTGCTGGGCTCACGTGCACTGTGTTCTTGAACATTCTTTGGCATCGTGTGCAACCCACCCTTTGAGACATGGTATTTTTCTCTTTTATTTAATATATTTTTTTTGTTATAGAGGGACACAAATACCTTTATTTTGTTTTTTTATTCATACGCGGTGCTGAGGCTCAGACCCCGGGCCTCCCACATGCTAGGCGAGTGCTCTACCTCTGGGCCCCGCCCAGCCCCGAGGTATGGTGGTTTCCATCATCCTGGCCACATCTGCAGGTGGCAGAGATGTACCCTGTTCTCTGAGACCTTCTCTGACCCTCAGTGGCTTGGTAACAGGGCCACTCCTTTGCCGTTGTCTTAGGCAGAGGGATCACCTTTGCCCCTCTGCCAGGGTGTTGCCTCTCCCTGACCCTCAAGTCCCCTGCCGTTGGCCCAGCGTACTAATCCTAGGGAGAAGCCCACCTGCTCTGATGGTTAGTTAGGGTGCTAACTCTCTAGATCTTAGAACCCAGAGCCCCGGGTGGCCTGTGGACTCCCTTCCGCGGTAGGTAGGTAGTTCCGTGTGTCAGCTAACAGGCAGCACGTGAACTGGCCTGTAGTTCAACTTGTAAAAGCTCCATCTGCCTAAGAAGAGCCACAGGAACTAGCTGGGAGGCGTGGTCCCTTGCCGTGTTCCCAGAAGAGAGGAGAGCACATGTCCTGGATGACAGAGGCCCGGCTCAGCCTGCAGCCTGCCCGCCTGCTCCTCCGTTCCTTCCTATGAGAGCCCTGCACCCCCAGCCTCCCAACGGGCCTTTGCGGAGACCCCTCCATCTCATTTAGAGCCTCCTCTGCCAGACCTGGTTCCTTCCTACCAGCTTTCTGCTCCCACACGCTGGCAGTCCAGCGGCAGAGGGCAGCCTGGTGGTTCCCGCCGTCCACTGTGCCCCGTGAGGGTGTGCCACCTGAAGGCTCGCTCTGTTCCTAGTCAAGATGCAGCTGCTGTGGACCCTCAGCTTGTGTTGCCATGAATATGTCAGAACCGCGAGCCAGCACTTAATGCACTTCTCTACGAAGGCATTTGGTGTCCCAGGTCAGCCTCTGTGCCGAGACCACCAGCAGCCGGGGCCTAGGACGCTGCCTCCTGACCAGATGGGCAGGAGGAGGGGGGTATGCTCCACCACCTCGGGGCAGCCAGTACTGCTCCCTGTCCCCATCAGCATCTGATGCAAAGTAGAGCTGCCGGGGCCCTGCCAAGGGAGACCCCAGACTCACTTTGGGGCCCTCTCCTCCGCTCTGCTTTGTGCCTGGTCCTAAGCCTGACAGCCCTCCCTGCCCTGCTGTGCCCGCTGACTCACGTGAAATAGGGCAAGTTAAAAAGGCAGGCGTACTAGTGATGAAGACGATTCATTTGGCAAGGAGAAAGGGAAAGCTGTTCATGTGCTCGTGGGCGTAGCTGTGAGTGGAAAAGGCCTGTGTAATTGGAGCGAGAGGTCGTAGTCAATTAAGACTTTATCTGGTTTGAGAGCAGCTGTTTCTGTAGGAACAGTAGCCTGGCGTTTCTGATTGTTCTGCAGGTTTTAAGTTCCAAGGCTGGGAATGCAGCAGTCGAGTCTAGTCGGTATGTCTCGTGCCAGTGTGGTGCCACTGGAATCCCTTTGTGTTTGTTTGCGTTGCTGGGATTGAACCCAGGTGCTGTGCCTCTGAGCTGTGTTCCCAGACAGGGTCTGGCCGAGTTGCCAGGCTGGCCTTGAACTTGGGATCTCCTGCTTCAGACCCCAGGGATTGTACCACCCCTGGCTTGGAATCCTTTCAAGTCGGCGAAAGGGTGCTGTATTTGTCTCCTAGTGCTGTTTTTACAAATGACCACAAATTCATGACAAAATTTCCTCTTACTGCCCTGGGGCCAGCTGTCCAGACTGGACAGGCCTGCTTACGCCCTCAGGAGAGTCCCTGTCTGCCTTCTCTGGCTCCAGGGGCCACCTGCACTGTTTGGCCCGTGACCTGGTGGGGCGTCAGCCCTCTTGCCCACCCTCTGCCTATGTGGCTCTGTGATGGCACTGGTCCCGCCCGAGCACTCAGGATAATCTCTCCACCTCAGGGTCCTCGCCTGACCACAACCGGAAGTCCCTCGAGGTGTGCGGTGGCATTTTCTCAGTTTCCAGGCATTATTCTGCCCATCACAAGTGCGAGGTCATCGACAGGACTTTCCAGCGTCTGAGCTAAGGTGGGTTAACCAGGAGTCGGAAGGCAGGGATCGCGCAAGCCCCTCTGCTCCTCCCTTGCTGGGCATTTCAGACTCCTGCTTTCCTCTTCTGTAAAGTGTGCGTCCTGAGACTTTCACTTGGAAAGAAGATCACGTGCTTGATTTTCTGGGAAACTAGGGACCAGCTGCCCCTGGTGGGCGTCACAGCTGGGTCCAGGCTGAGTGAGGGCACAGGTGGGGCACCAGCACGTGGGGAGGGAATGCTCAGCTTCACGGACTGCCCGTTAGCCGGAGGTCCTCGCTCAGCCTGTGCCAGGGCTCCGGGGTCAGAATCGCTACCAGGAGGGGTACGGCTTGTCTTCGGGAAGCTGTCCAGGTGATTTCTGGTGTGTCCAGAACCGCTGGTCTGTGCCAGAGGCTTTGCAGGAAAGCCCAGTTCCTGTCGGGCCCGGGCAGGGACACGGATGGCACCAGGGTCTCTCCACACTTGCTGCCCCCACTGCTTAGAGTTCTTAGAATTTGCACGGGCAGCTGTCTTCAGAGTGTCCTGTCTGCCAGACTGACCCCGGGAGGTGTGGCCCTCCTCACTACCCAAAACCAAGGTGACAGTTGCCAGGAGTTCCTTGGACACCAGGCTACGAGTGCTCGCCTCTCCTGCCTTGCAGAACGCACCCTCCTGACCTCCCACACGCCCGCCCCAGCCTCCTTTGCTCAGACTGCCTTTCCTGACCTTCCCGTCCAGCCCTTGGGTCCCTTGGCTCTCTGCCTCTGCTGCCCACTCCCGCTGACCACCTCCACATCTCCGCTCGGCATTCCCCTGCCTTGGGTGCCCTTCGGCATCTCACCTTTGACACGTCTGTGTGGGAGCTTCCCATTTTCCCTCTAAGGCTCACTGTCCTCCAGTCGTTCCACCGGAATCCTTGGAAGCCCTGCTGCCACAGCCCACCCTGGAGCTGTCGGGAAGGCCTGTTGGCTCCGTGGACAGAGCGCCCAGCAGCCAGCACTTCCCGGGACTTCCCTGCTGCACTCCAGCCTGCGCTGCCTGCCTTGGCTCTCCTGGTGGCTGTCCCCTCCCCCTTCCCTTTCTGACTTCCCCACCGTCTCCACGGGGCACCAGAGATGCCCTAAATTCTAAGTCAGATGACCTCATTCCTCTGATCGAAGGCGGTCAGCAGCTACAGGACCCCGCAGTCTGACCCAGCCCAGATCCCTCCTGTGGAGCCTCTCCCCCTCCCCCTCCCTCTCTCCTCCTCTCCCCTTCTCTCCCTCTCTCCCTCCCTCCCTTCCTCTCCCTCTCTCCCTTCCTCTCCCTCTCTCCCTTTCTCTCCCTCTCCTCACTTTCCTCTTCTTCACCTCCCCCAGGGTAAGCCTTCTTGCTGTTCTTTGAAGACACGGAACATGAGCCTGCCTCAGGCCTTTGCAAGGTCCCTTCCCCCTTCCTGGAAGGCTCTTCCCCCAGATTCCCACAGGATCTAACTCCTCATGGCTCTCTGGTCTTGCTCCAGCGTTGGCTTCCCACCGAGGCCTGCTCAGGCCGCCTGTTGGACATGCCATCTGCTGTACTCATGGTCCTTCATGTCCTCTCTGGTTCTGCTCAAACCATGTCACCTTCCAGTGTGACGAGCGGTCTGCTTCTGTCTGTGCCTCTCGTTACCTTTCCCCAGTGGCAGCTCCGGGGCAGGAAGTGTCTTCCTCGTTTACTGACGTAGCTGAAGAATCCCTCACAGAGTCCTTGTGCCGTCAGTGATCACAGAGATGACAGGACTCGGTAGACCTTTTAGAAAAACCAAGGCACAAGACTTCCTGCAAAGAATTTCTTCTGTTCTTTATTTAAACTACGGTCTACGGAGGGGAGGGACTCATGCCTCCTCGGCCATTAGAAAATGGGAGGGAGCCGTCCTGGTTTCTGGTTCACTTCAGTCATGTGATTGGCCTCTATTCAGTGATCCTTCAGGATGAACAACTTTCGCAGTCTACACAACAGTAAGTTCAAAGTGTGGCCCAAAGGGCGAGAGTCTGAGTAGCCACAGGTCCATCGTGACGTCCAGCGGCTGAAAATTAGCTTTGAGAACGTTAGACAAGAGTTTGACCGAGTCGTTGGATATCTGCCGACTCTAATCATAAAAATCGGGGCTCTGATGGGGTTGGGGATTAGAAAAGGCAAGCGGTCCTCCCCACACTAATGAGGTCCTCATCGGGTGGACGCCAGGGCTAACTTAGGAAGCCGAGAGGAGAAGCCGAGAGGAGGACCCGAGGGTCAGCTGAAGCCCTCATCAGGTGGACGCCAGGGCTAACTTAGGAAGCCAAGAGGAGGACACCGGGGTCACACTGAGCCCTCGTCAGGTGGACACCAGGGCTAACTTAGGAAGCCGAGACAAGGACCTGAGGGTCAGCTGAAGCCCTTGTCAGGTGGACGTCAGGGCTAACTTAGGAAGCCCAGAGGAGGACACCGGGGTCACACTGAGCCCTCGTCAGGTGGACACCAGGGCTAACTTAGGAAGCCGAGACAAGGACCCGAGGGTCACAAGGCCCTCCAGACGTTCCTGGGAGGCCCCGGCCTGGGGTCGTCTTCTGCTCAGGAGCGTGTTCTCGATTTCCCCAGCAGTAGAGACCTCTTTGCAGAGAGCCCTGTGAGAAGACACGCGTGTGGAAGGCAGCGACCTGCTCCCCTGAGTCCGTGTCTCCCTGGGTTTCTGCTCCTGCCCACACCAGCAGGAGAAAGCCATGGGCACAGACCCTCCTCACTGGCTGGCCGCAGCGGAGAGCCGCGTGCTGCCCCTGGAGGGAAAGACGGGCCTGCTGGAGCCTGTGCCCTTGCCGGGTTTGTGTGGAGTTGAGGGGGGCAGTATCTTGAGGGGCTCAGAGAAGGATCACAGCGTGGACCCACTTCCCTGTGTCCTTGGAAACTGTCAAGTGAAGGTGGACTTGGAATGCTGGGGCCACCAGCCCGGGTCCGGAGCTGCTCCTGGGCTGCAGAGCCTACCCCCTCCGTGCCACAGCGGAGACTCCACCTTCTCATTGAGATTCCAGGCAGCCAAGTGTGTGATCCCAGGGTCACAGAACGAGGTTTCTCCACCAGAGGACGAACAGTGGTCACTCGGCAGAGGGAGCCGTGTGGCACTGCTTAGGTACCTCATGACCTTGGAGGAAGGTGTTCCCAGCAGCATTTAGTGGCTTTGTCTCGTCTGTCACCCAACCGCCTGGAGAGTGGCAGGCCCGACTTCTGCTCCGTCACCGTCTGCTTCTGCTGTAAGGCCCGCGCTGCTTCACGTACTCTAGACCCCTCCAGCCGTGGCCCTAACGGGCTCAGTTCTGCAGCGTTTCATTGGAGATTTTGACCAAGTGCAGATCACACAGTGGCTGGTGTTTACATCTGACCTTTTTTCTTCTTCCTGAGATAATGGGGATTGAACCCAGGGGTGCGCTCCCGCTCAGCCACATCCCCGGCCTTTTTGTTTTCAAGACAGTGTTTCCCTCAATCGCCCAGGCTGACTTCAAACTTGTGCTCCTCCTGCCTCAGCCTCCTGGGTCACTGGGCCCGCTGACACGTCCCCGTGCCTGGCATGCACCTGACGAGCTTAGGAGGCACTGAAGAAGTAAGTCACGGCGACCTGGAGAGAGCTCCACCAGAACAGGTGTTAGACACGGAAGAGAGATGGGTACAGGAAAGCCGTGGTTCGGAGCCCTCGTAGAGGTTAGGTCCTTTGACCTGTTGACGTCAGGCAGCAAGGTCAAGTTCAAGAAAATTGTCAGTTGGGTGAAGAAATTCTCAGACAAGGATGCAGTGTTCTATATGATGGTGGAATACAGACAACGTGAACATTATTTTATACCTCAGATGATGATTTAGTGGCATAGATGTCATGACATAAATGATATTAAAGTAGGGTAGTACATTTAATTTTTTTTTTCAAACCACATGACTATGTGTCTAGAAGACGTCTGCAGGGAAACAAATGGGAACATCTGTGGTGCTTACTTCCCAGGGGCTCAGTCGTGGGAGATTGTGTTTATTTTCTAAAACAAGCTTGTATTTCTGAGAACAATAAGCATGTACTACAGCACCACAGTGCAGTTCTAAAGTAAGCATATGTTACCCGGAGAAAGGGTTAATGACCGTGGGGGGAATGTAAAGCTCACGAGGCTCTGTGTATAGACACTGTTTTGCTATAAAAGGAGAGATGTTCGAGGGCATCTTGGGCTGAGGCGGGTGCTCTCCTCACCGTGCCCAGGTGCGTGGGGCTCCTGTTAGCGGCTGGTGTGCTGATCGGGCGAGAACCTGCCTCCTGGCTGGACCCCCTGAGGTCCGGCGCCTGCGCCCTCTGCATCCAGAGTCACTCGTGGGGGAATAGCACCCGTTGGGGCAGAAGGAAGGTGGAGCTGGGCGCGGGGCGTTCCCCTCAGGAGAAGGGCTTCCCACTCGGACCTTGTTGCTGTGCTTGTCATGTGAGACCCTTTTGTATTTCTGTTTTCCCTGAAGTAGTTCAGGTTTCCCATCAAGTTAGGAATAGGTAGTGCCGTGTACCTGTAGAGGGAAGTGTGTGGAGAATGGTTAGCGTTTGCTTAAGATGCCTTGGGACCATGGGCAGTGACGGCTCTGGTTGAGGTGGCCCGTCTGCCGCTTGTGCCAGAATGATGTTCGTGAGCAGAAAGAGCCAGGACACCGTGAAGAGCGAGTTGCTGGTCTGGAGTCTGCAGCGGCGGTGGGCCTTACTCGTCTGTCTTCTGCCTCTAGCTCGGGACGATGTCTGGGGAATTGCCACTGAACATCAACATCCAGGAGCCTCGATGGGATCAGAGCACTTTTATCGGGCGAGCCAATCACTTCTTCACTGTGACGGATCCCAGGAACATTCTGTTAACAAACGAACAACTGGAGAACGCAAAGAAAATAGTACATGACTACAGGTAACGTCACTGACTATGTTTTATTGGCCTAATGTATAAACTGATGGTCATATTGGTGGCTTTTAAACCTTCACTTAGTGATCTTGCAACATTGTTTTTTTTTGCAATGAAATCTCTACCAAAAAAAAGTAGGAGGTCTGTTGCTCAGCCTTAGCTCATTGGCCCCCCGAGCTCTTCGCCAGGACTCAGCAGCTACAATGAGACCCTATGCCCTGGTATCAGTGTGTGAGCCCCCACCCACCCAGCCTCTGTCACCATCACCCCTGGGACCATAACCACCCCATGCTTTCTTCCATTTCTGGACAGAAACAGCATCATGCAAAAAACATGTTACCAAGAATTAGGGTCAGGGTGGTTGCTTCTGAAATACAGCCCAGCAAATAGGAGTTTGTAGGGAGGTGTCAGGGAGCGCAGAGCAGGGCTCAGGGCCGTACACTTGGGATGTGCTCCAGGTGTGAGGTGAGTGTAGCACCTGGGTGGACACAGTCCATCCTCAGGACACCCATTCTGAGCCACCGATCCAGCCAGCCACAGGCCGAAGGTATTAAAAACAACAGGCAGAATCCTGTGTCCGTACGAGCACATGCAGACCTGCGCTCTGTCCCTGTTCCCTGCACACTGCAGCGTAACAGCTGCTCATGAGGCATGTGTATCACATTAGGATTGCGGGTGTTAGGGAACCTGAAGCACCTGGGGGGGTGTGGCTGCAAGTGAACACAGTCCCCTTACATCAGGGGCTCAAGATCACAGAGCCGACGTCAGCAGGGAGTCTTGGAACCAGTCCCTGTGGGCTCCCAGGGATGATCTGCTCTCAGGCAGCAGTTGGCAGTTTTTCCCAGAAGACTAGATGAGGAAGAGTTCAGGCTTTGTGAACCTAGTGGGTCTCTGCTCTGCTCTGACTCTGGAGTGTCCCCACAAGCTCATGTGTTCCAGGCTTGGTCCCCAGCTGGCGCCTCTGCTCAAGAGGTGCTAGGATAGGAAGCTGGGTGCCCCTGAAGAGGGCTTTGGGACCCCACCCACTTCCTCTCTGTTTCCCAGCTGCCATGAGGTAAGCAGCCTCCTACCATGATGGCCTCTGTCACCACAGGCCCAAAGCAAGGGGACCAAGTGACCATGATCTGAAACCTTGAGCCAAAATATGTCTTTCCTCAATTAAGTTGCTGCTTTCAGGTATTTTGTCACAGTGACAGAAAGTTAACACATTGTTGCATATTATTCTTAAGTTTTTTTTATTACTTACTCTTTTCTTTCTTTCTTTCTTTTTTGGAACTGGGGATGGAACCCAGGGCTTTGCAAATGTGAGGTGAACACATTGCCCCTGAGCTAATCTTAGCACCCCCTCCTTTTTTTTTTAAACAATTCTTTTAAAAAATATGAAAGTCTCCTGGTCCAGCAGGGCATACTGGCCAGGGGGAGTAGTGCCGCCCCTGCTCTAGGAAAAGGCACCAGAAGCTGGGGACTGGGCTTGGGAAGCCCTGCACCCACGTGTCCTAAGTCACAGCCGAGGCGGGTGGTCGGCCTCAGGCTGGGGGTCAGACGTGGCCAACAGGGCAGCAGAACAGCTGGCCCTGTGAACAAGGAGGTAAGGATGACCTCGCAGAGGCACGTTTCAGAATTGGGGAACAGTCTCTGTTCTCAGAGAACCCGGAACAGGAAAGATGGAGATGCCAAGACCCGTGTGGGCGGAAGAGAAGGCGTCCGGAGGAGGATTGCCAGGCCCCGAGGGTGTGAGAGACCGTGTAACAGCAGGAGCGGCTCTGTGGACGGTGGACCGCAGGCCTGGAGAGTGACCAGGCCCTCCCCAGCATGTGGGGACATCGGCCCATCCTCTCTGCGGCCCGGAGGAGAGGGTCTCAGGCAGCAGCCCGGGCTCAGTCTGCCTGGCTTTCTCCCACCTCTGAAATGTAAGCCCACCCCTCACTCGCAGGCCAGGCTGGGCCGTGGCTGCTGTGCCGGGTGAGGTGAGAGAGGAGTGGGGAGGAGATCGTAGAAGGAAGTAAGGACAGGAGTGGACCGCGGCCACGTGACGCTCTGCAGAAGGAAGCCCGGGTCCTCAAAAGGAAAGGTCTAGGATCCTGGAGACCTGCTCCCTCTCGGGCAGGACCCTGCGTGGCAGTGCTTTATGTCATCCGTAACAAACCTAAAAATGCTACGAGTGTCCGTGAAGCGAGTGAAGACAGTCCTTGAAATAGCAGGCATGGCAGTGCTTTATGTCATCCGTAACAAACCTAAAAATGCTACGAGTGTCCGTGAAGAGAGTGAAGACAGTCCTTGAAATAGCAGGCGTGGCAGCGGCTGTCTGTCAGCGCTCCTCTGCAGGGCGCCAGCAGGCAGTGGCGGCAGGAGATCCACAGCAGGCTTTATCCCAGAGGAGACCGAAGTGTATGCGCACCAGAGACAGAAGGCAGGGCGAGTAAAAGGAGGAGAGAAATTCTGCAGGAAGTCAGATGCCGTGTGATCCAGGAGGTCAGAAAAAGATGGTATTGACGAGTATGTAGGTAGAACTCGATTAAAACACGGCAGTGGTCGGCCGTCCTCACGCAGCCCTCCTGGTCCTCCACAGACCACCTGAGGACCCAGGGATGTTCGGAGCACTTTCCTTACAAGGGTAGAATAACCAGGTAAGAACAGTGAGAAAGTTCCCGGGAAACCTGGAGGAACCGCCTCAGAGTGCGCTGCTGGGAGGCTTCCGTCTCCGCGTCCGAAAAGTCAAGCTGACAGCAAAGGGCTGAGCCTTCAGCCTGAGAAACCCAACTTCAGCAGAGCGGTGCCTGCGGCCCGTGGGCGCCCAGCGCCAGGTTCCGCACCACCCTTCCCGCTGCCCACCACAGCTCAGCAGTGGGAAAGGCAGACGCGGCGTTCTCCTGCGCCTCAGGTGGAGGAGCAAAGGCACAAACTGCAGCTCCTCCAGAGCCAGGCCAGGAACCTCAGGGGCGCGCCACAGCATCCCTGCTGCGCATGGCCATGCACACAGGCTTGCAGAGACGATGGAGGGGACTTAATTGTCACAGTCAGAAATCAACTGATAGGGTCCAAAAAGTAAGTGGGAGAATCAATTCTTCGAGGAGTAAGAGAAGGCTGAGCCTCTGGCAAGTCTAATCAACATAAAGCAGCTAAAGAGAACTCCCAGTATATAAGAGGAAAAAGAAAGTTACCCAAGGAAGAAATAGAGATATTAAAATATAGCCTACTGCAGGGTGCAGAGGCGCATGCCTGTAACTCGCAACTGGGGAGGCAGAGACAGGAGGATCACAAGTTCAAAGCCAGCCTCCGCAACTTAGCAAGGCCCTAAGCAACCTAGCAAGACTTTGTTTCAAAATAAAACATCAGAGGGGCTGAGGATGGCTCAGTGGTTAAGCACCCTGAGTTCAATCTCTGGCACCAAAATAAATAAAACCTATTATGGAGCTTTTTTTGCTAAAAAGTTTGAAAATCATAGTGCAGTATCTAACTTTCAAAGAGTGTATAAACAACCAGAATTCTTTCAATCCAGAAGAAGGCAGGGAAAGAGGGGGAAAGGATAAGCAGGAGATGAGATAAAACAAATAGAAAAATAAAAAGCACAACCATCAAAAGTCTTTCTCAGAAATCTCCAAGGCTACTGGACTTTGCAGGCGAAAACTTTTTAACAGGAAGAATAGCAGTTGGCCCTCAAATTACGTCAGGAAATTTCGTCAGGCGAGCTCTTCCTCTGCCATGGGATGAGGCCGCGGGTCCCTGACACACGGGGGTCACAGCCGCAGTTCTGGATGGCGTCCCTCAGCCCAGGTGACGGCTGGCCACAGCTCCCGGACCAGTGCCCACGCTGCCCATGAGCAATGCTGGCCCCACGTCCGCGGTCCCCGTCAGTGACCACAGAGCAGAAAGCCAGGTGCAGCAGGGCCCGTGACACTGACAGAGCCCGCCGACAGGCCTCTGTGGTAAGACTCAAGCCAGGGACAGGGGAGGCGAGCGCCGTCCCCGGTGGTGAATGAGAGCAGCTCCCCAGGCTGGGAGCAGGCAGGTGTCCACCCCCAGGGCTCAGCACTATGCCACCAGCCAGGGCCACAGAGAGGACTAGAAGAGCAGCAGCAGAATCAGACAGCAGAGAGCGTGGTCATCCATGTGGAGAGAATCCACAGGAAACACAAGCACATGAACACTAGAAGTGAGTTTGTCAAGGTCACACAACAAGATGGGTGTTCAGAATCAATTTCATTCCGTCCAGCGGCGGTTAACAGTTGTGAACTGTAAATAATCAAAATGATGTCACTTTCAAAAACAATAAGAATATTAAATGCTCAAGATTGCTTTAACAACACATGTAAAATATAAAATACATTCCAAAACATACCACACCAAAATTACAGAGAGGGATCTGTTGGTTGGTTGGTTGTTTACTTGGAAAGGGAATACTGTGTCATGGTTCAGAAGACCCCAAAAATGTCATTTCTTCCCAAACTGGTGTTGATTCAATGTAGGGTTTTTATAGAAATTGACAAGCTAATTTTAAATTTTTACATGGAAATACAGGGGACCTAGATTATTAAATGCACTTTTGAGAAAGAGCAAAGTTGAAGGACTTGCACTACCTGATCTCAAGACCCGATGCACCAGTAGTAAAGACAAGCTAGCCCTGGAAAAAGGCAGACGTGTAGACTGTCATGCAGCTTTCTGTTACTATAACAAAATACCTGACATAATCAACTTAGAAGGAGAAAGGGTTTATTTTGGCCCATGGTTCTGGAGGTTCCAGTGGACAATGACCTAAACGTCCAAGCTGACATTGTAAAATGTCTAGAAAGAAACAGGAGAAATTCTTTGTGACTTTGCCAAGATTTTTTTGGGGGGGGCGGGTCATGATCCTGGAAAACAGTAAAAGGAACATAACCATTGATAAATTGAACTTCCTCATACGTCAAAGACTTTCCACCGCAGATGTCTCTGTTTAGAAAGCAAAAATGCACTCCGCAGACCAGAAGAAAGTATTTGCAAAACTTATCTCACAAAGGGTTTGTATCCAGAAAATAAAATTAAAAAAAAAAAAAAACCCTCTTTGAACATAATACTAAGACAACACAATTTTTGAGGATGGGCGACAGATTTGAGCAGACTAGCAACACTTCACCAAAGAAACGCCAGGAGTAGCAAGCGGTCCTGGGGAAGACCTTCAGGGCTGGGAGTGGCATGAGTCACAGGCCAGCCCCCCTGTGGGACTCCTCATCAGTGTCTCAAAACAGAAAGCCCCATCCCCACGGCACCCAAAGAAGGTACGGCTGCACGACCATTAGCTAGGGATGCTGTAGAGCGCCTCTCTAAAGTGGGCTGTGGGTGTAGCCCCAGGGTGGGGCGCTCGCCCAGCATGCAGAGAGCAGAGAGCACCACCCAAGAGGGGGCGGAAAAGGGCACGCAGCCCACGCCCCCCCGCTGCACCACCGCAGGGAGCGCAGGGAGCGAGCCGCCAGAGAACTTCCCACAGTGGCTTTGCAGAAACGTGGCCCAGGAGGAGGAGAGGGGAAGGAAGGTGGCTTCTGTAGTTGGATTTGGAGAAGTTCACATTCCGTCCCCGAGGGTGTCACATCCCATAACTTAAAGTTTCCAGGAAGTCGAGGAGTAAAGAAGCTGTTTGATTTCTTTTCCCAAACTCGAGCACAGGCCCTTCCTGCCTTCCCCATAAACCCACTCACGACCCAGAGCGCGTCCCTGGGTGGGCGCCCAGAGGTGCCCTCCCTGGAGCTGGGGAGCGGGCCCTGCGCCCGCATCCTCCTTAGTCTAGAAGCAGTGCTGGGCGTGGGGCTCTCCAGCTGACGGGGACTGTCGGAGTAGGCCATGCTGTGATCACCTATAAAACGTACAAGGTATTCGTAAGGTTTTTCTGGAAGAATAAATAAGGAGTGTAACTAAGGCATTTAAAAAAAAAAAAAAAAAAAAGAACAACGGAGTGAGTTACAGAGCTGGGCCTTCTGGGAAACAGGCGCACGAAGACCCCCCTCAACCCTGACTCTTGTGATCCAGTCAGGAAGATTTCAGATGTGTTGCTCAGAATGACAGGCAGTGAGCTTACTGAAAGGATGGAAAAGGGGACAGTCTCAGGGAGAGAGGGGTTGTCTCAGAGAGGAGAGGGACAGTGTGTTTCTCCTGCACTCCAGTTTTATTGGGGCTCCCAGAGAACTTTCCAGAGTCCTGCTCAGGTCTACTGCTTGACTTTTGACAGCAGGATGACATCAGACTTTCAAGTCCCCACTGCCATGACAACTCCAGGTCACTTTGGCCCACGCTGACCAGTTCTAATGGGATTCTTAACTGTAAGTTCGTACAGATCGTATGGTTGTGGGGAATCAGCCTCATCTCCCTGAGTTCTGGGATTCGATCAATGAAAGGAATCACCAAGGTCTCCCCTCAGGGTGACTCGGGTTCCTCTTGCCAGTGTTGTTTTGGGCCTGCACGTCTCCTGCAGCCAACAGGTGGTTTGTTGAGATGTTAACGCATCCTGTCCAACTTAGGCCAGGCAGGGCTGCGAGTAAATTGCTTCTTGGAAGAGAAAGCACGTGGGGTCAGCACAGTGGGCCCACTTTATAGAATTATTCCCTTAACCTCGTGTTCCCACCACTGACATCTTTTTGTCCCCCGTCAGAGTGACAATTGCTTTAGTAAGAATGAAGGTGGACTGTTAAGTTAAAGTTGTGGGTGTTGATGTCAGGGTGTGCAGATAAAGGGGAACACAGTGGAAGGACTGGGAGGCAAGGTGGTCTTCACAAAATCTCAAGCCAGAGCAAGCAGCCACCTGGGAGGTGAGGGTTCGCAAGGTTCAGATTGTCACATCTGCAGACACATTCCAAACGAATGAAAACACAAACCACAGAAAGGAAACCAGTGTTCTGAACATGCCGGAAGCACCGGTGAATGTCAGCAGGGCTTTAAGGCAAGAGCCTCACCTGCCCGGCAGCCACATAGGAAAGAGAATCATCCAGGATGGCAGAAAACACCCGAGCAAGTAGAATTCAGGTTCGTGATCCCCAGTGTATACAGCGCACTCACAAGTGACTCAAACAGCAGAGCTGATGGCCAAGACAGAGCTGTCTGAGGCTTGACATTTTGCATAGCCTCTGAGCACGAAAATTTGCACAGCCCTTGCTAGGCAGTCTTGCATGTGGGGAGACTTCCTTGCCAGGGAGCTATCTGTACTCCCTCATCCTTCACAGAGGGGAACGTTCATCCATTCAGACGCCCACGCCAGGCTGGAGTCGTACGTTGTCTTAAAATCAGGCAGGAGATGCCAAGCGCATTTAAAAGGTGGTTGTCTCTGGTCCTGAGACTGCCACAACTTAACCACCAGCTAAGTGGCTTCAGATACAGAAACTCAGCCTCTGGTTTCTGGAGGCTGGAAGTCTGAAGTCCAGGTGCCAGCAGGCCCCACGCCCTCAAGACTAGAGGGGAGACAGGACCTGGCATCCCCTCCGGCCCGCTGGCTGCAGCGTGCCTTGGGGGCCCAGGGCATGTGCTCGGAGCTCCAGGCCCCGCCCCCTCCAGCCTTCCAGTGCGTTGGCAAGGCGGTCCTATGAGGAGCTCCTCACTGGACCCATCAAGCGCTCTAATCCAGTAGGATTCGTCTTAACCAGTCGCATCCACAGAGACCTCATTTCCAAATAAGGTCACATTCTGTTGTTCCAGGTGGGGAAAATACTGTCCCACCCAGTGGAAGTGACTTAGAAGAATATCTGTAGGCACAGAAACATTCACAAAATATTGTTGGATTTCAAAGGTGGTTTTGAAGCAGCAGGTCTGGTGTACTTTTTTAAATGAATATTTTCTATATGGACCCTAGATGTGAGACTGAAGCTGTTCCCCAGCTTTGCCAGGGGCGACGGCTGCATTAAGGCTGGGGTGATTTTAATCACTCTAATGAATTTGTACATTTTCCGAATTTCTGGCAATGAACAGGCATTTCTTTGACAGAGAGAAGAAATAATAAATGATGTACCTGACATTTCTTTTTCACTCAAAGAGTCTTCCTATTCTAGGTTGCAAATTATAGGTTTAAAATCAATTACTATTCTTGATTGCCATAGCTTTTGTCTAATTGGTTAAAATATTTTAGAGTTTGCAAAGTTCAAACTACAGTTTTTAATGTCATTTAAAACAAAGAATATTTCCAAGTTGAATACTTCTTTGGTGTACAATTTTTTTTTTTTAATTTTCAAATTACAGATAATTTGAGATGAATAGGTTTGAAGTGTTCGTTTTAAGCACTTATTATCCTTTGTGCCTTTTACGTTTTTACTGACAGGGGCTGGGGTGTGGCTCGGTGGTGGAGTGTGTTCACACACCCAAGGCCCTGGGTTCAATCCCCAGCATTAACAATGCATAAATATGTAAATAAGCGCACAAGTACGTAAGTGCCCACTGAGAAGCAAAGCTGGCCGCTGACACCCGCACGGCGTGCCAGGCAGGCATGCGTGCAGGGCGCCCGTGCACGGCACCCATGGGGACCTGAAGTGAGCCACCGTGTTGTTTGTGGTCCTGTCCCTAGACAAGGAGTTGTCCCTCCGGGTCTTACAGAGAACGAGCTGTGGAGAGCCAAGTACGTGTACGACTCTGCCTTCCACCCGGACACTGGCGAGAAGATGGTCCTGATCGGGCGGATGTCGGCCCAGGTGCCCATGAACATGACCATCACCGGCTGCATGATGACCTTCTACAGGTGAGCCGGGCCCCTGCCCACCGGCGCGTTTCAGTTACATGCAGCAGTGGCTTCGCAGTGGCACGGCCATGCACCCCTCCTGTCTTCTTTTTTTTTTTTTTTCAAAGTATATTTTTATGTGTAAGTTTTTAAAACAATGCTGTTTCGCAAGTACACTAGATGATGGGTACGTCAGTGAGTTTGATTTAATTATTCAAAAGGATATCGAACATCATGTTTTACCCTATGAATATATTCAACAAAAATAACATTTAAAATGATTAAAAATGAAACAGGGGAGCTGGGCACAGTGGTGCACACCTGTAATCCTAGTAGCTCAGGAGGCTGAGGCAGGAGGATAGCAAGTTCAAAGTCGGCCTCAGCAACTTAGCAAGGCCCTGTCTCAGAATTAAAAATAAAAAAATATTGTTGTTTTGGGGAGAAAAAAATGTCATTTCACTTTTAGTTCTATTTTGTGTAAATATTTGACCTCTGCTCCGCAGCAAAACTGTCTGATGCCTTTAAATAAACACTTTAAAGATTCAGTACCTTCTCCCTTGCTAATTAGCATCTTCTTTGTTGTTCAAGGGAGGTGGAAGTTTTCCCTAAAACTTAGACCCAAAATAGTCCAGGAGCAAATCCTCCTTTTAACCTGTTGATGTACGGGCACATCTACGTGGGGTATGAGCACAGGCGCAGGTCTCCACCGGGACTGTAGCTGGGAGGTCCAGGACCGCTGAGCCTCCGAGAGGGCACCTGCCGTTTATTATCTGCTCCGCGCCAGACTCCCGTCTGTCTTCGTCATCACGGTGGTCCTCTGAGTTGACAAGGGGAAAGCCCTTCATGGGTCCCCAGCCTGTGGCCTGGCGCCTCTGCCCCAGGCTTCTCCTGCAGCCCCCTGGTGGTCTGTGCACACTGTGCACACATTGTTCTGGGCCGGGGCTGGGTCCCAGGTGGTGGGAGTGTGATGGTCGCTCTGTTTCAGGACCACTCCAGCCGTGCTGTTCTGGCAGTGGATTAACCAGTCCTTCAACGCCATCGTCAACTACACCAACAGAAGCGGAGATGCCCCTCTGACTGTGAAGTAAGGTGGCCGGTCCAACCTCCTCCCTCTTCCCCAGTGCCCTTTCGATTGAGTGGTAATACTCTCCTGTTCAAAAGGTGTGTTTGTTCGAATTGTTTATGCCGCAGAAACCTGTGTGGCATCTTTTACGGTAGAGGTTCTCCTCCCTCTGGGTCAAGACAGCCCCTTCTTCCACCCAGCCGTCTGTCTCTACTGCTGCTAGTGGCACTGGTAGGATGACATCTCTCATGCTCCCTGGAGCTCAGGGCCCCTGCACGGCAGAGTCTGGGGAGCCCTCAGGTCTGATCACTAATAAATGACATGCTGCCATCCCCTGAGCGTGCATGCAGCAAAGCCCCAGAATCAAAAAGGAGAAGTCAGCAGTGTGGTCTCTGCAGAGATCGCGAGGGCATGGTGGTGTGACCCCTACGCCTGCTCTGTCTCTGGAGCCCAATAGAAAGCAGTGAGTTCACAAGTTTGCCTCCTGTTAAAACAAGAGATGAGCAGAAGACAGGTTGAAAAAAATGTCAATGTAACGTGTGTAACACTTGAAAAAAGTGTTTTCCTTTTGATCGTTGACAATTGCCTTTGAGAGACCACAGTTCCATTCCGCTCTCATCAGATGGAACAAAGAGTATTGAATCTGCCACCCAGCGGTATTTGTCAGGAGGGAGAGCCAGCGCTTGCCCTCGTTGCCTTTTAGGGTGAGGCTTGTGCCGTGTGTATTTATCCACCGGGGCGCCATTGTTGCCATGCCCTCCTGGTTTCCCTACCCGAGTTAACCTGGAGGAGCTGCCGCCTTGCGTGCGGGCCTCAGCTACTCGGCTGCCCACCTGGGGCTCCCCGCTGTCGGCACCCCAAGGCTCAGTGTGGGCCCGCCCTCCGGGGTTGTGCCTCTGTGCGAGAAGGAGCCCTTTCTTGGGGTCCCCTCTCCCCTCTGGCTCCTCCGCTTGTAGGGTGGTGAAGAGCATCGTCGTGGACGCCCCGTTTTTGATCATGCTCGCTCCCATGTCTTCAGATGAAGCGCCGGTTTCTTGGCAGCGCTTGTCACTTACGCACTCTCCCTTTGCCTTTTCAGAGAACTGGGAACAGCTTACGTTTCTGCGACAACTGGTGCTGTGGCCACCGCGCTGGGGCTGAACGCGCTCACCAAGGTACCCGGCTTGCCACCTGGTGGCAGAGCACGCGGTGCGGTGTCACCTGTCGCTCCCAGGCCGGAGCTGCTCAGGAGTGACCTGGTCCCGTGCCTTTGTTGTTACGCCCTCGGGTGCAGCCAGCATGCTTTAATTATATCCCCTCTGAGTGCGGGAAGGGCCATTACCGGTGGCCTCACCAGGAGCGCCCCTGTGCCCAGCCCCGTGCTGAGCACCGAGCGCCCCTGTCCTGGCAGCCCCTGGGCAGCGAGGCGGCCATGGCCTCCGAAGAGCTGGAAGAGGCGGCATCTGAACTCGCATGTGGAGACTCTGAGACTCCAGAGCCTCCTGCCTGCAGGGACACCAAGCTGCTTATGTGACTTGGGTGTGCCTTGTCGCAGTGTGCCCAAGCCAGGAAAATAAAAGGGCCCTGAGGAGACCAGTGTAAGGTGCTGGTGGCCGAGTTCCTGCACGCAGGCTGGCGGTGTGACTGGGCGGGGCAGGGAGCCGCTGGCCGTGGGCGGGAAGCTGACGCTGCCAATCACCTTCCCTGTAGCATGTGTCTCCGCTCATTGGACGTTTCGTGCCCTTCGCGGCCGTCGCCGCTGCCAATTGCATTAACATTCCACTGATGCGGCAAAGGTAAGGCGGGCCTTCGCTCCCAGCAGGACTGGCTGGCTGAGGGTCTCTTGTAATAATGAGCTTCGGGCTTCGTGGAAATGTCCGGAAATCTGTTTTCACATGTAGGGATGAAATTAACTGAGACCTGGGATGTGCTTCAGAGTAATCCCGGCTTGGGGTGAGGGTAGGCGCACGGGTGCGCAGGGCTTGGCCGTGGACTGCTGGTCGCCCCTGCCGTGTGGGGAGAGCCGGCCCAGCATGGCTCCCCACTCTGCCTAACCAGGGTCTCAGGGCTGAGCCGGGTGAGACAGAGAAGGTCTGCGCAGGGGACGTGGACTCCAAAATAGGTTCCCTTTATTCCCCTGGGTTTTTTTTTTTTTTTTTTTTTTTTTTTTTTTGAGGGGGACTTAAAGTAATATTAATCTGTACTTCTGAAAGTATTTTTTTAGAATTGGCAAAAAAAAAAAATTAAAGGAGAAGAAAGAAGGAGAAAAAGCATTTTGGAATAGAAAACGAGCAACAGGGTAACAACAGGCGTTCTAGTTTAGTGCCTGGCTAATACCTCTGCAGTAGCTGTGTCCTAGTGACCGTGGGTGCAGCTGGCCGGCTTCCTCCCGTATCTCTTTTGCTTCTGCTTTGGAGGGTCACTCCAGTTGGTATGTGAGCATAGAAATCAGCCACATCCCTAAGTCAGCACCCCCAGCCTTCAGATCACGTTGTTACTGGGAAAGGTTCACCCTTTTTAAAGCATGCTGGTGTTATATTCCCTTTGTGTCTATCAGAGGGGATTGAACTTGCTCATGGCATTTAAAAATGCACTTGTCAGTGCCAGAGGTGACACCCGAGTGGGCTCCGGGGGCAGCAGGCTTAATGGAGCCAGCGAGCGCTGTCCCGGGCGCTGAGGAGGCTCGCGTGGGCGCCTTTGCCTGTGTTTGCTCTGCAGGGAGCTCAAAGCTGGCATTCCGGTCACCGACGACAGTGGGACCCGCTTGGGTGAGTCGACGCACGCTGCCCAGCAGGCCATCTCCCAGGTGGTCGTCTCCAGGATCCTCATGGCGGCCCCGGGCATGGGTTAGTGGCACTCCGTCTCCATCGTCTGTTCATTCACCCGCACTAGAGGTTGGACAGGCCTTTACGTCCCAGCCACAGGGAGGCAGGGGCAATCATTCCCCTGAGGAAAGTCGCCTCTGGCAGGGGCTGCAGAAGGAGACAAGTAAATAAACACCTAGTGCAGGGGTAACCTTATCCCAAAGGCTTGGGGCCAAATGTGTTCCAGATGTAGGGTTTCTTCGAATTTGGGAAATATTTGCATATATATAATGAGTGTATGATGAGCCATCTTGGGGATGAGACGTACATCTAAACACGAAATTTATTGACATTTCATATACACCTTATGTACATGGTCTAAAGGTAATTTCGTGCGACATTTTTAATAATTTTGTGCATCAAAGTTGTATTGCACTTGGAAGCATCTTTCTTCCCTTAAGGTTGCTTGGACCATTGACACAGTGCAAGTGAGAAAGATTTACAGAGAAGGTATTTGATCTGTATAAATCTTAAAATTTCCAAAACTTAAGACAGATAGCTTCTCCTGAAGATTCATCCTATCGATTGGAAACCCTTGTAACACAGTAAAGGGAACACATAGAGCAGCCATTGGTCAGTGTTGCCGAGCGACTGCTTTCTCTTTAGGGCTTGCAGTCAGTGTGACCAGAAACACAGCAGGCCCTGCATTTGGTGCTCTTGGCTTGCCCATCATAAGGTGGCTGGACGCTGCCTTCAGATGAGCACTGGCGGAGGTTCCCGGACTCTCAGTCTTTGCAAGGAACAGATATTAGAGTGTCTCAGTGTCTCACTTCAGCCACATGCAAAGAGCACGTGGCTCTAAGAGCTCACTCCCAAATGAAGTGGCCTGATCAGCCACTGTCAGGTTCCCCACCTCGCCTGCCGCTGCTTCTAAATCCCTTCTGTTGCCATGGATGCCCTTCAGCAACCGGCAAGGACTAGGCCACAGAGGTCAGGGAAAGCGGGTGAGGGCAGCCTTGAGGGGCACCCTGCTGGCACCCTGCGCCCTCGTCAGTGCCGCGGGGGGAAATGCAGAAGGAGGCGTCTGCAGGCACCATGGCGGCCTTTTCCTTTGTGGTTCTTCCTGAGCACGTAGCATGACGGCCACTCCCGTAGATTTCTGTGGCATCAGGTGGCGCATGTAATCTCGAGATGGCCTTAAGGACCAGGAGAAGTTGGGAAGGTCACTGCAAAGATCCGGCCCTCTGTACGGGGACCTGCACATCCAGGGTCTGGGCACCCTCAGGGGCCGCCCCAGGTCCCCAGGGACAGGGTCAGCATTGTCTGATTCAGCGCGGGAGCCTCTGGGCCCTGTGGGGATGCCAGAGTGTTCTGTGGGACGTCCAGGAAGCCGTCGTCCTGAACTTAGGCCAGTGTGCCCACAGCCCAGAACCAGACCAGGAGGCCGCAGGGCCGCAGGGACACGCCTGCTGAACCCTGGCCCACGTTTGTGGGGACCGAGTGGCGGCTCCGGCCTCTGCCTGGAGTCAGCCCCCGTGCAGGTCATCTCCAGTGACTCGAGCACTCCAAATGCTGGTCTCCAGAGAAGAACCCGGGCTTTCCGTCCCAGGGGGATTTGTCAGGGTAGCTGGTGTGGCCTTAAGTCTGACAAAGGCTGTGAGCTAATGAGCCAGTGCTGCTGCCCAGGTCCCAGACGTAGCCCCTGCTCCTCGGTCCCGTTGCGACCACCAGCTTAGTATAGTGCCCACCATTTCATAGACAGGAGAACAGAAACTGGAGGCCCAGAGAAGTCAGGCAAGCTTTCCAGGGTCACCCAGCTCATAGGTGGTCCAGCCTGTACTCAGGCGACTTCTGCCCGATTCCAGGCAGGATCCTCCAGCTGTCCTGCATGCACAGTGGATGCTCAAGGAAGGCTGTGGGGGAACATCACGTGCTGTTGCCTTTTTAAAGTTCAGTTGGAATTCTTTTCAAGGTTATAGACCTGTCTGGCTGACAGAGAGCATTATGTCATTTTTGCAAACTTCTGGAGAATGGAAACAGTGTTCAGTATAATGAGTTTAAATTCATTTTATATTTACTGGTTTAATTGGACAAATGCATGAGACACCCTGTTATTGTGTGATGCACATACGCTGTGTCATCATCTATAAGTTTTAACTTTAATAAAGAATCGCTACAAATAGTTCTCCCCCTGCCAAAGTAAAAGCAGCCCGAACAACGTGGGCCTCCTCTTCAATCGTTGAGAAACACTGAGCTGCACACCGTCGCTAAACAGAAGTTTCCTTGTTCTGTGCTCTCTCCCAGCCATCCCTCCGTTCATCATGAACACTCTGGAGAAGAAGGCCTTCCTGAAGGTGAGTCCCGCGGCTGCCAGTCCTCAGTCCCCTTCCCTCCACGCAGAGTGCTTCCTGCGTACACAGCAGGTACCGAATGGGAAGGTCAGTTTCCTGGGCACTTATGTAAGTGTGGTGATGTTACTGGGGACCTTGCACCCCAATCTCAGGTGTCTGGGCAGCGTTCATAAATGAAGAGCGTCTCTGTTGAGAGGTCCCTCGCGGCCGCAGGCAGGGTCCCCGTCGCACCCCAGCTAGGTCACGTGAGAAGGCGGCGTGAGTTGGATTCCGCTCGTAGCTCGCTATCCTCAGTCTCGGGAGTGAAGAGCGAGCCTGGGCTGGCAGCTCGTGGGACACTGACGTGGAGCCCTGGTGTGCACTGCTTTGGTGGTGGTATCTGGTGACCCACTGTCTCTCAGCTGTCTGCCCCGAGGGCCTGACGCTGTAGCCCAGACGTCCCTGCGGCTGCAGTGTCCTTTCCAGATTGCACTGTGTGCCCTGCGGGAGGAGCAGCACTGTGGTGCCCCTCGGTCCCCAGTCCTAGAGTGAGTAGGGCACGTTGTGTCTGGAAGTGGTGTGGCCGGGCCTGCCTGGAGCAGTGGCCCAGGTCCTCCCTGCAAGGGTAGCGGGGCCGCGGGGAGCGAGGCGGGTCCCCGGGTGAACTGTTCTGAGTCTTAGCAGCAGACCTGCACCCGCCAGGGGCACCGTGAAGCTTCAGAAAGGCCGCCGCTCACAGCCCAAAACCCCTGTGTGAGACCAGGGGCGAGTGGAGCTCTGAGCACCTGCAGGCGTGTTCCTGGGTCTCACCCCGGGGGCCCCGTGGGGAAACCGAGGGCGCTAGGTGAGCACTTGGTGAGCACTTTCTCCTCAAGTGCATGCTTTGAAAAATAAGCTAGAAAATATTGCTGTGGAAGAACCGTGCTCCGGAGCACCTCAGCGGACAGACACACTCAGACCGTTGCCTGTGGATGCCCCGGGCCCACGTATGGGAGGGACCTGGTCTCCAGCTCACCTTTCCTGTTCCAAGAGCCTCAGAGACCTGGGAGAATCGCGGATCCTGCGCTGTCACTTCGGGAACCACTGGCAGTCTTGCGTGTCAGTGTGCACTGTGTGCCAGAGCACTGTCACCCTGCAGGGATAAAACCATCTCTGCTCCTTGGACGGCTCCCAGTGGAAGTCCACAGGCCCTGCCCTGCCAGGAAGCTGACCCGCAAAAGCCGAGTCCGTCCGTCTCCTTTGTAGGTTCCTGACAGCCGTAGTCACAGGCAGGCGGGACTGCGAGCAGCTGCGTGTGTGCCCAAGCAGCAGTCTCCCACAACAGCAGGCACCCGGTCCCCGGGTCATTTCCCTGATTTTAGCTACCCGTGGTCCACCATGGTCCGGAAACACTAACTGGAAAACTCCAGATGTAGACGATGGTGAGTTTTGAAGTGTGCGCCCTTCTGAGCAGCGCGAAGAAGTCCTACTCCATCCTGCCCCAAAGGAGGCTCAGCCCTGTGTCCAGCGCACCCACTCTGCCCTCACTGCCCGCCCAGCGTGCTCAGCAGCCGTCGTCAGATCAACGTGGTACCACAGGGCTTGCGTTAAGTGCTCCTTAATTTACTTCATGCCCCGAAGCACAGAGCAGTGACGCTGGCCATTTGATGACAACGTGTTGTTACAATTGTTCTATTTTGTTGGTAGTTATTACTGTCAGTCTCTCACTGTGCCTGACTTAGAAATCAAGCTGTACCATGGGTGCGTAGGAACGGGAGAAGCGTAGCACGTGGTGTGGGGGCTCCATCCCACCCAGCGCTGCAGGTGCCCGTGGGGTCAGAATTTCCCTGGGCAAGGGGGACACTGTGTGCACCAGATGGTAGCTGCAGGCTCATGTCACATTCTACTTCGGTAAATCTTTATTTTGAGGATTCATAAAAAGGATTTGCCGAAATCTCTTTCTGGTGCCAAGATTGGTAAAGATCGGTGGTTTAAAGCTCCTAGAGGATTCATTTATGTCCTGGAGGGACACTTGTGTCTAAGCACTACCCACAGTGTGGTCAGCTGGCATCCACCAGGTTTGACATCCCATGATTTAAGAGACCCGAAAAAAAGTCCATCTGTCCATCTTTGCTTGACTTAGAAGAGGTGATTCAGGCTTCAAGGGAGAAGAGCTTAAAGTAAGTGCAGACTGGGGCCATCGACATTGCTCTTCACAGCATGAGTCACCAGTGACGCCTCTGACGGTCCTAAGCCTAATGCCTGGGCCGTTCTCTGCCCTCTGGATCCCAGAAGTTCTCAGGTCTGCAGAACTTCCACCCAGTCATCACCCAGATGACCCAGGGAGCCCTCTGATCACATGGTCACCCAGGGAGCCCTCTGATCGCACTGTCACCCAGGGAGCCCTCTGATCGCACTGTCACCCAGGGAGCCCTCTGATCGCACTGTCACCCAGGGAGCCCTCGGATCGCACGGTCACCCAGGGAGCCCTCGGATTGCACGGTCACCCAGGGAGCCCTCTGAACGCACGGTGAGCCAGGGAGCCCTCTGATCGCATGGTCACCCAGGGAGCCCTCTGATCGCACGGTCACCCAGGGAGCCCTCTGGCCCGTTAACCCGTCAGGTTTCTGCTCGGACGGCTCTGGAAGCAGCAAGGAACCAAAGGCATGCTTAATGAAGCAGAGCTCCCCTCCTGCCACACGTAAATCAGACTTTAAGAGCCAGGCCAGATTTCTAGGAGCGTGCAGAGCTCGGAAACTCCCACTTAAGGAGCTTGTGTGGCGTTAAAGTGATAGCCTTTGCAAGAGCAGAGTGGAGAAGGCGTCTTTCACCTGGACTCTCCAGGTTCTGGTCCTGGTTTGCAGGTGACTGGGAGGCCAGTTGGGAGCCACCTGCGGTGCCAGCACCCTCAGCTCTTCAGCATCCCTGCTCCTTTTTCTCAGCCTCTCAGGTGCCACTCAGTTGGCTGAAGGATCTTAGCGGCTTGACTGTAGAGTTGAGGCTGAGAATCTTACACCTGCCGCTGCCAGACGGACATTATTCAGCTGTCTGGCTCCAGCCAGTGGGCCCTCGGTGCCCTCCGGCTGCTGACATGTGTCCTGACCATGCTGAGAAGTCCGGAAGTCCTGCGGTCTGCATTTCTGCCTACACTGAGGCCGAGCAGCGAGTCTCCTGTTGGACTCCTGCCAGCACGGCCTCACCTTCGCGCCGCTGGGGCCTTCGTGTGGGGAAGCCTGCAGCTTCTGGACTCTGTGACAGGCGGAGTCGCTGTGGACGCATCCCGGTGTTTTCTCACGTGAAAGGAACTATCGAATGAAACCCGCAGCCTAGGCCACCACAGCCACACTGTTCGGCCTTCGCAGAACTGGAAAGAGTAAACACGGTGTTCTCCCCACCTTGTAACCGTGGCAGTCGCGGAGTTGTTGTTGTACCCTCAGTGACCAGAAGGAGCACCTCGTTCCCTCTTCCCTCGGAGCACCTTGCCAGGGGCCACTGGTGTTGGAGCCCTGTGGCAAGGTGGAGAGGGGCCTTCCCAACAGCCCCCGGGTCTGCCTGAGCCCCTCCCTGGAGGCAGGGGGTCTGGTGGCCGCCGTACTTCAGATTTCAGTGGAAGAAGTGACTTTGAAAAAATAATGGCCCAGCGCTGCTGGGGTCCCACACTGCCCAGCACTCCCAGGGTCCGTGCCGCGTGGCAGGTGAATGCTGCGTCTTGCCCAGGTAGAGGTGTGGCTTGGACTCCCTGGACAGCGACCTTTTCTGGAACATCTGCAGAGATGGCTCCGCCCTTTCCTGCGCCCCTTTCACAAAGACTGGAGAGCTGATTCCCACAGCAGCATACGGTGCCCAGGCCTGGCTCCTGTGCCTGCTGCCCTCCTCCTCAGAGGGCACCCATCTGGGCTTTCACCTCATGTGCACATGGCCACACTCCCCTGCAGACGCGAACTAACTGAGCATTCCGGGCTTTCTAAACGGCAGCGCGTGGAGGCGGTTGCATGAATCATCCTCCCCACGCTTCATCTTCCCCAAGTGGAGCACTAGGAAAAGGCTCCCGCGATGGGCAGGTGACTCATGGAAAATTTTGCAGCTACCACAGAGTCCGCTGCCTAAAATCATGGTGCTTCCGTAAATGGTTTTCCTAAAGAATGGGCCCTGTGGTCACTTTTAACGTAGGGGCGTCTCACTGACACTGTCTGGGGATGAAGCTGATAGGGTGTGGGTCCTCTGACAGCTCTCGTTCCTTTTAAATCTGGTTCTTTTCTTTTCCCTTTAACAAAGATTGACGGCTAGCCTGCCAGGTGGCTTTTCAGGGCTGTCTGCTGGTTGAACGCAGCGTTTATTTTTCACTCAGTCACTGTTTATCCTCCAGCCTGTTCCCGCGTGTCTGTCCTATGCCAAGCAACGTGGGAGGGACCTGAGTCACAGAAGCAGGGCACAGGCCCCACTCCCAGGGAGCAGGCAGCACGGTAGCCGAGAAGGACCCAGGACAAATGGTCTCCATGCACGGTGATCACAGCCTGGAGCACAGAGGGGCTGTTACCGAGGCAGCTGGGCAGTCACCTGGACAGGACCAGCCCAGACGTGTGGTCTACGCAGGCTGACTGAGGGCACAGCATGATGTGTTAGGAGAGCTGTGACTTTTTAGGTTGGCGAAGAGATTGGCAATATATGGGGACCAGACCCACATACAAAAATAAGCCCTCAGTGCTCATAGAATCTAAATGTAAAAGTCGTGATCATAAAACTACTAGGAGAAAATGTGGAACACTTTAGGTTAGCAAAGATTTCTTCTTAACACGCAAATTTCAAGTCCAGCCAAGAAAAAAATGATAATTTGCCCTTTGTCGAACCTTTAAAATTCTCTTCTTCAAAAACTCTACAGAAAACGAAGAAATAAGAAACAGACTGGGAAGAAATTTTTGCAAAGCAAGTTGTTTTGATAAAGGACTTATATCCAAGTGAAAAACTCTGTCAGTACTCATTCAGGAAAACAACTGGCAGCCAGGTGCAGGGGGCGTGCACGCCTGTAATCCCAGCAGCCTAGGAGGCTGGGGCAGGAGGATCATAAATTCAAGGCCAACTTGGGCAACTTGGTGAGACTGTGTTTCAAAGAAAAGGGTGGGGACCGGGGGGGTGAGGCTCGGTGGTAAAGTACCCCGGGGTCAACCACCAGCCCAAAAAGGAAAGAAAGAAGAGATGCTCAGTACTTCTTGTCATTGCAGAAATTAAATTAAAACCACATGAGCCACCAGGAGACACCCACTGCCAGGGTTGCCCATGGCCAAGGCTATGTGCCTGCCCAGCTGTCAGTGTCCAGGGACATCTGGGTGAGAGCCACCACCTCCTAGGGGAGCCCTTCATCAGACAGCCAGCTGCCTGAGACGGACCTTCCCGGGCTGTAGTAGGGCCTTCCCGTCCACAGTGAGCGTGGATGGTGGCAGTCCCCAGGGTCATGTTCCCTAGCGGTGTCACAGCCCTCCGGGTTAGCTTGCTGTGACATTGGCGTACGGGCGGGATTGCCTGAGGACGTGTTGCCAGGACGCACCGTCTTCAGTGGCAGGGACTGCTCTGCTCCGCGTGGCTGGTGGGTCGCGCTCCCTCGATGACACTTCTCCCTTTCTCTCCAGCCCCTGCCCTTCTCCCTTTCCCTTGACCCTCCTGCTGTTCCTCTTCCCTGGAGGAGTCTCCGTGGGGACCAGGGTATGCCTCCCTGCACGCGTTGCTGTGGCTCATCCTGGCCCCTCAGGCGTGGCCGCAGCACCCGGCCTCCTGGGATGACCTCAGTCCCATTGCTCTCTGCCTGTGTACTTGGTGCCGCTCTTTTTTTAAAACTAAAGATCTAACCGCATTTGTATTTCACTCAAAAGGAAGTGAGCAGCTAAGGAAGTTTGTGCCAGGAAGAGTTCTAGCCATACTGACAGCAACTAAAACCAAGAACCATGGTGCGCGGGGGCGGCCAGCTCGCTGGTGTCTGCCCGGCCCCGGGACTTGCTAGGTGCTCCCAGAGGGTCCTCCGTGCCTCTGTGTCCACACACTTTGAGAAATGTTAGGACACTTGTTTTTCACCCTGGCAAGGACAAGGAAGCTCAGGGGGACCTAGAGCTGCCTTTCCTTTCCCCACCCACCATCAGGAAGTAGCTGGAAGGGAGCCGGCTTGAGTGTGCATCCTTTGCCTTCTAACTCCAGCCTTGGGCTGTAGCCTCCCTGCCAGGAGATGAGTCACCATCAGGCGGCCTGTTCATCTGCCTCTGGGTGCAGTAAGCAGCACTCGGGCTGCATGTATGGGGAAGGAGCCGCCAGCCCCTGGCCCTGTGCACGTGTGCTCACCTGCAGACTTGGCCCCGGAAGCCAGCACTAATGCTCGCGTGGCCCAGCCGACTAACCGCATTGCACCTGGCTTTGGAGCTGTGCGCGCTTCCTCTGGCTAACCGGCAGAAGCCACCCCGGCCGTTCAGAAGAGCTCACAGCCCTGTGTTTCTCCACAGAGGTTCCCGTGGCTGAGCGCGCCCATCCAAGTCAGCCTCGTGGGCTTCTGGTGAGTGGGCGTTGCGTTGTAAAACACAGATTCGGTTTTTAATTGTGGGTGTATCTGTGGGGAACAGTGTGATCACTCGGCACACACCCGTGTGTGAAGTGCAGCCAGAGATTAGCATAGAGATTTCTTTTAGATCATTGATTTCTTAAAAAAATAAAACCCCACCCATGAAGGGCAAGAGGAAGAGTGGACACGAGGGACAGATCTTTGGAGAAGAGACCACCCAGAACCTCAGGAGCTCATGGTCCCAATAATCAGAGAGGAGTAAATTGTTTCTAGAGAAACCCGCAACCTCTGGGACAATTTGTGGGATACCTTCTTAAACTCCTGTATCTCTTTGGGTTTTAGTTTGGTTTGGTTCATTCTGCTTCATTATTTTGGCAATTTAGGTAATAAAATATACACAAACAGGACATTATTTGTAAGAAAGGGGATGGTTACAAAAGTAAAATCAAGAATCTGAGAAGCTGGCCATTTCAAAACACTGATTTCTTTTTTTCTTTTTTTAAGCTTGGTGTTCGCCACGCCCCTGTGCTGTGCCCTGTTTCCTCAGAAAAGGTCTGTATTTGTTGTCCGGAACGATGGTGAGTTCTGATCCTAAAGACCAGTGGAAGACAAGGGGCAGTTGTTCCGTTTCGCAGATGAGGAAGCGGAGCCTCCAGGAGACAGTGAGGCCAGGGCCTCGGGAAGCAAGGGACCTGTGCCTGTGCCCGGAGCCCCCCGCCAGCTCCCTTCACCCTCTCGTGTCAGGTCCGAGGCTGCAGTCATGTGTTCTGGGAGCCAGGCTAAGGCTATACAAATGGCTTTCATCAAATGCAAGTGCAGTTCACTGTGGTCTGCCCATGGCCGGGCAGCTGCTGCCCAGACGCTGGACTCCAGCCCCGGCCCAGGTGTGGGCGCTTGGCTGGGGAGTTGCTGGGCTTCCGCTTAGTGCCTCCTTAAAGGCTTGCGGTCCCCACGCCTTCGCCACAGGCCGCTCAGATCTGCTTTGGGGTAAATCAGGACTGGCTGGCGCCGGTCAGCACAGTCTGCGCCTGGGCCTCCTCTTGTCCCCCACCAGGGCACCAGGCCACATGCTGCTGTGCCCCGTGCCCTGGCCTTGTTCTTTCCCTCGTGGCCAACGGGTCCTCCTGCCCTGGCCTGGCAAGGCAGCCTAGGGCCAGCTCTTCTGTTCTAGGAGGAACTTCCTCAGCCCTCCCCTGTCAGATGCCACCGTTCCTCTGCTGTCCTCTGTCCTTGACCCGCGCGTGGGTAGAGGTTTAATTCTTACAGGGAAGCACTCGTCACCTTGACAGCCACAGAGAGGCACCCTTTGGAGAGGGTGCCTTCGGCTGTTCTGGAGACCAGAGCAGATGGCGGTCCTCATCTCTGGGTGGGAGGCTCTGCCCAGCCAGTTCACAGACCCCAGAATCTCCGGCTCAGCCTGAGTCTTTCCTTTCTCTGGGAGACGACCCAGCACACCCGTGGTCGGCAGCTGCCCTCGCGCTCGGCTGGGCCAGAGTGCGCGTGAATACCGAGGAAGGGCGCCTCCCACCCAGGAGCCCCAAGCACACGGCGTCTGCTCCTGAGGCTGAAGGGCCTCAGGTCTGAAGCCCTGGCCCGCCTTGGTTTTGTTCCAGTGTTCCTGCAACACCGCCTGCAGTGCGGACGTGAGAGGTTCTACGGCTGCTTGCGTCACAGGGTCACGCTCTCCAGGAGTGCGGTCCTCACCCGGAATCATTGTCATTGTCAGCATCGTTGAATCACTCACAGTCCCACTGGTGGAAAATAGCCTCTGTAGGGTTTTTACCAAATACTTTTTCTATCCTCCTCGATATTCACAATTTTTCTTTTATTCGTTTTGCATATTTTCAAATTTATATGCCGACTTTTCAGCTCACATGTTACCATATCTCAAATACTTACATGTGAAATAAAGTTTAATATATTTGGGCTGGGGAGATAGCTCAGCTGGTAGAGTGCTTGCCTCGCAAGCACAAGGCCCTGAGCTCGATCCCCAGTACCGCAAAAAAAAAAAAAAGTTTAATGTATTTGCTGCTGTAATGCATTCAGGTCCCCTCTGCCCCCCGACCCCATACCGGGCATTGAACCCAGGGCCTGGCACATGCTCGGCAAGTCTCTACCACCGCCCGCATCCCCAGACCCCTCTTTTTTGTTTTACATTGAGACAGGGTCTTGGCTGAGTTGCTGAGGCCGGCCTTGAACTTGCGCTTCTCCTGCCCCAGGCTCCCATACCTGGGGTCACAGGTGTGGCCGTTGCAGCCACAGTGTGGTTTTTTCCTTTCATTTTCTTTTCTCCCCTTTTTTTTTTTTTTTTTCCCTTTTCTTCTGGTGCACTTGGAATTTCCTGCAGTTTTGTGGGAGCGTGTGTTATGCAGTGAACACGTGTGTGGTGCCGGACACCCCGCTGCGTGCTCACGCCTCTTCTCGTCCGTGGTGAATGTCGTCATTTCCCTGGGGAGGGGCTCGGCCACCCGTTGCTTCCCCGGCACCAGTGGGCCTGAGTGCCATCGCTGTGTTCCAGCAGCGGAGACGGCTGGCCCTCGGCGGTAGGAGAGGTCAAGGCAGGTGGCACTGGCTTGCATGTCTGGGATTGTTCCTGACCATGGATCTGGTGGAAGGCGCAGGACTGTAGTTTTGCAGCCCTGGGAGGCGTCCCCGCAGGGCTGTTTCACCGCCCAGCGTGGTTTCCAGGCCTGTGTCCTCTCCCCGCTCCTTCTACTTCGGGCTCCCGCTTTGCCCACGTCGTGACCCTGTCCTTTCTCCCTCCCCAGTTCCATGTCTGTGACAAGCTTGGAGGCCGAACTGCAAGCCAGGATCCAAGAGAGCCATCCTGAACTGCGGCGCGTGTACTTCAATAAGGGGCTGTGAAGCGGGACAGAAACCTCGCCAGCTGATCCTGCCAGCTGCAAGCCCACCCTAGCCCTGTCGGTGAGGAAGGCCCTGGTCAGCCTGGCTCTCCCGGCTTCTCCAAGCTCCACGTTAGCCTTTTAGAGTAAACCTGCTGTGACAACGCTGCCCCTGGCCCGGGCCAGCGCCTGACACCCATCAGCCCCTCACGTTTGAATCACGTTCAACTTAGCACCCTTCCCGTAGCTTTCAGAGACTGCTTTTCAAACACGATACCCCAGCCTGTGCCGAGGGTTTCAGAAAGGTCCTGCGGGCACTGAGTGGGAGCTCAGGATGGGCTTGGTGAATACTTGCAGATGACCAGTCCAGTCCCCGTCCCACTTGTGCTTCCGACAAGGCCACCTCAGCCACGAGCTGGCAGCGCAGGCATTCGCTCCCGGTGCTGAGGGGCGCTGCTTCCTGTGCGGGCAGTGGGCAGGCCTGACGTGGTGGCGCAGACTCTGGAATTGTAGGTAAGGCGCCTTCACAGAGCTCCGGAAGCACAGCCACGGGCCAGGGCATCTCACCCCGCGGCCGACGGTTGGGCACATTCATATCGTCGGTGCATTTTCTTGATTGACTTTTATTCTTATAAACATGTTGATCTTACTTTGCAGTTGTTGGCTTTATATTCGGTGACTTCCATCCAGTAATCAAGTAGCTTAAATATAACCAGTGCCACCGTTTGGAAGTGTATTCTGTGCCAGGGCTACGTGACAGACATGAATCTGGTTGGCTGCATTTTCTAGAAGTGACAGTCCCCCTCCCGTGTGGCTCCCCCTGCCACCCTTGTAGAGCGCGGTGGCTCTCCAAAGAATACAGAGTCGACACGTGTGTGGATCAGCCAGATGTGGTGCGTTACATTCCGTCCTGTGTGAAGGCTGGGCCACGGGCCGCCGTGGACGCCGCAGTCGTGATTTCACGTAGAATACTTAACGTAGCAGAGGACCTCCGGTCTGTAGCTGTTCAGCAAGGCACTTGTTTGATTGAGTGTACGTCGATGTCATTGTAATTCAGAGATCTGTAAGCAGAACACATTCAGACACTGTTTACTTTTGATAGATCCTTTTCCCTGACAGTGTGTCCAGATTGAATTTCCTGATAGAGCAGAGCTGTGGTGCCTTGTGTCCGAGTCTCTTTTCTCTGAAAGGGTTAGGAGATCTGAAGCTCTGAGCCTCCCGGTGCTGCGGGAATCTGCTAGATCTGCTGTCACAGCAGAGTGGCTTCCCCGTGGCGTTCTGGCCTTGGGCAGGTTTTGCAGCCATCAATCCTTCTCTCTCAAACTCGGCAGAAAGCCTGAGAGTCCCGGCAGAGCTCGGTGAGGTGCTCGAGAGCATGCTGGTCAGAAGCCGGGTACTCCCCGCCACACCACCCAGCTAGCCCGGGCTCTGGCGAGCCTGCACCTTCTGGGACAGTCTGGGGACTGACCGGAAGCCAGCTGGGTCCCCAGAACGTCGCCCACACTGGGAAGACGTGACCAAAACCAGTTGCAAAAGGCGTGATGAACCTGAGGTGACGGTGTCCTTTTAACCTGTTATGAAGGCTTCAGACTCTCAGTGCTTCTATGTAGGAATGTTAACTGTCTGGTGTAATCACGTTTTATAAAAAAAGAACAAATGAACCCATCTTTTAGGAATACCTTTTCTAAAGAAAACAATCCACATGAAGTGCAATAGGCTCACGATGGTACATCTTATTACTATTTCTGTGGACATGGTATAGAGAATTATATTGTCAGCAGTTACTGACTGGCAGTTACTTTTTCAGTATTAGCACAGCGTCTTGCCAGTGTTGGAGTCAATGTGTTGTTTCAGTTCAACCGATTGAAATGTTAAATAAACTCAGAAAGAAAATGAATTCTCTCTTTTATTTGCACACAGAGGACAGAGCAGCTTGTTGTGGGCACTGGTACCTTCCATGCAGACTTGCTAGTGTGGTACCGTCAGTGACTCCCAGTGAAAAAATATTCCTGTTATCCCCTCAAGAGAAACGCCTTCTGTTTTGGGCTGCCAGTGTCCCGCCTTCTTGAACCCCATCTACTATCAACCTCTTATCCTCGGGCCACAATTTTCAGGACCCCCAGGGGTGCCTGAAAGTACCGGTGGCTCTGAGTTTCGTGTAGGCTGGCTTTTTTCCTAGCATACCTATGAATCTATAAATCAGGCCCAGTAAGAGATGAGCAGCCATGACTAATAACAATAATCACAACAAAATATCATAACACAAGTTACTCAAAACCTAGGAGTTGTTTTATTTCTGGGATTTTCCTCATAGTAGTTCTGAACTGCGGTGCACCAGGGATAAGTGAGATTGCAGAGCCAGAGTGAGGCTGAGAGGGACCACGGTGCCTAGAGGCCCCAGCCCCACAGCCACGGAACTCCAGCCACGGTCAGTCGGGGTGGGCCTGGGGAGTGACGTCCCTCCAGGCCCCACGACTCACACCGCTGCCCGTCGTCACCAGACGTGGAGGCACGTTGGCAGTCAGACTCTGACGCAGGCCTGGCGGAGGCTGTGTTAGCAGAGGAAGCCTAACCTGAACTTGGGAGTGCGGGTGGGGGGCCGAGCGTCCTCAGCCTCCTGGGCTGCGTCTGCTCTCACTGAGAGCCCCGGCCAGCTGTGCCCTCCCAGCTGCTGGGACAGGTGCCCTTGGGCTCCGGCGTCCCCGTGTGCCCGTCAGCCAGCTTCCCCACGCTGCGTGAAGCCCCGCCGTGGTCAGCTTGTGAAAGGAAAGGGCCTGCTGTGGCTGGTGGTGTCGGAGGCCCGTGGTCAGGGGAGTCCTAGCTTGTTGCCTCTGGTGGCGTCAGATGGCAGTGGTGGACCCACAGGGCAGAGCGAGGCCACTGCCCTGCAGATGGGGACACGCACGGAGAAGGGGAACAGGCTGGGCCCGCGGCTGCCTTCATGGCCGGTGCCCCTCGCCACCTCTTGATGGCTCCGCCACCTCCCAGCCGCACCCCCTGGGGACCAAGCCCTAGCCTGTGGACCTTTAGGGAGGGCCATTCCAGATCCTGAGGACGACAGGACCTGCCCAGCAGCCACACTGTCCACCATGTGGCAGACAGTGAATGGCCCCAGGCTACATGCAGAATGGCCGTGCAGCCCTGGGAGAGGAAGATTTCAGAACCTGCAACTTGATCAGACACGACTCTGCTTAACTAAGTGTCACTTTAAAATGGTCAGATGGAGACACTCAAGTCCAGCCTGATGATGTCTAACCACTGAGGGTTCACCTCAGTCAGAGGCGGGGAGGGTCTCTGCTCACAGGGGAGAAGGCTGTGCTCAAGGAGGTCCTGGGAGCCCAGATCCTCCACCCGAATCTGCAGCCCTGTCTGCAAGTGTGGGCAACTGGGAGGTCCTAACAAAATTAATATTCCTCTGCAGATTCAGAATTTTACTCACGTTGAAGAGAAAGCAACCATTTAACCCCTGACCATCGGGGTGGCCTCTCTGGACCAGCACCAGCCAAGCTTGTTAGACATGCAAACTCTTGGGTGGACCCCAGACCCACTAAGCCAGAATTATCAGGTGGCAAGGGCCCTAGGTGATCTCTGTACCCATCATGGACTTGAGAAGTTCTGGTGACAGCCATGTTTTAGGTGTTCTCAGAAGTCAGTGAGCTCATTAAGTTGATTTGAGATCAACTTGGGATTTTCCATGAATTCAAGTGTTTGCCCGTCACTAGATCCCAGGGAAGTACTGGGTCAAAAATGACATACATTTCAGGCTCAGAGAAGTGGATTTTCTCTAGTGTCACACAGTGACTGAACCACAGTCTCAGTCTCTGTCTGCCCAACTGCACAGTGCTCTCTACCACGCCTCATGGCTTCTCCATCAGTAGGAACAATTCTCACTAACTTGGCACAGCTTTCACAATCTTCCTCCAAGTGTGGTTTACATCCCCCATTCCTGCGACTCCTTCGTGGTGTCTTCTGAGCATCATCTCCAATGAGGACCTGAGGGAGCAGCTTGGAGAAATACATCATTGGTCACAAACCTTGCTTGGGACATTCAGAAGACCATGGAAGTTCCAGTTACATACGTGCATATGGTTTATAAACACAAAGTTCCAACGATCACCCAACCAAGGGCCAGGGTAGGTCAGCAAGGTCATGTCCAGGTAGGGTCCCATATGAAGATAGCAGGGACAGTGGTTCTCAAAGTGTGGTCCCTGGACAACAGCATCAGCACCTCTGAGAACCTTGAACTCCCCATCCCAGGGCCCATCCCACACCTTCTCGATCTGGAACTCTAGAGGTGGGGCCCACCTACTTTTCACAAGCCATTTGAGGATTCTAAAGGATATTCAAGCTTCAAAGACATGGCTGGGAGGACCTCCCAGGAGGGCTGCCCTCCCCAGTCTCCAGCTTCTCATCCGTGAGGCGACAATACCACGTCCCCCCTTGCAGGATGGCGCAGAGTCCGTGAGTGTGAATAGCAGGCAGCACTTTACCCAGACCCAAGAGCACCTTCAGTGCACTTGGTCTAAGCCGGAGCTGTGTCATTCCAGGGGCCACAAGTTTGACAACATTTCGTTGGCGACTCTCCTGGGAAACAGGCACTCTCATGACCGCTGCAGTGCAAACTGACATTTCTCGGCAAGAGTTTGGCAGTGTCTATCAAGATTTATAAAAACACATGCTCTTTACTGGAGAAGGGACAGAATGGAGAACATCACACCAAGTGAAATAAGACCGTCGAAAAATCAAAGGCTGAATGTTTTCTGTCCTAGGTGGAAGCTAGAGTAAAAGGGAAGAAGGAGTGCGTGTCGGATATAATCGGGATGAAAGGAAGATGGGCAGGGAGTGTAGAGGAAGGAGAGGGAGCGAGGAGGGGCATGCAGGGTGAACGCTTCAGAGATCAAGGTATGTGCCTGTGCGGACATAGCACAGGGAATTTCACCTGTATGTACAAGCAGGAAGAACCAGTCAAAAATAAAGGGACGAGGGAAAGAAAGACCAAGAGAGTAAAGAAGGAGAGTGGGGGAGGCAGGAGGGGAGGGAAAGGGGGACGAGGACTGAAATGGAATTCCACGAGTGTATGGTTTTGCAGCACTTACCCAGCTACTATGTATAACTGCAGTGTTCTTAAAAAAAAAAAAAAAAAAAAAAAAGGCACGTGTCCTCTTAAAGCAGCTTCACCCTCAGAAGTCGCCCCACAGCACTAGACGCTTTTATTCCTGGAGCATGGCGGCCCCCCCTGGCGGTCATGTGGAGGAGGGGCTTGGGGGCGTGGAGGGCGGTGGAGGAAGGGAGGTTGGAAGAGGTGAGAAATTTCCAGCCAGGAAAAAGAAAGTGAATATACTACATTGATCAATCGAAAATATAAGAATAAATTTTTCCTTTACAATGTTACAAGTTTTTAATTTGGATTCTGCTACACACACACACACATTACAGTTGATTGACACAAATATGAACTCAGTTGGGGAGAAAGGCTCTTAGGCCAGAATGTCAGCTGTGGTTTTAAATTCTCTCCTTCATTCTTATCTAATGTTATTTAGTTTCTGTTGTTTCTGAGCTGGACATATGAACTGCTATTTTTTTTAAATCCCTAGGACAGCATAATCCCAATGTTACAATAAATGCATGGGCATTATAAAAGGCCAGTTAGAAGAATGCAGGCCAGCCTGGTTATCAGTTGGTGTCTCTGAGCTTCCAGGTGATCTTTATCTGCTGCACAGTTTGCGTTTCTCAGCTTTTCCTGGAATGCACTTGTATTCATCCTTTTTTTTTTTTTTTTTTTTTTTTTTTTGTGGGGCGGGGGCTCCAGGGATTGAGCCCAGGAGCACTTAACCACTGAGCCACATCCCCAGCCCATTTTTGTATTTCATTTAGAGACAGGGGCTCACTAAACAGCTTAGGGCCTGGCCAAGTTGCTGAGGCTGGCTTTGAACTTGCCATCTTTTAATCAGAAACCATCAGGTGAAGGGCTCCCAGTTCGGCCCAAGCTCAGGCAGGCCCGTCTCCCCTGCTCCCAGGGGTGGGCAGCGATCGCACCTGGGCTTGGGCACGGCAGCCCTGGGTGGACTCAGCCCCCACCCCAAACGTCCTGGGGAAACTGAGGCAGTCGCGGCCCCTCACGATCCCAGCTGCCCCCCCCCGGGAACGGTGGAAGCAGCCAGTACCTCTTGGGTCCTTTCCAGGCAGCACCCGGCTTTGGCCTCCGCGCTGCAGGGGGCAGAGCCCGGGCACTGGGCCGCGACGCCAGGGCGCAGCGTCGCCCACAGGTGGCCCCGCAACCACGGCCACCGCCCTGCCGCGAGCGCGCACTCGGGGGCTCCCAGGCCAAGTTGGCCAGCCGGACAGGACATTATCCCGGTGCTGGCCAAAGCTGGGCGTCCACGGGCGGAACCGACTGACCCCTCCTCTTCCCTGTGCGTTTCTCTGGGGACTTTTCGCAGCACACCTGGGACCAGACCCGGCCCTTGCCCTCGCTGCCATCAGGGCAGCAACACAGGTGGCAGCCGGGCGCTGCGGCAGTACAGGTGAGCCTGGTCCTACCGGAGCGGGGCGCCCAGGGCTGCTTCTCAGCCGGAGGCGGGCAGCGAGGTTCCTGCAGGAGGTCTTTCCTGAGGCCTGGAGACGTGTGGGCAGGAGGACACCTCCAGGCCTGCAAGGTGCCACCTGCGGGCAGGTCTTGAGGCTCCCACAGTGAACCCCGGAAACGGAAAAGAACCAAGGTAACGCCATCTTGTTCTGACCTGACTCCGTTGCACGCTTGCTGGTGGTGTGCTCCTTTCAGCCTCCTGGAGCTGTCTGTGTTGACAGGACAGTGGGACCTTCCCCGTCCCTGACTGTGGCCCTGACGTATAACACAAATAACTAAAAATGTGTGATCAAAACTGTTCTCTCGTGATCAAAGTATCTGTCTCAACAAGGGCTTTTCTGACCTACATGGGCCTCAATTGTTCTTGTGTTTCACCTTTATAAACCCTGCACCCCGTGCTCCAGGTTGTTCTCCCAATAGCCGTTTTGGGTGCTGTGTGAGACAGTCAGCCGGCTGGCTGATACAGACTCTCAGATTTGGACTTCTCAGTGGTGATCGGTCTGTTCTTAAATTGTGCCCCACAACACCCCAAAGGAGCATGGGTGTCAGCCTCAAGTTGAGGCTCATTCTGAAGGGCTTCGTGTATGGGAGAAGCATAAGTCAAATCCTAGCTCTGTCACTTACTGGTTTTGTGACAGGGGACAAGCTCGTTCCCCTCTCTGAGCCTGGTTTCCTCAGATGTAAAGTTGGGACAATAAAATCCAAGTTACCACCTTGTGAGGATCAGAGCCATGAGTGGAGGGCCCTAAGTCAGTGTCCGGTTTGTGGGTTTCCTTGTCTCGTCCCTCTGTTTCTCTGTAACGACATCCACGTGGGAAGACAGCCAGGCAGGTCACTGCCATGTAGCTGCAGGCTCAGCTCAGCAACCTGGGGTCCAGGAGGACTGCCCAGCAGTGTCCAGAGTCAGGAGTCAGCTTCCTCACATTGATTGCAATCAAGTTCTGCCCTGTCCTTCCTAGTTGTAACAAAATACCTCCAGAAGAGATGGTAGCATGCAGGGAACAATTAAAAAAAAAAAAAAAAAGCTAAAAATAGAGTAGAAAACACCAACTCTGTTGCAATAGGAAAAAATCAACCTTGGAATACAAACTTGGAATAGGACTTTTGGTCCAAAACCGGGGGGCAGGGGGATTCTGGGAGTCCACTTCTAGAGCAGAGAGAAGGGCTTTGTGGAGGTGAAGGACTTGCTTACCGGTGGCACCCAGTGGCGTGGGACAGGGCCAGGCGGGAAGGACAGTCCAAGGAGTCCATCTGGGAAGAGGTGAGGAGGCTGCGGGGAGGAGGACCTGGGACTGCCCCACACTCTGGACCCACAGCCTCCCCACGCTCCTTCAAGAGGCAAACACTGGGCACCGGGCAAACCCAGGAAGGCTCCCAACCACAGAGCAGAGTGGAGAGTGGAGAGCACCCTGGCTTGGCGTGGGGAGCGGAGACGGAGGGAGGGGCGCCCAGACGGGCGGCACTGGGAAGGAAAGTGTCACTTCAGGTGAGCAGGAGCCCCTGCTGGGTGTGCAGCGAGTTCTCCTGTCCCCGCTTCACTCAGGACCAGGATGAGGCTGGGGGTCATCCAGCCAGCTGTGTCTGAAAGCTGGGAATCAGCATGTTAGCTCCCAGGCCTGCTGCAAGGCACAGCCGCGGCTGAGCGCTTCTGTTCCCGTGATAGAAACCTGCTTCGACACGTTTTAATGACTTTGGGAGTGCCCGCTGGTGGGTTTTTTTTGTGGGGTTTTTTTGTTTGTTTGTTTTTGTTTTTCACTGGTTTGTTTTTTGTTTGTTTATTTTGTTTTTTGGGGTTTTTTTTTTTTGGTACCAGGGATTGAACTCAGGGACACTTGACCACCGAGCCACCTCCCCAGCCCTATTTTGTATTTTATTTGGAGACAGGGTCTCACTGAGTTGCTTAGCACCTTACTGTTGCTGAGGCTGGCTTTGAACTCAGGATCCTCCTGCCTCAGCCTCTGGAGCCTCTGGGACCAACCAGGTGGTGTTTTTAAATGCACCGCATTGATATGAGCGTCCAGCCTGGAGCTAAGTGTATTGACCTGTATTATCTCATTTAAGTCCATTCCGCCTCCAGGGGCCCCGGTTTAAGAGAGGGGACTGCCGTCCCTGGAGCAGCCGTTTGCCCTGGACAGCACCTCATTTAACCTCACCACAATCCCACGAATCAGCTGCTCTGGTCATCCCTGATTCACAGACGAAGTCGCTCAAGATCAGCCAGAGGCGGAACTGAGCTGGGGCATCCAGCTGTACTGCTTCTGGCCGAAGGACCAGCTGGCTGTCAGGGTCCAGAGCCTCTCAGCCGCCTCCCACAGCAGGTGTGGGCGGAGCTGGCGTCTGTCCCCAAGTTCACACACTGAGACTCCAGTCAGCAGCCTGCTCAGTGAGTGCAGCAGCAGATGTCCCCAAGACGGCAGCTCCCCTGCCACTGCCGAACGTGGCTCCGAAAAGACTCCGGCGTGAAGGGAGTCTGCGGTGAGGAACGGGGCTGACACCCGCTCCCCGCTCAGCGGGGTCCTCTCTCTGCCCGCCCTTGCGCTTCACCCTCCCTGGCCTGGAAGGCTCCTAAGGTTGGAGGTGGTGGAGCAGTGCCTGGCATGTGGGGGCCCCGGGTTCCGTTCCCAGTGCCAAAAAGAGAGGGGAAAAAAGAATAGGAGAGCACAGATGTAAAGTAACAGCGTCCCGGCCCACGCCCCACCTCGCAGAGGTCACTGGGGTGACGCTTGCGGCCCTCCCTGCCCCTGCGAACGCATGCAGACATTTCAGTGTCCGCTGGACAGGCACGTGGTTATTTCCACGTTTCTGCTGCTGTCCTAAAACCCCGGGTGCACTTTGGCGAATTGTGTCGCTCGTACAGCAGGTTCCTAGAGGCGGGACTTGCTGGGTCGAGGACCCAAGCATTGGCATTTCCATGCTGACGCTGACGGCGACACAGCTGACTGTATTTGGCGTTCTCTGGCGACCAGGTGTTGAGGGGTCTCACATTCATTCCCCACTTAGCCAATCAACTGCCCCACAAGGTGGGTGGACTCTGCCACTGTCTGCATTTCCGTCAGTGGAATGAGGCCTGGAGTTCACTCCCCATCCCAGTCACTCACCTGGGGACTGCACTGTCTCCTGCAGGCACCCACGTTCACCCAGCATCAGGCCCATCCCCTCGCACTCTCCAGTAAGAACTGAGAACCTAAGCCACCTCTTTCTTGGTCTGCTTTCTGGTCCCTTGAGGCTGAGCATCTGTCATCTGCACTGGCGTCTCTGCTGGCTTCTGCTCCTGCACGCCCCCTTCTGTTCCACCTCCCTGCTGCCTGAGCACTCCTCTCCTGAAGCCCACCCCCCGACCCCATCCCCACCCTGTGCTGCCTGAGCACTTCCCTCCTGAAGCCCACCCCCCTGTGCTGCCTGAGCACTCCCCTCCTGAAGCCCACCCCCCTGTGCTGCCTGAGCACTCCTCTCCTGAAGCCCTTGCTCTCACCCCACCGCCTCTAAAAGGAACCCCTAGCTCCTTAACCTACCATTAGAGTCCTCTCCTGACCTCATCCCTACTGACCTGTCCTAGTCAGTGTCCCTCTCTGTACCTCCTGTCCCTCCTCATCTTTATGAATCGTGTCCATGCCACGTGACCTCTCTAGGCCTGTGCGCACGCAATTTCCTCTGTCTGAAAGGCCTTTGCATCTTTGATTTACCTGGTAAACTCCTACTCATCCTTCAAAGTACAATTAGAATGACTCCTTTTGGAGCCAGGATGAAACCAAGAAGAACACCAAAATCTTAATAGTGACAGAGAAACTGCAAGTGCTATTTATTTGTCTTTTTTACTTTTTCTTGCTTACACAATGAATAGTTGCTATTCCATTAATATAGGAAAAATAAAACAAGTTTAATTTGCGAGCGTCTTTCGGTTGAAATGTTTTAGTTTGTGCTTCATGAATTAGTGCTTTAGGGCCCCGATTTAGATAATTTAGTTACTCTCTGAGAAGAATCTTGGCTTTGCTCTTGGTTCACATTTGGGACAAATTAGGACTCCTTTCCCTCTGATAGAATTTTCAGGGTGTCTGGCACATGAACACTGAAGGTGTTAGTTAATTAGCAAAAACAGAGCCCACACAAATAGCACGACTGACCTTCCGGCTTAAGCTCCTCCCCCTCCCCTACAGGGCAGGGAGGGGGACGAGAGAAGCCCGGCAGGGACTAGAACCAGCAGCTGGTGGCAGAAGGCATGGTGAGAGGAGCTGAGGGAGCAGGCAGACCCAGGGTCCACACAGCGGACAGCAATGAGGCAGGGGACCCCACACCCCAAACCCAGGGTCCACACAGTGGACAGCAGTGAGACAGGGGACCCCGCACCCCAAGGCAGGGGAAGGGGTTTATATGCTGAGCTGCACAAGGTGGGCCTCAGCCAGCACGTGCCTGGCCTTTCTCAGAACCATCATCAGTCAAGAGACGGTCCAGGCATCCGTGGCCAGCACCACATGCCTGACTGACTACCTTAGGACTTCACCCTGTGGGACCCGGGTGCCTGCCAGGTTATGACCAAGATGGCTGTGGTGACATCACGCTGGATCCCTGCAGGTGCACCAACCCTACACCAGAGCTGGTCTTTGGTAGCTGCTGCACATGTGGCTCAGTGATGCCCGTGGGTCTTGTTCCCAAGTGCTGGGAGGCAGAGTTTGGGAGCAGAGGCTGTAGGAGGGGACTGTCTCAGTTCTACTCCATGCTGTGAAGTTCTGAGCTCCTGACCCCTGGCATCATGGGAGGGGCAGTACCTAGGAAGCATCTTTGGTCTCAGTGGACCGAGGGTTCCAGAGGCCGCTCTTTTCCCCTTGGAAGGTCTTTGTGGTAGAAGCTCCCTTGCGGCCTGTATTCCAGCGAGCTCCTGCTGCACATAAACCGTTCCAAACACGGACTTGTGTTGCCTCCGATTCCACGGTGGCTGGGGTCGTGGCACACTTGCTCCTCCTGGGTTCACTGACCCAGCTCCTGTGACTTCAGGAGGCACAGGGGAGCCTCAGCTACTGTTGGTGCAGGCTGTAGGCTGGGGCACCGCCAGGATCCCCGTGTGGCCTCTCACCTGCAAAGCTAAACTAACCCTTGCATGGTGGCCTCAGGACAGCATCCTAAACTTTATTGCTGTCCAGTTTGTGACCTGTTGGTGGATGTGGCATTAACCCAGGTAAATCATGTGGTTAAGCCCAGCAGGTGGGAGGAGGCTGAGAGCTCGTCCAAGGTGGGAGCAGGGGTCGGTACTTCGTGACTTCTGTTGAAGAACTTACCTCTTAACCTCTAGTAAAATTATGAAAACATGGAGATGTCTCCTTAGGAACCTCAGGGAGGTGCCAACAAGCCCTTCTATTGCTCAGAATCCCAATTTCACTTGTACCCCATGACCCGGAACTTTTGACTTAGGGATTTCCAAGGAGCAGGCCACCAAAGTCTCTCTGAATATGAGACTCCGTATCAAATGGATGGGAGAGACCTATGGAAATGGAGTCAGCCAGAGCATGGCTCCTGGCCTACGTACTCTGTCTTGGAAAATGGCTAAGTCACTGTGTGAACCTGGGTCCATCACTTACCTCTTAGAACCCTGGTTTTCTCAGCCACTAAGTGGGGACAGCCACAGTGCCCCTCAGAGGGCTGGTGGGGGGAGCACACACAGGGATGGGAGCCTATGAGTAGTCCGCACAAGGCCTGGAATGGAGCCAGCATTTGATATAGTTTAGTTATTATGTAGTCAGCTTTTCATTTCTGTGAACAAAATACACAAGAAGAATAACTTAGAGGAAAAAGAGTTTGTTTTGAGCTCACAGTTTCAGAGGTTCCGTTCATGGTTGGCCAACTCCATTGCTCTAGGCCCAAGATGAGGTGGAACATCATGACAGGAGGGGAAGATGAAGGAAAGGTACTCACCTCCAGGAAGCAGGAAGTAGGGCAGACGGGAGGAGCCAGGGACGAGATATAGTCCCCAAGTCATGCCCTCAGTGAGCTACTTCCTCTTGCCCATCTCCTGCAGTTACCTCCCAGGATTCCATTCAAATTATAACCCAGCATATCAATCCATTGGTGAGGGCACAGCTCGAAGAGTGCCTGAAGACCCCCGACTGAGCCTCCTGCACTTCCAAAAAATGAGCTCTATGGGGCAACGTTTCCAAACCCAATCCATAACAGTCGCCATCTTATTCAGGGGTCCCAGAGAGGTTCGTGGTGGGCTTACGAGGCCATCCTCCGAAGCACAGTGGACACTGAAAGCCCTCATCTTGAGGGGGTGCCTGCTGCAGGCACTGTGAGGCGCAGGGCCAGCCCATCAGAAGGCGGGAAGTCGAGCAGGTGTCCACAGGCTCCCAGCCCCACCTGCAGAGGTTGCCCTGGAGGCAGGGGACGTGCGTGTCACCAGCATGAGGGAGGAAGCCCTCCGCAGCGCAGAGAGCTGCCCATACTGTGGAGAGCACGGTCAGCTGCCAGCCAACTTAGGAGGGTGGGGAAGGGGAAGAGCTGTCCATCCTCACTGCTGTGACCCTTACTATGACCTATCGGCCAGCACGCATCACAGGCTGTACCCTCTTGTGCTACCCGCTGAGGTGTCACCGACTATGAGGAGCAACTCAATCCCATTTTCATTGTCTCCTGCGACACTCGAATTTTGGTTAATTTCTGAACAGACTCCATGATTCAGTGCAAAGGAAAGAAGGGAACTGCCAGTTATTCCGGATTTTGTGTCCTTGGCCTGCTGGGCACACAACCCTCCCGCATCCCGTGAAATTGCATGTTAATATGCCCATTTCGCAGGGAACAAAAGTGAGGTGCAGAGAGGTTACGTAGCTTGCCCAAGATCCCACAGCCTGTAAGAGGCAGAGCGGGGACTCAAATCACAAAATAAGACTCTGGCCCCTGGCATGTCCCCCTGAGTTGGACTGCAAGCGTGTGATTGACAAGGCGGGCCGCTGCTTGCCAAGTGAGTGGACAGAGCCAGACGCCGAAAGCCAGGGCCCAGAAGGCTGAACTGATGCCTATGACACCTGCGCATATGATGCCAAGGGCACCTGGGAGGATGTCCTTCCTCTGTCAGGAAGTAACGATTTGTAGATCAGAAGGAGGAGGGAGAAGGTCTGGCATTCAGATCCTCTTCTCAGAAGGCCACAGAGTAGCAAAGGGCTTCCCTGCAGGTTATTCTATCTATTCTCCCCACCACCCTGAGAGGGAGCTGTTCCACCGTTCCTGGCACATTTGTCAGAGGAGCAAGTGAGACCAAAGAGGCTGCATCGCCAGCCTGGGCACAGCTAAGACCAGCTCCAGATGCCTGGTTCCAAAGCCCAGGCTCCGCCTGCTGACCTTCCTGGTTGTTCTAGACAGTGTCCATGCACACACTCACCTGTTCACTCATTCCTTCACTTACTGGTTTATCCTTTGGACTTCGAATACATCGTGTCTGACTCTGCTTCTGGAAACTCAGAGCTCAGAATGACAAGAAGCAGGCTTGACCTGCAGGGAAAGGCAAGTACTGCATGAGCTCATTAGTAAGTGGATCTAAAAAGGTCAAACTTAGCAGCTGGGGGCTGGGGCTGGGGGAGCTGGGGACAGCACAGTCATTTTCCCTCGGGAGATGAACAAGTTTTAGATCTAACGCACAGCCGGGGTGGTAGCCGATATATCAACTACTTTGTGGTGAAACCCATCTTGGAAATCAGGATCCAGTCCTCATTTTCCTGGTGTTGAAGATTAAATACCCACCAAAGCAAGAGCAAAAAGTTTTATTTAAAGGACAGAAGAGAAAGAGAGACTCCTCTGAGGGAGCGGGGGTGTCTTGTCCCTTTTATAGATTTTAGGTTTCCTTCCTTCTCATGTCCCCACCTCTTTATCTTTCCCAGGAGCAGGAAGAGAACCGTCCAGAGGGTGATTTCTTGTGTTGGAAACTGTGCCCTTTCCCTCCCCAGGAGGCTGTTAGCAACCAGGTGATGGGGAAGACTATCCACCCATTTCCTGTTCTTTGATAATTAGCTACCTGTCCTTTGCCCTGGTCTCATTGACAATCATTACAACCTGTGTGTTCATATTTATGTGTAAAATCATCACACTGTACACCTTGATGGAACCCGGCACCTTGTGCATTCAGTTAAACACTGTTAAGTATTGTATAAAGCAGGCCTGTGCCCCTGTCCCAAAGCCCACAGGACTCTGCACAAGCTGCTTAGTGTGACTCCGACTTTAAACCACCTCTGGGGTTAAATCCTGGTGCTGACTAGCCCGGTGACTAGCCCGGTGACTACCCGGGTGAGTCTCAGCTCTTCATCTGCACACTAAGATGATGAGGGCAAGCCTCTCCCTGGTGCAGCTGTCAGAGGACAAGCGGGCAATGCCCGGACAGTGGGCACAGTGCCTGGCACATGGGAGCTCCGGAACACAGGAGCCGGAAGTGCCCTTATCAGGCAGGAAGCACCACTCCACGCAAGCTGGAAAGAGGGAGCAGGGTTAGGAAACCAGAGGACTGGGGTTTTGCTTTTGGTTTTGGCTCTTTGGTAGGAGCAATAATTCAAAACCTGTTTTCCCCAGGGAATATGGACCTTGTTTAAAGAAAGCCCCTAGGACTGTTGGGGAGCAGAGCTGCTGGGCTTCTGAGGAAAGGGCTAGAGGAGCGGCCAGCCTCTGCCTCTGGGCTGTGCTGCATTCCTCCTGAGAGGACTTCCACTCCATCTTGCAGGGCGGGCACACTCAAAGGGGACACATTTGCATAATAAAAGAGGCAACCGAATTTAAATGCATGAAGCTTTACCTTCCAGAGCCCTCTGAAGGGCAGCTCTGAACGAAAAAACAACTCGATTTCTGATTTCTTCTTCTTTTCTCTCCCCACCCTCTATAGGGAGTCAAATTTTAAACATTCTAAATAGACATCCATGTTTAAAAACAAAACAAACTGTAACGCTATCCAATAAATGCACACAAGAATACTTGAAAATGTACTCACGTTTCAATGTTGATACCGCCATTTACCGGTGACGAGTCCTGCTTCCTCAGGTGTTGAAGTACAATGCCAGAGAAGCACGCTGAGGCAAGCACAGAGGAGAAAGTAAGCTTTATTAAAGAAAAGTGAAAGCAGACTTCTCCCAGGTGGAAGAAGGGGAACCAAAGGCGGAATCCATAGGATGAGCAAATCTTGTCCTTTTTATAGGTTTTATTCTCCAATTCTTTCCCCCTTATCTATTCCTTCCTGCCTTCAGGAATAGGCTGGGCTTTGCAGGTGAGATGTAAAAAGTGAGAAGCGGAGGGGGCAGGGGGAGGGCCAAAGTGATTCAGCCAGGTAATGGCCCAGGGGGTGTTAATTAGCATCTCCCTGCCTGCAGTCCCAGACAAGGGCAGGTAAATTTGGTCATCAATGGGCTCTGCAGGTCCTTGACATTCCATTCTCCTAGGGCAGTCTCCAAATTCCAGAGGCAGGTGGCTTTCATGGCCTCCATCTTCTCAATCTGACCCGATTCCCTATTTCTACACTAACTGCCTGTCCCCAATTCTGGCTTCAATGTTATGACCAGTTGGAGATGCAGTTTAATGTACCTACCATCTATTTAACCTTTTCAAAGTTCTAGACTTGTCTTCATTTTATGAATGGAGAGAGTGAGATTGGCAGTTCAAGAAGGTCCCTGTGAGGTGCTGGGGAGAGGTATTGAATCCCTTTTTTTTTTTTTTTTTTTTTTAACTGCAATACAAAGAAAGTAGTTCAGAAAAAGCCAGGGAGATACACAGGAAGGGAGAGAGGAAAGAAAGGAGGGAGGGACAAAGGAAGGGAGGAGAAAAAGAGTGGAAGAACTTCTTGGGTATGGCAAAGAGGAAAATGAAAGCAGGCAGATTCTGAGATGCACAGAGCCAGCGCTGAGGAGCACAAATAGAGAAATAAAGGCTTGAAGACCCGGGGAAGGTGAACGTGCAGGAGTGAGGCCATGGGGCCACCTGGCCAGGACCTGGCTCCAAGTGATACTGCCGTTTACCGGTGACGAGTTCTGCTCCTTCTAATGTTGAAGATTGAACACTAGAGAAGCAGCCAAGGCAAGCATAGTAAGCAGACTTTATTTAAAGGTAATAATACAGACTTCTCCCAGCAGGAAGAAGGGGGCCATGGCTGATGTTCTAAAGTCTCAAGAAGTGAGCCCACCTACATCTTTTAATAGGTTAAAGTCCCTTCTGTTCTCCAGTTCTCTCCCCCTTATTTCTCCTTCCTGCCTCCCTGACTAGGCCTGGTTTTGCATTAAGTGAGAAGCCATGGGCAGGGGGAGGGCCAAGGTGATTCAGGCAGGTAAGGGCCCAGGGAGCATTAATTAGCAGCTCCTTGCTTGCAGTCCTTGATAAGGGCAGGTAAATTTGGTGATCAATGGGCTCCGGAGATCCTTGATATTCCTTTCTTCCAGGGGCGTCTCCAACTTCCAGAGGCAGATGGCTTCATGGCTCCGTTTCCTCGATTTGACCCAATCCCCTATTTCTACACTAACTACCTGTCCTTAATTCTGGCTCCAAGGACAGCGTGGCCCAGTCTAAAAGGGCAAAGCCAAACACAGTGACGACGTTGGAGGATCATTCCTCCATCTCCCGCTCCTCCTGCAGACACCCATGGAATAACCAGGAGAGCCACAGTCGGCACCTTTAACAAAACCAGGTGACCCAGAGTCCCAGGACAGGAGCCCTGGTGGCCCTGAGCCGGCTATGCAGTCCTCTGGGAGTCCTCCCAAGGGCCAGGGAAGAGACCACGCCACACAGTCACCTCCCAGGTTGGGGAGAAGATGCAAGATGACCCGGCCGGAGGTCCTGGGTTCGGGTGGGGAGTGGGTTAAGGCTTTCTGGGAGGTGACTGGGCCTGAGCTCTGAAGGTCCTGGGCTGGCTGTGTAGAGGGTCGGGTCTTAGCACGCTGTGGACACAACAGAAGGAGCTTGCTGTCTGGCCGGTGGCCTGTCCTCCCTCCCATTAGACTGGAGAACTCTGTGGTGGTCTTGCGACGTGAGAAGAGTTCTCTGAGGGTTGGCCGGAAGCACTAACAAGGCAGAGGCGGGACCCCAGGATGGGCACAAGGTTAATGAAGCCCACTGCGGCCTCTGCACCCAGAGCTCCTACGTGCACCGGCCCTAACCCTAGGGAAACCCAAAACCTGCCTGAGGATTTGGCCTTCGTGACATGTGGCGGAGGCGCAACCGAACTTGAGCGGATCACAATCCGCTGCTGCCCCAGGTGGGAGCCAGGCCAGCCCGGTGCAAGCTTGGGCCCCAGCTGGCCGGGGATCTGAGCCTGCCCCACCGCTTATATCACTGCCCGCTGCTGTCTGTCAGCGTTGCCCGGCCACGTGACAACGGGGGCGTGGCCGGCTCCTTTCAGGTATTAGGGACAACCTAATTGGCGAATCCTTCTTGGTTCAGTTGAATTCCCTTAGATGTAAAGTGCCTGAAGTTTGCATTTTTATACAGTTGACCTCTGACTTCTTGTCGGGGAGGGGGTAATAAACACTAATTAGGCCCCTGCTGTGTACTCTGCTACTTGCAGCCAAAAGCATCTTGATGGACATTCCCTACTTTACAGAAAAGGAAACTGATCTCAGGTAGAAAAGCTGAGACACAAAAAATAAAAGGTGGGTGGAAAGGAGGCCAAGGAAGGACAGGAAGGGTGGTGTTTCTCTTTCCAAGGCCACTCCCAGCTCCGTTCTTCTCCCCAGCCCTCACTTCTGGGGAATCTGTAACTCATAGTTACTATGAATTTACTCACTAAGGAAAATGACTTCTGAGTTGTTAATTAGCCCAGGCAATAAATAAACAAAGACAGATGTGAAATTTTAAGAAAACTGCACTTTAAGGGACTTTCCAGAATTATCTACTGATCAGATATGGAAACCTCGCCCATCTAAGGATCCTGAGAATTACTAGACCTCTGTAAACCACCGTGATCACCAGACTGATGTCACCCTCACGTACCTGCCCATGCCAACCTCACAGAGTCCTTCCAGAGCCTGAGAACCCCAAAGTGTCTGCATCCTCGGCCCAATTCTCCTGAGTGGGAACCGCTTGCTTTACCTCGAAAGCTTCTCACTCTTGAGGTAGCATCTTGAATGTGTCTCTCCTTTTCTGAATAAAGTTCTGGATCTTTGAGTGACACATCCATGAACCCACTTTTGCAGTGTTTATCAAGAGTGCCGCTCATCCTGGGGGGAGGTTTCCCTCTCCAGAAACTTCTCAGCCTCCTCGGAAGAACCAGCTCTCCTCCCTGGCTGTCCCCAGCTCCACGGTGCCTCCTCTCTGCTCCCCTGACCTTCCTCTGTCTTACTAAGGCCCACCCCAAGCCCTGTCTCCTAAGACACCTTTGACCCCACCCACGGGTGTGGCTCCCCAGGGATTACTGTCCCCTCCTGCAGAGGACGGGGTGGGTGGGGGCGCAGCGTGGAACCAGAGCTGCTCCTGATGCGAGAGAGGGACAGAGACCTCCACGGGAAGCAGACTTAAACATTTGCATTTTCACAAGCTGTAATTATTTTTCATGTTGCAATTAGGCTCAGTTTAAGAAGACAAGTGCTCATTATTCTATTTCCTGCTAAGACTGTGCCAGAGAAGTAGCCCACTCCTCTCCCATCCTCAAGTCCTGGGAGGCCGCCTGCCCTGGGAGGCTGGGTCTGTACTTGCTTAGAGACCTCAGCAAAGAGTGCTGAGGCTGCTGTGGTCCAGCTGGGGCAGGCCACGTGGGCAGGTCACCTCTCCCCAGGAGCACGACACTTCCGCAGGAAAGTGAGACTGTTGAATCCTGCACATGCCCTCCTTCCAGTCTCTGAGTGCCTCATTCTGCAAGTGCTGGGGCAGCAAGGAGCTCCCGGCGGAAGCCTGAGCCCATTACACACCAGGAACTGAGAGAGACAAGGGAGCCCTGGCCACATGACCGCGTGAGGCAGGGCACCAGGGAAACCCCCACCATGTCCTTCGCCACTCCTGCCGCTCATGGGGTCCTCCCGAGAGCCCCAGGGGTGACAGAGGACCATCCTTTCAACACCTTACGCTTTTCTGTGTGAAAGAGTGAAGTTGGAACTTACCTCAAACTACCCACAAAAATATGCTTAGCATCTATCCAGCAGCCAAAAACAAAGGTTGAAGCTATAAAACTCTTTAAAAGAAACAGAGGTAAATTGTTGTGATCTTAAATGAGGCAACTGTTTTTCACAAATGACACCAGACACAAGTCACAGTGATGAAATCAATGAACAGACTGAACGTCACCAAAATCATAAACGTCTGTGCTTCACAGAAAGGCGGTCAGAAAAGTGAAAGGACAGCCCTGTGCTCGGGGGTCTGCCCAGCTAGATCTGCGGGGGGACCTGCATCTAGAATGTAAAAGAACTCAACAGCAGAGAGACGGGTAATCCACCTGAAAGTGGGCTCCAGTCGAGGTCTCTCCATCAACGGCGTGCAAATGCTGGGCTCACCTGCTTCTGCAGAATGGGACTCCGTGGGGCCGCTTGGGGGAGTCCAGGGAGAGAACGGAGACTTCTCTCCTTGGTGGTGAAATGTTCAAGTGGGGGAGCATTTTTGTGCTTTAGAGACGTATTCGGATACTGGACTTCCATAGGAAATGTTGAGTTAGATCTCCCAGGGATCAAGGACAAACAGGCTGCCGACCAATCACGGAGTGGGGGCTCCAGACTCCGTGAGCTTTCCAGGAATGAACTTGGCAGAGGGACAGACGGGAGCAGGGAGGCTAAGGAGACAGGGATTAGTTTCTTCTTGCTTTTCCTTTTCTTAGGGATGCTCTACCACTGACATGCGTCCCCAGTCCTTATTGTTTTTTTATTTTGATACAAGGTCAGGCTGGCCTCAGACTTGTGATCCTCCTGCCTCAGCCTCCCGGTAGCTGGAATGACCGTCATGCACCACCATGCCTGCTCACAGACAAAGGTCCTAAAAGCTAAGTGGAGAAGGTCACATAAGTCATCATACAGCCATTGTCCCGGCTGCAACGTGAGGTCCCGAGCGTGACATCAGCCCAAGGTGGGACAGGCAGCTGCGGGGCCAGTGTTCTCGCAGAAGTCATTTACGTGTGAGATGGCAGTGGCCTTTGTGCGAGGCCATGGTGCTGGCAGAGTCTCTGTGACAGCATTTGTCACCAGGCACGGGCGCGTGAGATCCCTTTCTTCCCGACCTCCTGAACTTACGCATTACTTTTTGTTAATGTGAAGGTTGAACCCAGGTGACTTTTTTGGGGTTTTTTTTTGTTGTTGTTGTTACATTTCTAATATTTTTTATTTAAGAAATTTTCTATAAAAATATATAGTCTCATATACCAAGAACTACAGTGATTTACACTGGAACGACTTTTCTGGGGCATAGTATGTTTTGAGACCCATCTATTGACCTCTAGACCTCCGGGCCAGGTAATTTTACTCTAGTGTTCCACTGAAGCAAGGAAATATAAACATATTTAGTTACAGTGCTGCTTGCTGCAATATTATTTACCAAATAAAATTAATGTACATAGTAGAAAAATTACTCACCTATGATGACATAATATAAGGAAATTTCAAGGCATTGGAGTAGTGGACAATGTATTCCTTTTTTCCTACAAAGTACTAATGTTATGCAAAGTGGAAAGTCCTTTTATAACTGACTCAGCTATCCCACTCCTCAGTTTATACCCAAAGGACTTAAAATCAGCACCCTACAGTGATGCATCACATCAGTGTTTACAGCAGCTCAACTCACAATTGCTAAGCTGTGGAACCAACCTCGGTGCCCTTCAACAGATGAATGGATAAAGAAAATGTGGTATGTGGGGCTGGGGAGCGTGTGTGCGTATGTGTGTGTGCGCGCACGCGTGTGTGTGTACAAGGGAATATTACTCAGTTTTAAAGGAGAATGAAATTCTGGCATTTGTGGTAAATGGATGGAGCTGGAGAATGTCTTGCTAAGTGAAATAAGCCAAACCCAAACACCAAAGGCCCAAAGTTTTCCCTGATGTGCAGCTGCTAATTCACAATAAGGGGGTGACTAGGGAAAAGCAGAGTGACTGTTTTTATTCTGACAACTTTCACAAGACAGACAGCCAGGTGAAGAACAGGCAACGTGAGCGGGAAAGCCACAGAAAGGAGACATTGGGGCCAAACGGCCGATGGGAGAGGCTGGGCATCGCTGGTCACCAGGGTGCAGGTGCCCGGAGGCCATTGAGCCCGTGAGCTGTGCAGTCCGACCCAGCCAGCCTGAGGGAGGGAAGAGCAGCCGGGATGTCCGGCACAGCCGAAGAGCACCACCGGCAGCTCCCGGGTCTGGGGCGACTGCCTGAGCGAAAGGCATGGACAGTGCACAGAAGAAAAGCCGGAGGGAAGGGCCCGAGCCACAGCTGGGGAGGGCGGGGCTCGAGACCGCCAAAGGCCACTCGCGCAAAGGCACCCCGCGGTGTCCTTGGGGTTGGGTCCAGGCCCTCCACAGGCACCCAGAGCTGCGGATGCCCAAGTCCCTTTACAGAGCGGTGTCACCTCTACACGGAAACTTGCAGGTCCTCTGTACCCCTTACAGCACCTCTGGATGACTCACAGTAGCTGACACAATGCAATCAATGTCAGTCATTGTCGAACAGCGTTAGAGCCTAGGAAATAATGACAAGGAAGAAATCTGCTCGGGGCCAGTGCAGACGTGACACTTTCTCAATTATCTTCCATCTGCGGTGGATCAAATCCAAGGGACAGACACACCGACAGGCAGTGCCCGAGGTCAGCCATATTTAGTCCCTATGGGTCCTGCAGTCTCTGCCACAACCACCCTGTACCACCATGGTAGAGTGAAAACAACCATAAAGAACACAAAAAAGAATGGGCCTCATTGTGTTCTAATAAAACTTTATTTACAAAAAGAAAGAAACAGGAACTGAGTTGGATTTGGCCCATGAGCCACACTTGGCAAACCCTGATAGAATATCCTATTAGTTGTGATATATTCGTACAAGGGAATGCTATACAGCAATGAAAATGGTGCACAGGTAGGATGAAAACTAAGCACACATTTTTGAGCTAAAGAAGTCAGATGCATACTTCTGGTTCAACTTATAGAAAATTCAAAACTACGCCCATCTGAACTACAGTGGGCAGGGTATCTACCTAGGCCACAGCTCTAAAGAAACTCAAGAGATGACTGTAATGGTCAGGACTGTGGTTCTCAGTGCCAGGATGGAGAGAGGTGTAATTAAAAGGGGAGCACAGAAAGTTCTGGAACATGGACTGTTGGTGTTTCTTGGCCTGGGGTTCACATGGGCATTGGTCCTAGGATAATTCATCAAGCCATTCACTGGTACGTGTGTCCTCTTCTTCGCAATTAAATTTTGTAAAAATGTAAGAAATCTGAATGCTTGCTCTCACATCCCCTGTGTTCCCTCACACCCTGTGAGGGACATTTCTGGAGCACACTGTCCTGGAAAAGGTACCTGCCTTAGGCTCAGGTGTGGGCAGATGCACAGCTGAGCCCAGGAGGACACTGGGCAGGAGGAGAGGAGAGGACAGGGCAGGAGAGCACTTCTGCTCAGGACGTGTGTGCTCTGGGGGAAGCACTGAGTGACAGCTGAAACCCAGGGCCTGAGCAGAATTCCCCACACACCGCGTCTCCACTGCCAGTCTGCTCCTATTTAAGCTCAGATTCTGCTAACACAGCTCCAGAGATGACAAGTCCTGAAAGGGTAGTTTCCCTAGTTACAAAGACCAGCGTGCTCTTCCCGTCTCAGGAGTGACTCATGGCAAATGCTAAATGCGTGTGCACGTGTGTGGTTTTGCAAGTGCGTTTGTGGATGTGCTGAGCACTGCAAAGGAGACTGACGGATATCTACAGGATCTGAGTGCTGAAGTCATCTTGAGAAGCTTGTGGGCGACCGAGAACCTAAAGGATGTCCTTACTTGGTCCCAGCATTTCTACATCCAAGACTGTCCCCCAATGCTATCAGAGATATGAAGTAAGTTTTCACAGAAAAGTGATCATTGGTATGTTATCAACCCCTGGAGAAAACTTGAAACTACCTAGCATTCAAAATAGAAAATGATTAAGTGAGTTGCTTCCAGACACACGATGCACGATCTTACAGTCTGAGAGCTCTGTCCAGGGAGAGTGGGTCACCAACACGGGGAACAGGATGCAGTTAGAACCGCAGGATGATCACAGCAGCAGCAGCAAGAAGACCTTACACACAGAGAGATATGGTGGAGAGAGATTTAGTTATATTTAGGGGACAAGAATGAAATGTGAATGATTTTTTTCCTTCTACTTTTCTGGAAGGAATTTTCCCAAATTAGCAAAACGATTGGATTATAAAACGTGTAAAAAAGTGAGTGAATGCAAATGTGTGTATTTTTCCTACATGAAGGAAGGCAAAAATAGTGAGCTGGAGTGTCACGCGACAGGAGAGTCAGAGGAGAAACAGGCACAGAGAAGACAGGAAAGGAAGCAACCACACGTAAGATTCTTTTCATAGTTTACATTGGCAGCTACTGAATGCCAGAACCAGAATTTATGTGCAGCTCTGAAAACTTCAAGTCTGTACTCTTTCCCACTGACTTTCTGCATACTTATCATCATCACCACCATCGCCATCATCACCATCACCACCATCACCACCATCACCACCACCATCACCACCACCATCACCACCATCGCCATCATCACCATCACCATCACCACCACCATCACCACCACCATCACCACCATCACCACCATCACCACCATCACCACCACCACCACCATCACCACCATCACCACCATCACCACCATCGCCACCATCACCATCATTGCCATCACTACCATCACCACCATCATCACCACCATCATCACCACCATCCCATCACCACTATCACCACCATCATCACCACCATCACCACAATCACCACCACCATCACCACCATCATCACTACCATCACCACCATCACCACCATCACCACCATCACCACCATCACCACCATCATCACCACCATCACCACCATCACAACCATCACCACCGTCATCACCACCATCACCATTGCCATCATCACCATCACCACCACCACCATCATCACCACCATCACCACAATCACCACCACCATCACCACCATCATCACCACCATCACCACCATCACCACAATCACCACCATCACCACCATCACCACCATCATCACCATCACCACCACCATCACCACCATCACCACCATCACCACCATCATCACCACCATCACCACCATCACAACCATCACCACCATCATCACCACCATCACCATCGCCATCATCACCATCACCACCACCGCCACCATCACCACCATCACCACCACCACCATCACCACCATCACCATCGCCATCATCACCATCACCACCACTGCCACCATCACCACCATCACCACCATCACCACCACCATCACCATCATAACCATCACCACCACCATCACCACCACCACCATCACCATCATCACCATCACCATCACTACCATCACCATTATCACCTTCACCACCACCACCATCACCATCATCACCATCACCACCATCACCATTATCACCTTCACCACCACCACGACCACCATCACCATCACCATCATCACCACCATCACTACCACCATCACCACGATCACCATAATCATTGTCATTAGCATCCATTTTCCCAATTCAAAGACACTTTTTTATTTCACACTTAACCATTTCTGAAATCAGGGTTCTTCCTACAATTGACACTACAACTATCTTCCCTCCTCTCCAACAGCTTATCAAATCAGTGGTTCATCTTCAAGTAATACTGCTCTCAAAGCAAGGAAATATTGTCATTGCTACTTGTATTGAGTTGTTATTACGTACAGGGGACTATGCATAAATCCACCAACCCCCTGCAGCAACGCTCCTGTACAGAGGAAGAATGAGGTCAGAGAAATGAGCACACACCCAGGGCCGTGCAGGCAGGACACCAGAGTCAAGGCCTGACCGCCCAAGTCCCATGCACTTTGGTCCCTCTCCAAGGCAGTCCTGCCCTGCTGCTCCACTGCCTTAATGAACACTCTCCCCTCCCCTCCACACATCTGTGTGCTGCCACCAAGGAGCATGTGGCCTCCTCCACCCCACGCACACATCTCAGAGCACAGCAGTCCGCTACAGATATTTGAAAACACTGGACTACATCATTCTAAGCCACTCATCAAATCTTCTAAGGGGCCACTTCACCATCGGTCCTTTTGTTTCCTGTGAGGTTGAATTCACCTCTGATTCCATAGACATGTGACCCAAGCCTGACCAATCAAATATCGTATTCCCTTAGACGTCATGATTAGGTCAGTGATGCCAGCCTGACCCAAGTAGAGCAAACGCTACGCCCTTCGACCCTTTCTGTGCATTTAAGTAATATGCTATTTAGATGGCTCTTCCCATCTAAAGAAGAATAAGATAAAATGTGGGGGCTGGAGCTACTGCATCCATCTTATGATATGAGGCCTGATAAGGGGGTCAACACTGAGCAGACAGAGAAAGGGAGAGAAAGAAGCTGTGTCCTGTGTCAACTGTGCCACACAGGAATGACCCCCCAACACACACCCCATGCTGGTTTGGGTAAGATTTTCTCTGCTGAAAATTCTTCAACGAGTTCCTACTACCTGGCACACAAGACCTCGGGGGTCTAGCTTCCACTGGCAATTTGAGTTTTCAGGTTCTTCACATCTTCCTGTAGCCCAGGAACCTCTGACTCCACACCTCTCACCACCCAGGTGTCCTCCCTGGGAGCTTGGGTAGGTGCTGCCTCTTCTGTCTCCCATGCTGCTCTCAGCCTCCTGCACCCGAATAGCAACAAAACTCCCTAACCCTTAGAGGTTCGGACTCCCAGCTGCCCCAGGGAGATGGCCAGCCTTTGGAAGGGGCGCTGCCGAGAGCAGTCCAGGCAGCAAGAAGCCTTGTTTGCTCTCCCGGTGGCTGTGGTCTGGGGCTGGTGACCTCCTGGGTCACAGGGCCTGGAGGTGGTCATTAAGGTGCAGTCTCCCAGATCTAAACTCGTCCCAGACCTGCTGAATAAGACTCTCCAGCCGAGCCCGGGAATCCGCCCTTATCACACTCTCCAGGGGTCTGCGGTGGTCCTGAGCACTAGAGGACCCTAGTGTAGAAGGCTCAGTCCCTTTTATATCCTGCAATCTTAAAAATTCTGGACTCCATCAAAATTCCCCTCACCACACCTGCTGCTCGAAAATTTCCAACTCCACCTTTTTCCCCCTCTGGACTCGGTCCTTGGGAATCGTTTCTGTTGGGCTGTTCGGATAGGAAAGAGGGTTTATTTTAAGCAGTGCGCCAGGCGGAACTCCATTGCTCCCCCACTCCCTAAAATACCCTGCGCTCTGGCGCACGATCCCAGCGCCATAGAAACCCGGTCCTCAGAGCTTGCGGGTGGAGAGAGCGGTCGCTGGGCCCAGCGCAGCCCCGAGCTCCCCTGGGCCGCACGTGCGCTCTGCTTCTGGAGTCTTCCAGCGCACATCCCCCAAACACCCGCACTGGGTTCAGGACGGCTGGGCCCCGCTGAGCCCCTGCCAGCCTGGGTAGGATCCCTGCGAGAAGCCCACGCAGGCACGCAGACGTCCCAGGAGAGGGCCCCGGGGGGCCCTGTGGGTGCCAGGACAGCAAGGCCATGGGACACAGGAGGTGAGGACGGGAGGGAAGGGGCAGGAGCGGGTTCCTGCCATCCTAAGCGCACAGGGGAACCTGGAAGGCCTTCGCGGGGGCGCATGCAGGAAGGCGGTGTGTGAGCCGAGGAAGAGATCGCAGGGCGGTGGCAGATGCCTCCGCCTGAGTTGGTGGGCTTGAGGCAGGGGCATGAGGGGGCTCCAGGGAGCGGAGGAGCCGGTCCTGTCTCCCTCAGTGGTGACACAGTACCACTCGCAGGATAGGTTTGGGGTCGGGTTCACACTGCGCAGGTGCCGGTGGAGGACCTGCGTCCGGTGCTGGCCTCTGTGCTAGCAGCACCCCAAGGTGCAGGCGCCTGGTGGAGACATGGGCCCTGCACATGCTGCACCTGCAGTAGGTGCTATTTGCTCTGGTCTCTGACTCTTCTTGCAGAGCCACTGGGACTGACGGGGGCTCCACCCAATGACCTCCTTGATCCTAGTCGCTTCCCAGAGGCCCCCACCCCACACCACAGTGGCCGTTTCCCCTTCTCAGTGCCTCAGGGTGGGAGTTAACTCAACGGGAGCGCCAGAGCGGACAAACCATATTGTAACCACAGCAGCCAGGCAGGGAGGTCCTGGAAGAAGACGGACAGGCAGCTTGAGTGAAGGACAGGTGGCGATGCCTCTCACTGAGGGGGAAGTGGGGACAGAGGCCAGTGTCTTGGACGCTCAGTCGACCAGTGGCTGTGTTAGTGGGTTGGTTGGCTGTCCAGGGTCAGAGCTCAGCAGAGGACTCCGGTGGAGGCCGAATCCAGTCCTGGGCCTGTCAGCAGAGGGCTGGCTGCAGTCACTGTCCTGCAGGCAGGAGTCAAGGTCCTTACGCCTAACACCCCACACAGGACTTGGGATAATGAGCCAAAGAAACCAGCCTGGCCATGAGCTGCTCCTAGACCCCATGAGGAAAAAATCCTAAGAAGTCAGAAATTTAGTTCCCAGGGCCAGAGGATAGGGAGCGGGTGACAGGAGACACTGGTCAGATAACAGCCGAGGGCCAGAAGTGCAGAGGCCGCTCACTCCTGAATGAGCCCATCGACCTGGTGTCCACAGCCCAGCCACACAGAAGCCCCGAGTCCTCCCCACCAGCCGCCTCCTACCCCAGGGCTGCGCTGTCCGCCCCCGACCTTCGGCTGGAGCGGGACGGCTGTGACAGCATGTCTTCCTTCTCGATTTCTGTCATGCCGTAGCTCGAGGCTGGTGACACTTCTCAGGCGTCCCCAGCCTTGCTGCTGGGAGCGGCAGGGACTGACCCAGGCCCCAGGCGCTCTGGCAGGGACCCTAACAGCTCAGCAGACCCTTCCATGGCAGAGTCTCCTGACCTCAAGAGCGTGGGCTTAACCACCCTGAGAAGGACTGTTGGCTTCGGTGGCAGAGGAAGAGCTCGGGAGACCTGAGCCCCACAGAGAACCAGAGCCAGCTGGAAGTCAGATTCCCTCTGAGGACCCGGCCACAGCATGGCCCCAACCCAAGAGGAGGCTCCGACGCACCCAGCCCCAGGTGGAAGAGGTGGGACACTCGGGCAGGGCTCTGCGGGGTGATGAGGAGTTTCAAGGGTGCTGTCACAGGGGACCAGCATTTGACTTTGGCCACTTGCTCCTCCCCGGTGCCCTCCTCCTCTCGGGCTTGTCCGTCCATCCCTCCCCCGGGCCCCCATGCTGAGCACTTCAAGGTCAGAAACACGCCCCTGTTCATCAGTGAAACCCCAGTAGCTCTCGCAGGGCCTGCGCATAACTGGGACCCAGTGAACAATGTGCTCCGTTGAATGTGGTGTCATATATTGAAAATAATCCAGACCCCAACCCCGACACGTTTGAAAATGTATCTTGCCGCATTCATTTTAAAGTCCAGGGCGAGTTGAGTGACAAATTACAGAGATTTTCCCCAAATGCCTTTCAAGTCATACAGCCAAATCAGTTCAGCAAATTATATGTAATCAACGAGGAAATCAATAAGTACCGCCAGTGCATTAAAGAGTTTAGCAGATTCATTATGTATTTAGCACATTCAGTCCAATTTGCAGGAAGTTCAGAGAAAAACAGGCCTTAGCCTGTAAACAGTGCCTCCGACTGACTCAGGACCGTCCTCGGCCACACGGCTTCCTGGGAGGAAGTCCCACCAGGAGACCCGGCACCCCCAGCCCCAGCCCAGACCTCCTGTGGGGGTCACCCCCAAAGCCAAGGGTGATGGTCCCACAGGCTCTCTTGACTTGAAATCCTTTGGGAGTGAAGAGAGGGAGGAGAGGAAGAGCTGGGGGAGGAGGGAGGAAGGAGGGATGGCCCCCGGAATCCCACCTTTCCCTCAACTTCCCAGCTGCCTCGTGGCGCTGTGCAGGGGTCCTTGGTGATTCAGTCAACAGACACGGACTGAGCGTGTGCCCTGGGCCTGGACTGCCTTCCCAGCCTGGGACTCCCAGCCTGGGGGGGGCGGCAGGTAGGACAGCAGGGCCGAGCGCCAAGAGGCTGATGGAGCAACGTCACTCAAGAGGGCAAGGTGACGTGCTTGGGGAGGACAGGAAGAGCAGTGCCACTGGAGCGCGGAGCGCGGTGGCCGCACAGCCTGCCTCCCGCAGACGCACCGCGGCCTCTGGTTCAGGCTCTTCTCACTGCAGACCCAGCCGCAGTCCCCTCCTGGCTGGGAAGGAGATCTGCCCGACAGCACCCCGTGAACGGTGGAGCTCAGTGACCTCGGCCTCCTGCCCCGGCCCACAGGTTCCCCTGTGCTATAGTGGCCTCAGTCACCTCTGGCCACGACTCTTTCCCTCTCCAATTCCTGAATTGGGCTAAGTGGCACCAATTTAGAAAACCAATTTGGGAAGTCATCATAATTAGCTCTTATTGATTTGGGATGGAGAGCATCAATCAAACATGAATTCGCACTGGCAGGGATGTTGCAGCACCTGCATTCTGTACGGCTCGCGGCAGACATCGCTAATCAAGCCCAGCACCCTTCCCCACCGATTTCTCAACCCAGCACTGCAGGCTGCTAGGTGGACAAGACGAGCCACTCAGGTGAGTGCCACATGCCTCTTTTGGCCAACGTCTAGCTCTGCAGGCTGCTGCCTTGGGTCAAGCTGTAAGAAGGGAGGAAAAGCAACATCCAGCTCAGATGGTAAGACCAGGGGACCAAGGACGTCAACGAGTACTGGGGCAACACTTCACGCCTCACACAGGCCTCTCATTTCTGGTTACCAGTTGCACTAGGCCTTTGGCAGTTGCCCAGGTGACAAAAAACCAACACTAGTTCCTGTCAGCACGGAGAGGAGTCTGCAGGCTCCTCATCTGGAGTAGGCCTGCCCTCGAGTCCTGATGGGACTTACTGGATGTCACCTGGATTTCTTCCCAACTTCCTTTCTCTTGATCCTGCTTTTCCCACATTGACTTCCTCTGCAGGCCGAATGTCCCTTTGTGGAGACAAGCTGGCCACATGCCTGCATCCCATAGCTGCCCCGTAGAAGTATCACATGGAATTACCTGGAAGTCCTTTCAAATAGAGGAAGTGTGTCCTTCCTTTCATCCTTCCTGACACCTGGAATCCAAAAATAATGTCTTGAGCTTCAGGAACTGAATTAGTTGTTGAGGTGACTTTGAGAAAGAAAGGTTGCTGAGGATGACAAAGCAGGAAAATGGGAGGGGTTATAGTCCATGAAGGCATTGAGGAACTTTCATGCTAGCCCTGAGTTTCAGATGTCTGCACTTCTTTCATATGGAGAAAGAAACTTCTGCTTATTTTCTTACATGCAGCCTGCGTTAGTCAGCTTTCTGTTACTATAACAAATGCCTGATAAATCAATTTATAAAGAGAAAAGGTTTACTTGGGCTCATAATTTTTGGAGGTGTCAGTCCATGGTGAGTTTTCCCCATTGCCTCTGGGCCAGTGTGGAGGCAGCACGCAGTCGGGGAGCATGCAGTAAAGCAAAGCTGTGGCCTCGCGGCAGAGAAGTAGAGAGAAAAACACGAGAATGGGGTCCCACAAGTCTCTTCAAGGGCTGGGGCTCCACCTCTTAAAAGGTCCACCCCTGCCAAGAGCATCACGCTGGAGACCAAGCCTCTCACACTTGGGCCTCTGGGGGACATTCCAGACCCACACGACAGCACAGCCAAGTTTACTCCCCACCTCTTCCTAGTTAGTTGGGGCGAGTGGTTCTGCTCAGCCTGGATTTCATTAGAGGACCTTGAACTCCCTCCCGCTGAGCTCGTCTGACCAGATTTCACCCCTTGCAAGCCAGGCATTCTCCTCGCTGCTTCTCTCTCCGGTCTCACCCCATTCCTGGCCCATGACAGACTATGTCAGCCAGCACTGAAACCACCACCGTGGCTGAAAATCCTTTTTAAAGGTCATGACTGCCATACAGATGCAACAGGAAAACGTTGAAAGGCACGACTCACTTCACGGATAACGAAGACCCCAGAAAATGTTACAGCAGAGTCAGAGGAGAGTCCGAGAAGCAGTCGGACGTGCAGAGACGCGTTTGTTTGCGGATGCGGACCTGGCCTTCCACAGGGCAGGAGTCACCCGTCTCCAGGGTGATATTCATCTGCATCCCAAGGGCCAGAGTCATTTGCTGCACCGCCTCAGTCACAGACCAGGAAAGGCCCCAGAACTGGGTCCCCCAGGGCCTGCCACACCCAGACACCCCTCGCCCTTCTCTGAGCCCCTGGCACTGAAGGACAGATAGGAAGGCGCGTCTCCCGCTCCGAAGGACGTTCGCCCCCCACGCCCACACACCTGTTTCAGCTTTCCTCCAAAATCACCCAGGGAGGGTTTCCCCACTAAACTGGACTTGGAATGAGGAGCAGAACTTTGCCAGGCAAAGAAACTTCTAGACTAGTGGTGGTACTTAGTACGATTATATGAAGAGCTATTAGAACTGAGCCCGCCCAGGCCCGGCCCTGCGTTTGCTGAATTTTCCGCGTTTGCAGTGCAGACCCAGCGTTTTCCCCGGGTGGAGAGTGAAGACCCCAGCGCTGCTCACGCGCTCCCATGCCCACGCTCTCCACGAGTCCTGTCTAACCCTTCGTCCGTGTATTCTGCAGGCCCAGCCCTGACAATCCTGCCCTTTGGACCCCACTCCCAACACCCCTCCCGCCTCAGCCACACGCCATTGCTTCCCTCCCCTGCACAGGGAAGCTCCTGCTGCCTGCGTGGTCTCTGCTTCTTCCACTCGCCTCAAACCCACTCCAGGCTTCTGCCTCAGCCCCACACAGAGCTGTCTTGCCAAGGCCGTCAGCCGTCCCACTGTTTGGGACAGAGTCCAGGGCTTCTTGTCCTCACCTTGCGGCACCCTCAGCTGTGCTGGGCCCGGTGTGTCACCAGCCTTCTAGGGACAGTGTCCTCCTGGTCCACATCCAGCGGTCCCGGCCCCTCCTGCCCCTGGTCCACGTCTCATCTCCTGGGCTCCTTGACTCCCCTTCCTTCCCCCTCACTTCCTGGGCCACAGCTCCGGCCTTGGTCCTCTGTGCTAGCCACATGCTCTCCGCTGCAGCTCTCTGTCCCACCTAAGGCTTTACACGCCTCCCAGGGCCCCATCTCCAGGGCACTCGGCTGGCCTTCAGCCTCAGGGGAGCGCCCACTCGCCCTCTCTGCTGGGTGGTCTCGGAGGCAGACGCTCCTCAGAACCACGTTCCGCCCGCGGCCTCCAGCTTCCGTGGGTGTCTCCGCCTTCCCACCAGCTCAGCGGAAACCCTGGAGTCCTCTTGCTTTTTCAATCTGCCAGAAAATCCTGCGGCCACCACTTGAACTGTCCCCAGTGCCATGGCTTCCCGCCTCGGCTTCCATCTTCTCTGCTTGGACTCCACCGAGCCTCCGGAAGAGTCCCCAGCTACCACCCCTCGCCCTGGGCAGCCTGCTCTCCGCACGGCGCCCACCGTGAGCCTTTCTAACGGTCAGTCTGGTTGGGGTCATTTCCCACTGAAGAGCTCCAGACACTCCCACTGCACGTGGCCTTGCCTTGCGGGGCCCCAGGCCCACCAGGCCCTGGCTGATCCCCTTCCTCACCCTCGGGCTCGGCGCCCCTGCCCCCGCTGCACCAGCCACGGCCCCACTGCCAGTCACTGCTCCAGCCTGCCAGCACGACCCCCTCCAGGGGTGTCATGGTACGGATGTGAGGTGTCCCCAAAAGCTCACGTGTGAGGCAATGAGAAGGTTCGGAGGAGAAATGACTGGGTTTTGAGGGTCTTACCGCAGTCAGTGAATTAATCCCTGTTGGGATTAACTGAGTGGTAACTGGAGGCAGGCGGGGTGTGGCTGGAGGAGGTGGGAATTGGGGCATGGCTTTGGGGTACATATTTGTTTCTGGAGAGTGGAGTCTCTCTCTGCTTCCTGATGGTGCGAGCTGCTTCCCTCCACCACCCTCTTCCGCCATGATGTTCTGCCTCACCTCAAGCCCTGAGGGATGGAGCTGGCCTTCTGTGGACTAAGAGCTCTGAAACCGTGAGCCCTCAGGTAAACCTTTCCTCCTCTACAGTTGTGCTGGTGGGGTCCTTTAGCCACAGCAGCAAAAAAGCTGAATGACAAGGGGGCTGTGCTAGGCCCCGTCTGCTGCGTGGGACACCCTTCTCCAGGCTTCTGGGGTTACCACCCACCTTCCCACAGCCTTGCTCAAATGTCTCTTTCTTCGTCCCCCCTTTTTAATCTCAGAACCACACAGCCGCACCTGCCCACTCACGGCCGCGGACCCGCCTGCCTGGCCCTTCTCTGCTCTCTTGCCCATAACCACGCCGGCTCTGACACTGTACAGCGCGGCCCTACGCTCTTCCCATGCATGCATCTGCACAGGTGCTCCTCCACCCGAAGCAGAGCTACTGATCTACTCATGGGAAACTGGAAATATCACAAGGAAGACATGCGTCTGATTGGGGCTGGGGCTGTAGTTTGGTGGTAGAGCTCTTGCCTGGCATGCACAAGGCCGTAGGTTCCATCTTTAGCAATGCCTGGGCGCACCCTTGCACACAGAGGTGGGGTGCTGGGTTAAGTGCACCAAGTCTATCAAACACCTAGCTTAGCAACAGCACTCTGTCCAGTGTCATCGATTCCCCTCAGGGTCTGGGAGCAGACCGACAGCTGCAGAGGGTGCTGCTCAGCGTCTTGGGAAAGGATCATTCCACGCACTGCTAGCCTGGGAGGGGATCCCAAGCCAAAGTCAGCACACGGTTCCTTGTGCACTTTCACACCCTCATAAAGCCAAAACAACATGAAGTCAAACCGTCATGAGCTTCAGAACCACCTGTGTTCCCTCGTTAGACAGGCGCCCCTTGAGAGCAGGGGTCATGATCTGTTCTGTTATAGGTCTATCACAAATGCCTGTTGGTCGACCTTCCATCACTGTGATGAAATGCCTGAGAACGAAGATGTGTCTGACTCGGTTTCAGAGGTTTCAGTCCGTGGTTGGCCAGTTCCATTCCTCTGGGCCTGAGATGAGGCAGAGCATCATGATGGAAGAGTGTGGTGGAGGAAGCCTGCTCACTCGTGGCAGCGGGGAGGCAGAGAGGGACGAGGCATGGACGTGGTCTCAGGCCTGGAGAACCCACTCCCCCAGCTGGGCTCCACCTCCTGCCTTCCACCACCTCCCAGGACTCCCGTCAGCCCCAAACCCCTCAGGGGATTAGTCCACCCATGAAGTCGGAGCCCTGGTCCAATAGTTAGGGGACAGACAGATGAGGATGGTGGGGTCACGAGGCTGAGAATGACCCTAGGCAATGGCCCACTCTGCTGACCCCACATGCTTCCTTTGCCAAAAAGCACTTCTCCTGCAGCCCTGCCTGGCCTACGTGGGCAGGATGTCACATTCCTCCGAGGCGGGGCAAAGGTCAGGCAGTCAGCGTGGGCAATGCAGGGTGGAGTCGAGAGTGAGCCTGGTTTTCAAGGAAGGAACACTGGGTGCTGATGGTCAGCTTCCCGGTGTGCCGCTCCACACTCTGGGTCACTAACACTTAATCTCCTGCTCCTGCTCCTACTCGTGCCTGTGGGGAAGAAAGAGAAGACAGTCATGAGAGGGGCTCCTGGGGTCTGTAAGACAGCCAGTTCACCCTCCCATGGCCGCCCAGCTCCACCGGGGCCCCTTATTTGGAGAAGTCTGTTTCTATTCATCCTTAAAGAAAACTCTCTACGCTTGCCTCAGTGTCTCTCTGGTGCTTAGTCTTCAAGGCCAGGGAACAAGGACCCGTTCCTGATCTCCAACCAACCGGCCCCACCTCTGGACACTCCTGCCCTGGGGACCAAGGCTCCTACACAGAGCCTTTGGGGGTCATTTGAGTTCCAAACCATAACCGTCCAAACAGCGCCTGGCCCAGAGTGGCTGCTAAATGGTCATCATGGTTGCTGCTGAACAGCCCAGTACCAGGCCCTGGGCAGGCCGCCTCACTCAGCCATCTCATGGGAAGTCTCGACCACCCCGTGTACAGAGAGAAAGCAAGCCAGCACAGGTGGAGGGCCACGCCCCAGGGCACAGACCGGTCCCCAGCAGGAGTCTGCCCCAGGCCGGTTGAAGTCCAGAGCAGAGAGGCTGCCACCGAAGCTGGTCTAGTCCCCGACCCAGGGTCCAGGCTGCCCAGCTGATGAGGTCGGAGCTTAGCTGGGGCAGAGGCTCTGAGCCTTGAGCTAGCATCAGGACCGTGTGAGGAGCCTGTCAAACACAGACTTGGGGTACCACCTGGAGTTCCTGAGTCAGTAGGTCTGGGGTGGGGCCCCCAATTTGCTTTTCTAACAAACTTCCAGGGGATGCAGCCTGGTCCAGTGGCCCCACTTTGAGAACCAGTGGCGTAGGCAGCAGGTGGCCACGAAGGGCTTTGTCAGGAATGACAGTCGGTTTCTTTGGAGAGGACCATGTGTGGCTGGATGGAGGACCAGGCTGCAGCCCCAGGCGGGGACAGTCGGGGCGGCTCCGTGTCCTCTCAGGCCCTCTCCCTGGCCACGCAGCTGCAGCCCCCACCCCAGCCCCTTCGCATCCCCCACAGAAGATGCAGCCTCCAGCTCTTACTCACTTGAAATTTTAATTATCACCAGAGCCTGAAAATCACAGCCACCCCCGCTAGGGGTGGGTGCGAAAGAAACCAAATAGCTCTGGAACGCATGACTTCAGCAAAAACAGAATACCAATCTCCCCGCGGAGGCTCCGCAGCCCTGGCAGCGGTGCTGAGGAAGGCAGAGGCGTCCCTCACCCCTGCCTGGGCTGGGCTGCGGCCCCCGAGGCAGCACCAGGCTCCAGCAGTGCTGGACCCAGGACTCGGTTTCCTCATCTTCAGCTCAGCCAGTCAAGGGTGACGCCCTGTGCAGGCTCCCGTCCCTGGACGCTGGGACTGAGATGGGCTTCCTTTCTGGGTGGCAGGGCCCAAAGTCATCCCCTCCCAAGGTGTGACAGCGTGGCCGTCCCTCCTCCATGGCCATGCGTTTACATGAAAGTGGGCGGACTAACGTGTCACCAGCGTACCCACCTGTGGCTACGAGAACAATTTCCTAGACGAAGCCCAACCTAAGATTTTAACAAGTGAATTGATCTCAAGAACACGTCAGCTGGTCACTGGGTCTCTAGTCGTGGCTGACACTCACCGAGGGCCAGGCAACCCCCTGAAGGCGGGTGCTGTTGGGGCGCCCTCTCCGCAGATGGACAATCAGGCACAGAGCGGCTGGGCCCTAGCCAAGGCCACACAGGAGGTGGCAGAGGGAGGACGCCAGCCAGGCAGCGGAGCTCCAGGTTCTGCTCTCAGTGCTCGCCACGGCGGCAGGACACAGCAAACGTGGGCGACGGCCCGCCAACGTCCACGTGCGGGAGTCGCCCTCCCCGCCCAGCCTCCTGCACCCACCCGCACCTGGATCCCACCAGGAGCACAGAGGTGGGCAGTCTCCCTCAGCATCGCAGATCCCGGTGGTTTACCTTGGACGGTCCTTCTGACCTGATATGGTTACCGAAAGCTTGGTCCTTGTCCCCAGGGCCAATCCAATAACCAGGACGTGGTTTGGAGAAGGAGGAAAACGAGGGCTTATTGTTTTGCTAGCAAAGGAGAAGCACAGGGACTCTTGTCCCAGAGGCTGTGGTTCTGCCCATAAGGGGGACGGAGGGCTTTTACAGCTCCTCAAAGGCTGCATTCCCAGTGCACCCTGAGCAGGGTCTCAGGAGCACCCTGGCTAAGCTGGGAGATGGTCACTTCCTAGATCCTCAGGTGACACTCTTCCTGTGCTAGTGCTCAAGGGCAGATAACTCCAGGTGATCTCCCCCAGGTTAGGGAGCGGGAGAGGAAAGGAGGAAAGAAAACCACCCCCTTTGAAAATAAGCAGCAAGGGCTACACTCAAGAGGTGAAGTGGACACAGTTATAGTATCAGGGAGGGATCAGGGGCCAGAGCGGCTCAGGACCAGGCCGGGCGGTGTTGCTAGGAGGGACGCCATGGGACCCTGGGGCTTCAGAGCACCAGGGCAAGCAGGTCTCACCCAGGCCTGCGGTGCTCCGTCACCCATAGAGTTTCAAGGTCGGCGTTTAAAAGCAAATCAGAAAACCACCAACCCGAGCCCTAAGGAGGAGTTATTTCCTAGCTGGAAGCCCACGGCTATGGTTTGGTTTGGCTGTTTTTAGTTTTGGGCTATACCTGGGATTGATCCAGGGCCATGTGCATGCCAGGCAAATGCTCTCCACTGAGCTATACCCCACCCTAGGTTTATTTTTTTTAAAGTGCTCCTTTTACTATCCTGCAATTTTTGATAATATAGCCTACTGTACGCACGATTTGCAAGCACACTACACCGGCCCTTACTGCTGAGAAATCCACCACAGGATGTTCAGGAGGAGGTGACTGGTGTGCACCTGTGACCCCGGTTTCTCCTCTGGGAGCCTGGTCCTCAGTGGGGGGCGCTGGGAAGTGGTATTCACAAGGGGCCCAGTGCTGAAGGATCAGCTCACAGGGTGTGGCCTTTAAACAGAGTCAGGCAGAGTGAGTTACTACAGAAGAGCCAGCCTGGTCCCCGCCTGGCCTCTGGCTTCCCATCGCCCAGCTCTGCTTACTGGCCCACCGTCTCCGTGGCAGGGTCAGGGGTGCTCACCAGAATGGGCCCCAGGCTGCCTGACCCGGACTGTCAGCGTCCTAAGCTGGGAGCCGCATGAACCCCGCTCTTTTGAGTTCCTCAGCACAAATATTTCACAGTTGCAATGGGAAATAGACCAGCACATTCCATAATGAGTGTTTCCGCACGGGGGTCTCTGTGTGACACATCAGACACGCAGTCGGAGCCCTCTGCCATCCCTCTTCCTAACATGCAAAGAGGCTGGACCAAGAGGAACAACGCATTCAGATGCTGCGTGTGAGGCACAGACATACAGGGAAGTGGAGGGGCAGAGGCAAAATGGACCTGAGGTTTTGAACCAGTGTCAGGGGCCTAGGGCGGCTCCATGGTAGAATGCTGGTCTAGCAGGGACCAGGCCCTGGGTTCCAAGCCCAGCCCCACAAAATCAACATCATCAACACAGTGTCCCGTCACTATAAAAGTCAGGCTTGTTAGTACGTGGTAAGACAAAGGGAATGGCCGCAGGGAAGTTCAATTAACTGGCCAAGACAAAGGAAATGAAGAGATGTGACTTGTTCCCAAAGTCAGAGCGCATGATAGGCAAGCATAGTGTCCAGGCAGTTCCCGGTGTGTGACAAGGCCAAAGCAGCGTCCCCGACCTGAAACTTTAGCCCATGCACAGCCACACATTCCATCTCAAAGCCCTGGGAACCTGTATCCTCGGACAGAACATAGGAAAGGAAAACAGCAATGGAACCAGAGACCGTAGCCAAACTGGGTGACCCGCCGAAAACCCATCAGAGCGAAGATGGAAAGTAGCAGACAAATCCAGAATCTTTTCATGTACAATTTCCAGAACTTAGCTCTCTTTTCATTAACCTCCAGGAAAATTAAAATGGTCTTGAGTAGCAGTCATTTTAAATATCTTTGAGATCTTCGTTAATGCAATTCCGTGAGACATCCACATTCCCTCTGTCTCCTGTAATTCAGCACAATTTGGTTCTCAGGCTCTTATAACAAAGGTTCAAGGACCGCTGCTGCAGTAGCTGCTTTGCTGGCTGGGAACCCTGCTCCAGGGTGAGTCACACAGGGGCACGTAGAGAAGCCTAGCGGTCATCCCCAGACAGTAGTTTTCTCCCAGGCCCCTCCCTCCATTCGGAAGTTCTCCCGATCTCCTCAGATTTCACATGGCATCCTTGTTAAAATTTGGAAGTGCTCCTTAAAGAAGAATGGAATTCTGGCATTTGCAGGTAAATGGATGGAACTAGAGAATATCATGCTAAGTGAAATAAGCCAGCCCCAAAACCAAAGGCTGAATGTTCTGTCTGACAAGTGGATGCTGATCCATAGCGGGAGACGTGGGGTAGGGAAGAATGAAGGAACTCTGGAGTACACAGAGGACGTGAGGGGAGGGGTGGGTGGTGGGGATGGGAAGTCGGTAGGAGACGGACATTATTACCCTGTATACATATATTTAAGAATCTTTTAAAAACCTAAGGCAGAATCTCATGCTGTTTATTCTCAAGAAGAACTGATACTAACACTCCCATCGAGGAGCCTAGGGCCTGTGCCTCTCTTACCCAAAGCTTGGTGTGACTAATAAGAACTCCAATCTACAGTCAGAAAACCACTTTTTGGGTCTTAGGAAAGTTCTCAACTTCTTTGAGACCCAGTTTATTTACTTGTAAATAGATATAATAATATTATTAATAATAACAATAATAATAAGAGGAGGAGGAAGAAAAAGATCGTATAGAATAGTCTGTCATAAATATTAAATGAGATCAAGCACATGCTAAACTTGGAACTTGTGGTTTAGTAAGCACGCAGAGAAAAAGCATTTGGAAGTGCTATTGATTTTATTTCAACCCTCTAGCCTGGGGACGTTCAGAATGTTCTTGTGACCACTGTAGTTCCAGCATTCACGATACTTGTGAATACAGGAAAGCTGCCCGTCACTTTCAGAATGCCCCCAAGGGGTGGCATTGTCCAGGTGAGATTCTGCGGCGGCACAGTAAGGGGAAGGTTTTACTGAACCACCACCGTGTGCGAGGTTCTCACTGAGTCCTGGAGGCAGGCGGGCGAAGCCATCTCACACATAAAGAAGCTGCAGTCAAGGAACTGCAGGGACTCCCAAGGTCACCCAGCTGCTGCACACTTGGCTCTCACACTCCTGTGCCCCCGATGTGAACTGTCACTGAGGCGAGACCTCAGGGTACATCTGTTAAATGAAGGAACACGTGGGTGCATAGAGAGAGAACAGATTGGGAGAATCATCTGGAAGGCTGTCTTTGCTTTAGCACCCAACATAGGATGTTTCTGGAACATATATAACCAGTGAATTCCCAGCGTCTGACAAAGGAAGAAGACGGCTTCCTATATCATCCAAGTGACACAGGAATTCAAACGAGAGCCACGTTTCAAAAGTGCCTGGCACATGGCAGTCCCCTTCCCTCCCTGCATCCTTTACCCCAACACCCACCGAGGCCAGGAGGAGAAGTCGCCCTAATGAAGCCTCCTTTCACTGGTCACAGCAATCTGAAGAGCACCAAGGGGCTCTTATGTACCTGGTCGCTGCTCTCCAGCGAGAGTTGGCTCCGAGCACCCACTGGCCAACAGAGACTTCAGCCAGGGAGGAAGAAGGCCCTGCTCTGAGCCCACCTGGACTCCCAGGCTCGGGCCCTGCTCTCCAGGGGAGCTCGGCTAATCCATCAGCATTGAGGCCAGCCTTGGACGCCTGGCCGGGCACAGTCCTGCTTTGCTCTCAAGATGGCCTTCATTCCCTTCCAAGCCTGGACCTGGCTCTTGGAGAAGTCATTCCTCCCTCTCCCCTGGAAATACCTCGAAGTGGTGTCTCGAACGTCCCTCCCCAGAGGGCTTCCCCTTGCCCGGTATCCTCCCCTGCAGGGAGGCAGCAGGAAGCTGGGCCCTTGGTCAGAAGGCGCAGGGCAGAACTGCAGATGTCAGCTCAGAACTATGCTTATGGGGGGCAGAATGGGGAGCCCCACCTCCCCTCAGGCCTGACTGGCATCTTGGGCAGGAAAGGAGAGGAAGTCAGAAGTGGCAGGAAAGAGGGCAGAACAGTCCCCAGAGCCACTTGGCAGTCCCAGGGGACATTCACACTGAGGGACAGGAAGCAGGAGGACCGAGGCAGAGGCCCAGGCCCTTCCTCTCAGGATAGCTCTGCCCCCACACGGCTGAACTCCCCCGTGGCAGTGCAGAAAAGGCACACGCCGCCCCAGGAGCCCCTGCCAGCTTCCGTGCCTGAGCGAGGGGCAGGCTTGCTGGCCCCAGCAGGGTCAGCCTCTGTCCCCCAAGCTCTGTGTGAAACAAGCCAACAGTCCACATTGCTGGTCATGTCACGGAGGAGAGCAAGGCAAGGGAAGATGATCCAGGCCAGAGCACGGGCCAGGCCAGCCCGCCGGGAACCAAGTTCCACCTGTGCCCCCAACCCCACGTCCCAAATGCCGGACAGAAGGCAGCACCGCAAAATGCTCGGGACTGCCTGATGGAGGAATAAGGCAGCACACAGAGCCCAGGGCCATGGTCCCCTCCTGCCACAGACAGGCCGGGAGGGCGGACGTCACCTCTCAGTGAATCGCTGCCTTTCCAAAGCCCCCAGAGCCAAACTTATTCTAGTCTTTGTGTTGAGACCAAGGGGCTCCAACTTTGCAAGGAGGGCCCACAGGAAGCCCTTAGGAAATGCTAAAATGTCCAGCTGTTTGAGGAATTAACGGGCAGGGAGAGAAATTCCTGAAACATCGATGGACGCAGTCTGAACCTCGCGTCTGCTCCCATCCACAGGGCTTCTTGCAGTCCTCACTGGATCCAGCCCTGACCGCATCCAGCGCAAGGTGCCAGAAATAAGGAGACAGCGGATCAGGCCAAACAACTCCTGAGAGATGCGACCAGCAAAAGTCAGACTGTGGGAATTCCAGATGAGTAATGAGCACGTTCAGAAACAAAACAAACAAAAACCCTGCTTTTAAAACTTGACAGAGAACCTGAAAGGTGTTCAGCCAATTGTTATGTGTGGATCTTACCTGGATCCATTAAGGTATATACCTGGAAGGCAATCACCCCCAAGCCAGCAAACACTGCTTCTTGGGGAGTGGGAATTCTGGGCGAGTCTAATTATCTGGGACCCTGACAAGGACTGCGGTTCATAAAGAGATACACAGTCGTCCCTCAGTATCCACAGGGCATTGGTTCCGAGACCCTCCCCCAGGCCCAGGACACCAAAATCCACAGGTGCTTAACGGTGGTGCATTTGTTTGCCTGTAACCTTCGCAAACCCTTCAGGGACCTGAAACCACATTGGGACCCCTAATACAATGTAAATACGATGTAAGTAGACGCTGTGCTGTATTATTTAGGAAATAATGGCAAGAAAAAGTCTACCCATGCTCAATAGGTGGATTTTTAAAGAATATTCCCAAAAAACAAAGGCCAAATGTTTTCTCTGATATGCAGAAGCTAATTCACAATAAGGGGTGGATAGGGAAGAATAGAGTTACTCTGCATTAGGTAGAGGGGCGTGAAGGGAGGGAAGGAGTGGGGGAAGGAATGATAGCGGAGTGAAATAGACATTATGACCTCATGTACATATGTGACTGCATGACTCGTGGTCCTGCAATATGTACAATCAGAAAAATGAGAAATTGAGGAAGGAAAAAATAACAGAATGAATCAGACACCATTACCCTATGTAAATGTATGCCTCTACACAAATGGTATGCCTCTACTTCATGCACAGAGAAACAAGTTGTACCCCATTTGTTCACAATAAAATAAATAAATAAAAAAGAAAAAAAATGAGAAATTGCACTCCATTTATGTATGATCTATCAAAATGTATAAATGTATTCATGTACAAAAATTAGAACCAATACAATTAAAAAGTTAAAGAACATTTTCAATCTGCAGTTGAGGGAATCTATGGATGCAGAAGCCATGGATAAAGAGGGCCGACTTCACTGCACGTACATGATATTAAAATTACATAGGGAAGCAAAATTTTTGCACACAAAAATCTCCTTGGGGTGACCAAAATCTTAAGAAAGGTTTGAAAACACTGAATTGAACCAAATTGTAAAGTATGTACAGGAGACCATCGGGGAGGTGTCGAAACCTGGGCGCGTGATGGACGAGCGTTGGCATTTTGGGTGTGACGCCGGAATTGCGGGTGTGTTTTGAAGAGTCAGTATCTTTCAGAGAGAGTCACTGACATATTCGCAGCTACACAGAGAGTGGGGGAGAGACAGACAGATGGGGGAGAGAGCCACTGAGGCTCCTCGGAGCCCCCGACTCCTCCTGGTTTCAGGATGGCCTTTCCTTAGACGCCGGTTGCTGACGGCGGCCCAGGCTTCAGACTCACACGGGTGGGTTCTGCTCCACCCCCACAGGGTTCCCAAAGTGCGATTTGCCTGAAAACCCCATTTCTACATTCTCTTGGGACTCTGAGCCCGGGCAGAGTCTTCTGGTCATGACAGAAGACCTGGGGCCACACCGGAAATGCCCACACAGCTCTTTGTTCTGCTTCTCTGCTTTTCCTTCCTTGTGTCCTTGAGTGGAGGGAAATCTCATCACTGACCATGGCCACCACTCCTGTGCACCAACCCCGGGCCAAGCAGTTGGCCACATTTTCTTGCTTCATGCTCCAATCACACCAGGGTAAGTGTTGCTGTCGTCTGTTTTACGGTAAAGACACTGAAGCTCAGAGAGGACAGGCAACTCACTCAAGGCTACACAGCAACTTGGAATCTAAACCTGGTCGTGCCCATGTTTTCACCCCATGCTGGTTTTGCCTCCTGCTGACCACACCTGGCTCCAGGCCCTTGGTCCTTTGGATGTCCTGATCTGAGAGAGAGGGCGGGGAGGTGGCCCCAGCCACCCCAGGGACTTGGCCTCAGTCCTGCTGGTTCCTGGACAGGGCCAAACTGACCGTACTGGACCCAAGAAGGTAACATGTTTAGCATCTCCTCCTTCATATGAGGGAAGCATTGAATGATAATAACCTGAAATAAAATTAAAATCTAAAGTGAAACTGATAGATTTCATGCATAAACCAAAACTTGCTATATTAAGCAAAAATATGAAGTCTTCATAGTTGACACTTGGCCTCAGCGCTTTAAATATTAAACACTAATAAACCCCCAATTGCCCACGTAGAATGACAGAGTTGAAGAAACTCAGTTGGTCTTCTCCTCTTTACCACCTCTGTGCTTTCTTCACATCCACTGTTCAAAGGGGGCACATGGTGTCAAGGGTGCTGGAGGTAGCCACCTGCATGAAGTGAACCTGAACGATTCCAAAGTGACATAAACATCCTCTAGCTTCAGGTCACACAGCTGGGTGTGCGTGCATTGCGATCAACCACAAGTTCTCAGAACTAAGCTCCAGGTACAATAGTATTTTTTTTTTTTTTTTTTTTTGCGGTGTTGGGGATCAAACCCAGGGTCTCGTGCTTCCAAGGCAAGCACTCTACCAACTGAGCTATCTCCCCAGCCCTACAATAGTATTTTTAAAGGATAAGAAATGTCAACGTGCTAATTTAAAAGAAACACACAACGTGGAAATCTCAACAGTAACCCTGGCAGTTGTTTAGAATTTGGACCAACAACAATTTTTTGCAGGAATATTTTATCCCTAAAATGATTTAGAATCACAGGTTGTATTGGTCCATTTTCCTCTATTATAACAAAATGCCTGAGACTGGGAAGCTTATTTAACTCACAGTTCTGGAGATTCGGGGCATGGGCCAGGTGACATGGCGCTGCGAAGGACCCTAGGGCAGATGGCATCATGGCAGAAGCTGGGTGCAAGGGAGGGATCGTGCCAGGCAGGCAGCCAGGGCACGTGGGGGCCAAGCTTGCTCCTGTTGTAAGAAGCCTTTGGAAAGGGCTAAGCGAGGGTCCCGGGGTCACTCCACTCTGCCTCCTGGGGCCCCACCCTCCAAGGTTCACACTGTTCACATCTCCACACTGGGCACCAAGCCTCCCACTTGTGAAGCCCTGGGGACACAGAAGACCACATCCCAACCAGGTCACAGCAGTAACAAAAAACACGTGACTGTTAGCTGGTCTCATTACTGTTAAGTTCTCTAACCAGGCACCCGTTACTGCTTCACGGACACCAGCTTTGAATGACCCTTCCCAGCCTCCTGCCTCTTACTGTTGCCATTACCCAGGGTCAGCAGGACCCAGGGGCACCCACACACCAAACAAACTGGAGCCCCCAGTGCAGTAACAGTGCAGAGAGACAGTGCAGTGAGAGTTCAGTGACAGTGGAGAGTGAGGGTGCAGTGACAGTGCAGAGTGACAGTGCAGAGTGAGGGTGCAGTGACAGTGAAGAGTGACAGTGCAGAGTGAGGGTGCAGAGACAGTGCAGAGTGAAGGTGCAGTGACAGTGCAGTGACAGTGCAGAGTGACAGTGCAGAGTGAGGGTGCAGAGACAGTGCAGAGTGAGGGTGCAGTGACAGTGCAGAGTGACAGTGGAGAGTGAGGGTGCAGTGACAGTGCAGAGTGAGGGTGCAGAGTGACAGTGCAGAGTGACAGTGCAGAGTGAGGGCACAGAGAAAGTGCAGAGTGACAGTTCAGAGTGAGGGTGCAGAGACAGTGCAGAGTGACGGTGCAGTGACAGTGCAGAGTGACGGTGCAGTGACAGTGCAGAGTGAGGGTGCAGTGACAGTGCAGAGTGAGGGTGCAGTGGCAGTGCAGAGTGAGGGTGTAGAGACAGTGCAGAGTGAGGGTGCAGTGGCAGTGCAGAGTGACAGTGCAGAGTGACGGTGCAGTGACAGTGCAGAGTGACGGTGCAGTGACAGTGCAGTGAGGGTGCAGAGTGACAGTGCAGAGTGACGGTGCAGAGTGAGGGTGCAGTGACAGTGCAGTGACAGTGCAGAGTGAGGGTGCAGTGACAGTGCAGAGTGACAGTGCAGAGTGACAGTGCAGAGTGAGGGTGCACTGACAGTGCAGAGTGAGGGTGTAGAGACAGTGCAGAGTGAGGGTGCAGTGACAGTGCAGTGACAGTGCAGAGTGAGGGTGTAGAGACAGTGCAGAGTGAGGGTGCAGTGACAGTGCAGTGACAGTGCAGAGTGAGGGTGCAGTGACAGTGCAGAGTGAGGGTGCAGTGACAGTGCAGAGTGAGGGTGTAGAGACAGTGCAGAGTGAGGGTACAGTGACAGTGCAGTGACAGTGCAGAGTGACAGTGCAGTGACAGTGCAGAGTGAGGGTGCAGAGTGACAGTGCAGAGTGAGGGTGTAGAGACAGTGCAGAGTGAGGGTGCAGTGACAGTGCAGTGACAGTGCAGAGTGACGGTGCAGTGACAGTGCAGAGTGAGGGTGCAGTGACAGTGCAGATTGAGGGTGCAGTGACAGTGCAGAGTGAGGGTGTAGAGACAGTGCAGAGTGAGGGTGCAGTGGCAGTGCAGAGTGACAGTGCAGAGTGACGGTGCAGTGACAGTGCAGAGTGAGGGTGCAGTGACAGTGCAGAGTGAGGGTGCAGTGACAGTGAAGTGAGGGTGCAGAGTGACAGTGCAGAGTGAGGGTACAGTGACAGTGCAGTGACAGTGCAGAGTGACAGTGCAGTGACAGTGCAGAGTGAGGGTGCAGAGTGACAGTGCAGAGTGAGGGTGTAGAGACAGTGCAGAGTGAGGGTGCAGTGACAGTGCAGTGACAGTGCAGAGTGACGGTGCAGTGACAGTGCAGAGTGAGGGTGCAGTGACAGTGCAGAGTGAGGGTGCAGTGACAGTGCAGAGTGAGGGTGTAGAGACAGTGCAGAGTGAGGGTGCAGTGGCAGTGCAGAGTGACAGTGCAGAGTGACGGTGCAGTGACAGTGCAGAGTGAGGGTGCAGTGACAGTGCAGAGTGAGGGTGCAGTGACAGTGCAGTGAGGGTGCAGAGTGACAGTGCAGAGTGACGGTGCAGAGTGAGGGTGCAGTGACAGTGCAGTGACAGTGCAGAGTGAGGGTGCAGTGACAGTGCAGAGTGAGGGTACAGTGACAGTGCAGAGTGAGGGTGCAAAGTGACAGTGCAGAGTGAGGGTGCAGAGTGACAGTGGAGAGTGAGGGCGCAGTGACAGTGCAGAGTGAGGGCGCAGTGACAGTGCAGAGTGAGGGCGCAGTGACAGTGCAGAGTGAGGGCGCAGTGACAGTGCAGAGTGAGGGCGCAGTGACCGTGCAGAGTGAGGGTGCAGTGACAGTGCAAAGTGACAGTGCACAGTGACAGTACAGAGTGAGGGTGCAGTGGCAGTGCAGAGTGAGGGCGCAGTGACAGTGCAGAGTGAGGGCGCAGTGACAGTGCAGAGTGAGGGCGCAGTGGCAGTGCAGAGTGAGGGCGCAGTGACAGTGCAGAGTGAGGGCGCAGTGGCAGTGCAGAGTGAGGGTGCAGTGACAGTGCAGAGTGAGGGCGCAGTGACAGTGCAGAGTGAGGACGCAGTGACAGTGCAGAGTGAGGGCGCAGTGACAGTGCAGAGTGAGGGTGCAGTGACAGTGCAGAGTGACAGTGCACAGTGATAGTACAGAGTGAGGGTGCAGTGACAGTGCAGAGTGACAGTGCAGAGTGAGGGTGCAGTGACAGTGCAGAGTGACAGTGCAGAGTGAGGGTGCAGTGACAGTGCAGAGTGAGGGTGCAGTGGCAGTGCAGAGTGAGGGTGCAGTGACAGTGCAGTGACAGTGCAGAGTGAGGGTGCAGTGACAGTGCAGAGTGAGGGTGCAGTTACAGTGCAGTGAGGGTGCAGAGTGACAGTGCAGAGTGAGGGTGCACAGTGACAGTACAGAGTGAGGGTGCAGTGACAGTGCAGAGTGACAGTGCAGAGTGACAGTGCAGAGTGAGGGTGCACTGACAGTGCAGAGTGAGGGTGTAGAGACAGTGCAGAGTGAGGGTGCAGTGACAGTGCAGTGACAGTGCAGAGTGAGGGTGTAGAGACAGTGCAGAGTGAGGGTGCAGTGACAGTGCAGTGACAGTGCAGAGTGAGGGTGCAGTGACAGTGCAGAGTGAGGGTGCAGTGACAGTGCAGAGTGAGGGTGTAGAGACAGTGCAGAGTGAGGGTACAGTGACAGTGCAGTGACAGTGCAGAGTGACAGTGCAGTGACAGTGCAGAGTGAGGGTGCAGAGTGACAGTGCAGAGTGAGGGTGTAGAGACAGTGCAGAGTGAGGGTGCAGTGACAGTGCAGTGACGGTGCAGAGTGAGGGTGCAGTGACAGTGCAGAGTGAGGGCGCAGTGGCAGTGCAGAGTGAGGGTGCAGTGACAGTGCAGAGTGAGGGTGCAGTGGCAGTGCAGAGTGAGGGTGCAGTGGCAGTGCAGAGTGAGGGTGTAGAGACAGTGCAGAGTGAGGGTGCAGTGACAGTGCAGTGACAGTGCAGAGTGAGGGTGTAGAGACAGTGCAGAGTGAGGGTGCAGTGACAGTGCAGTGACAGTGCAGAGTGAGGGTGCAGTGACAGTGCAGAGTGAGGGTGCAGTGACAGTGCAGAGTGAGGGTGTAGAGACAGTGCAGAGTGAGGGTACAGTGACAGTGCAGTGACAGTGCAGAGTGACAGTGCAGTGACAGTGCAGAGTGAGGGTGCAGAGTGACAGTGCAGAGTGAGGGTGTAGAGACAGTGCAGAGTGAGGGTGCAGTGACAGTGCAGTGACAGTGCAGAGTGAGGGTGCAGTGACAGTGCAGAGTGAGGGCGCAGTGGCAGTGCAGAGTGAGGGTGCAGTGACAGTGCAGAGTGAGGGTGCAGTGGCAGTGCAGAGTGAGGGTGCAGTGGCAGTGCAGAGTGACAGTGCAGAGTGAGGGTGCAGTGACAGTGCAGTGACAGTGCAGAGTGAGGGCGCAGTGGCAGTGCAGAGTGAGGGCGCAGTGACAGTGCAGAGTGAGGGCGCAGTGACAGTGCAGAGTGAGGGCGCAGTGGCAGTGCAGAGTGAGGGTGCAGTGACAGTGCAGAGTGAGGGCGCAGTGACAGTGCAGAGTGAGGGCGCAGTGACAGTGCAGAGTGAGGGCGCAGTGACAGTGCAGAGTGAGGGCGCAGTGACAGTGCAGAGTGAGGGCGCAGTGGCAGTGCAGAGTGAGGGTGCAGTGACAGTGCAGAGTGAGGGCGCAGTGACAGTGCAGAGTGAGGGCGCAGTGACAGTGCAGAGTGAGGGCGCAGTGACAGTGCAGAGTGAGGGTGCAGTGACAGTGCAGAGTGACAGTGCACAGTGATAGTACAGAGTGAGGGTGCAGTGACAGTGCAGAGTGACAGTGCAGAGTGAGGGTGCAGTGACAGTGCAGAGTGACAGTGCAGAGTGAGGGTGCAGTGACAGTGCAGAGTGAGGGTGCAGTGGCAGTGCAGAGTGAGGGTGCAGTGACAGTGCAGTGACAGTGCAGAGTGAGGGTGCAGTGACAGTGCAGAGTGAGGGTGCAGTTACAGTGCAGTGAGGGTGCAGAGTGACAGTGCAGAGTGAGGGTGCACAGTGACAGTACAGAGTGAGGGTGCAGTGACAGTGCAGAGTGACAGTGCAGAGTGACAGTGCAGAGTGAGGGTGCACTGACAGTGCAGAGTGAGGGTGTAGAGACAGTGCAGAGTGAGGGTGCAGTGACAGTGCAGTGACAGTGCAGAGTGAGGGTGTAGAGACAGTGCAGAGTGAGGGTGCAGTGACAGTGCAGTGACAGTGCAGAGTGAGGGTGCAGTGACAGTGCAGAGTGAGGGTGCAGTGACAGTGCAGAGTGAGGGTGTAGAGACAGTGCAGAGTGAGGGTGCAGTGACAGTGCAGTGACGGTGCAGAGTGAGGGTGCAGTGACAGTGCAGAGTGAGGGCGCAGTGGCAGTGCAGAGTGAGGGTGCAGTGACAGTGCAGAGTGAGGGTGCAGTGGCAGTGCAGAGTGAGGGTGCAGTGGCAGTGCAGAGTGAGGGTGTAGAGACAGTGCAGAGTGAGGGTGCAGTGACAGTGCAGTGACAGTGCAGAGTGAGGGTGTAGAGACAGTGCAGAGTGAGGGTGCAGTGACAGTGCAGTGACAGTGCAGAGTGAGGGTGCAGTGACAGTGCAGAGTGAGGGTGCAGTGACAGTGCAGAGTGAGGGTGTAGAGACAGTGCAGAGTGAGGGTACAGTGACAGTGCAGTGACAGTGCAGAGTGACAGTGCAGTGACAGTGCAGAGTGAGGGTGCAGAGTGACAGTGCAGAGTGAGGGTGTAGAGACAGTGCAGAGTGAGGGTGCAGTGACAGTGCAGTGACGGTGCAGAGTGAGGGTGCAGTGACAGTGCAGAGTGAGGGCGCAGTGGCAGTGCAGAGTGAGGGTGCAGTGACAGTGCAGAGTGAGGGTGCAGTGGCAGTGCAGAGTGAGGGTGCAGTGGCAGTGCAGAGTGACAGTGCAGAGTGAGGGTGCAGTGACAGTGCAGTGACAGTGCAGAGTGAGGGTGCAGAGACAGTGCAGTGACGGTGCAGAGTGAGGGTGCAGTGACAGTGCAGTGACAGTGCAGAGTGAGGGTGCAGTGGCAGTGCAGAGTGAGGGTGCAGTGGCAGTGCAGAGTGACAGTGCAGAGTGAGGGTGCAGTGACAGTGCAGTGACAGTGCAGAGTGAGGGTGCAGAGACAGTGCAGAGTGAGGGTGCAGTGGCAGTGCAGAGTGAGGGTGCAGTGACAGTGCAGTGACAGTGCAGAGTGAGGGTGCAGAGTGACAGTGCAGAGTGAGGGTGTAGAGACAGTGCAGAGTGTGGGTGCAGTGGCAGTGCAGAGTGACAGTGCAGAGTGACGGTGCAGTGACAGTGCAGAGTGAGGGTGCAGTGACAGTGCAGTGAGGGTGCAGAGTGACAGTGCAGAGTGACGGTGCAGAGTGAGGGTGCAGTGACAGTGCAGTGACAGTGCAGAGTGAGGGTGCAGTGACAGTGCAGAGTGAGGGTACAGTGACAGTGCAGAGTGAGGGTGCAAAGTGACAGTGCAGAGTGAGGGTGCAGAGTGACAGTGGAGAGTGAGGGCGCAGTGACAGTGCAGAGTGAGGGCGCAGTGGCAGTGCAGAGTGAGGGCGCAGTGACAGTGCAGAGTGAGGGTGCAGTGACAGTGCAAAGTGACAGTGCACAGTGACAGTACAGAGTGAGGGTGCAGTGGCAGTGCAGAGTGAGGGCGCAGTGACAGTGCAGAGTGAGGGCGCAGTGACAGTGCAGAGTGAGGGCGCAGTGGCAGTGCAGAGTGAGGGCGCAGTGACAGTGCAGAGTGAGGGCGCAGTGACAGTGCAGAGTGAGGGCGCAGTGGCAGTGCAGAGTGAGGGTGCAGTGACAGTGCAGAGTGAGGGCGCAGTGACAGTGCAGAGTGAGGGCGCAGTGACAGTGCAGAGTGAGGGCGCAGTGACAGTGCAGAGTGAGGGCGCAGTGACAGTGCAGAGTGAGGGCGCAGTGGCAGTGCAGAGTGAGGGTGCAGTGACAGTGCAGAGTGAGGGCGCAGTGACAGTGCAGAGTGAGGGCGCAGTGACAGTGCAGAGTGAGGGCGCAGTGACAGTGCAGAGTGAGGGTGCAGTGACAGTGCAGAGTGACAGTGCACAGTGATAGTACAGAGTGAGGGTGCAGTGACAGTGCAGAGTGACAGTGCAGAGTGAGGGTGCAGTGACAGTGCAGAGTGACAGTGCAGAGTGAGGGTGCAGTGACAGTGCAGAGTGAGGGTGCAGTGGCAGTGCAGAGTGAGGGTGCAGTGACAGTGCAGTGACAGTGCAGAGTGAGGGTGCAGTGACAGTGCAGAGTGAGGGTGCAGTTACAGTGCAGTGAGGGTGCAGAGTGACAGTGCAGAGTGAGGGTGCACAGTGACAGTACAGAGTGAGGGTGCAGTGACAGTGCAGAGTGACAGTGCAGAGTGACAGTGCAGAGTGAGGGTGCACTGACAGTGCAGAGTGAGGGTGTAGAGACAGTGCAGAGTGAGGGTGCAGTGACAGTGCAGTGACAGTGCAGAGTGAGGGTGTAGAGACAGTGCAGAGTGACGGTGCAGTGACAGTGCAGAGTGAGGGTGCAGTGACAGTGCAGAGTGAGGGTGCAGTGACAGTGCAGAGTGAGGGTGTAGAGACAGTGCAGAGTGAGGGTACAGTGACAGTGCAGTGACAGTGCAGAGTGACAGTGCAGTGACAGTGCAGAGTGAGGGTGCAGAGTGACAGTGCAGAGTGAGGGTGTAGAGACAGTGCAGAGTGAGGGTGCAGTGACAGTGCAGTGACGGTGCAGAGTGAGGGTGCAGTGACAGTGCAGAGTGAGGGCGCAGTGGCAGTGCAGAGTGAGGGTGCAGTGACAGTGCAGAGTGAGGGTGCAGTGGCAGTGCAGAGTGAGGGTGCAGTGGCAGTGCAGAGTGACAGTGCAGAGTGAGGGTACAGTGACAGTGCAGTGACAGTGCAGAGTGACAGTGCAGTGACAGTGCAGTGACAGTGCAGAGTGAGGGTGCAGAGACAGTGCAGTGACGGTGCAGAGTGAGGGTGCAGTGACAGTGCAGTGACAGTGCAGAGTGAGGGTGCAGTGGCAGTGCAGAGTGAGGGTGCAGTGGCAGTGCAGAGTGACAGTGCAGAGTGAGGGTGCAGTGACAGTGCAGTGACAGTGCAGAGTGAGGGTGCAGAGACAGTGCAGTGACGGTGCAGAGTGAGGGTGCAGTGACAGTGCAGTGACGGTGCAGAGTGAGGGTGCAGTGACAGTGCAGAGTGAGGGTGCAGTGACAGTGGAGAGTGAGGGGCAGTAGCAGTGCAGTGACAGTGCAGAGTGAGCATGGGGACCGAGAGTGTGGGCCAAGCCCGTCCTGCACGGGGAGTTGAGGAGATTGGAGCAGCTCTGCCCCTTCTCCTCCCGAAGCCTGACCCCTGCCTGAGGAGACCATGCCAGCCGCACAGGGCGCATAGGGCAGGCGAGTCTCCACCCTGGGCAGCACTCACATCCCAGCCGGAATTCTCAGTGGATGAGTTTCAGAAAAACCCAGCACAGTCTGAAGATGCATTTATGGAGGTAAAAATAGCCGCGTTCCTGAGCGCCACTTTGCATCTGGCACTTTGCATATATTATCTCACTTAATGTCACCCTCATTGTGGTGCTGAGGTCCGTGCCGTCTGCTCCATGTTAATGAGGCGGCAGATGAGGCTCGAGTCGTTGGTGGGCTCGCCCCACGCAGCTCAGCCTCCCCAGAGTTCCAGCCAGGATTGGACACTCCAGAGCCGCCAGAGCCAGAGAAGAAATGGCTTCTTCACCCTGTCCTGCACAGGGCGAAAGGGACCCCAGGGGCATGGGGACCGAGTCCTTCTGCTGGAACTGGGGCTGCCTCAAGTTCAGGGCGGGAGGGGTGTTTGCACCTGCTTAGAGGATTTTAGTCCCTGGTGGAGTCAAGTGGCCTCCTGCTTCAGACCAGCAGCCAGGGAGACTGAGAGAAGCTGCCTCCCACCGCACTGCAAAGCACCAGGGCGGCCACGCAAGCCGAGGCTGTGAGGAGACAGCCGCAGAGGGAGTCCAGGTCTGCAGCCCTGGTCTGGAGTTTGGACACCAAAGCCGAGAGAGGAGGAGGACTTGCGTGCCCCTCCCTCTGCTTCCCGTCTGCCTCCTCCATGCCCCACCGCGATACTCACTGTCCTCACAGGACCCAAGCCACGGGGCACATGACCACGGGTTGGAAACTCTAAACCCGAACCTAAAGGAAACTTGCCTCCTCTCAAGTTGATGCAGTCAGGCACTTCTCACAGCAATGGGAAGCAGCGAGCAACTGTTCTCCCCAGCACGTCACAGACACCATTTGGTCTCTGCCCTGGGCTGGTAGCTGGTCCAGATGCGAAAGACTCTCTACACAGTTCAAAACCACCCCCGAAATAAGTCAGACGGCAGCCCCGGGAGGCCCGGGTCCCACTCCTAGCTTGCCTAAGCCTGTTCTCTGTGGTGGATGAACTAGCCCAGGCTCCCTTCCGAGAGCCTCCCCCTGTGGGGCGGGCAGTGCCCCTACCCTGCCACCCTGAGCTCACTCTGGGCTGCCTTTGCTGCCCACGGCTCTCCCCGGTGCTGACTCAGGACTGACTTCAAGACCCACATCACCACCAACACAAGCTTCTGTGCACGACAGGCCTTCACTGAAGCTCTGGGGTGACGCAGGGTGGTCATCATGCCTCACGGCACAGGCCGAGCTTTGGAGGGAGGATGACCCAGCAGGCCGTCCTCCACTGCCCACAGCGGCCTCTCGCAGGTGCGGTCAGGCCCAGGAGCTGGCTGTCATTCCCCAGCCTCTTTCTGAGTTCTTCCAAACCCCAGCCTGAGCCTCGGCTCTCCTGTGACCAGTGAGCGAGAAGTGGCCGTCAGCTGCGAGCCTCTGAGTTCCAGTGGGAGGGCAGGAGGTTAGCTGCCCAGCACGAGTGGACTAGGAATCTCATCTCTGCCCAGTGCTGAAGGCCTCTGCCAGTTAAATCGAGCCTCGGCTGGCACCCTGCCACGAGGGGCTCACTCCCTCATGGTGCCCGATCCCATCTCTGGACCTACCCCACGCTCAGGTCCTAGCTGCTCTGTCCTCTTGCCTGGCCTCACAGAGTCACACGCCGGCCCAGCCTGGCTGAGATGGAAGTGGCGATGGGTGGGGCCCCGGCTCCAGCCCCCTTAGACTTCCACTGTCCCTGGATCCTGTTCGTTTGCTCTCTTTGCGTACAATCGTTCAAAATGCAGGATCTGAACTGACCACTATGGTCAGCGACCAGTGGCCACAGCCAGATCCCTGCCAGTCTGGACATCGCCTCTGTGGGAAGGGCTCCGTGGGAAGAGCACTGGACCCCAGCCCTGGGGTCACCTGCCCTGTCTCCTTGGACGGGCAGCTTCACCCTGGGCCTGGGCTTTTCCACCTGGGAATTGAGGAAACCACTTGCCCACTGCACACACCACGCCAGGGTGCCGGGCCCGCTTGTGGACAGCACCAGGGGTCAGCTGCACCACGGCCAGAGTCCCTATTCACCTGGGAACCTGGCGGACTCACTGTCGCCTGCTTGCTTGGTGAAGTTTGTTTTTAAAACATTTTTAAAAAACTATGTTAAAATAAACAATGTCAGAAAGAACAAAAGGAAACAAATCTGATCAGTCAAAGACAATAGGGGTAAAACACCCACCAGCGGGTTGGAGAGACGCTGGACTTGGAGAGCAGCAAACGCAACACCTCCTGCTCCTGGTCCTTGAGGAAGTGCAGGGAGCATGGAATCAAACTGCCCCTGCCACAGTCCGTCATTGCGGGGACCCTGGCTCAGGGCTCTGCTTCACCCTTGGTATGTGAAGGGCTTCTTAAAAATGGCTTTATTGACTGTGGAACCAACATAGATGCCCTTTGATTGATGAATGGATAAATAAACTGTGGTATATATATACACACAATGGAATATTACTCAGCTATAAAGAATAATAAAATTATGGCTTTTGCAGGAAAATGGATGAAATTGGAGAATATCATGCTAAGTGAGATAAGCCAATCTCAAAAGTCCAAAAGGCAAATGATCTCACTGATAAGCGGATGATGACACATAATGGGGGGTGGGAGGGGGGCAAGAATGGAGGAAGGAGGGACTGTATAGAGGGAAAAGAGGGGTGGGAGGGGTGGGGGGGAAGGAAGAAAATAATGGAATGAATCAAACATCATTACCCTATGTAAATGTATGAATATACAAATGGTATGCTGTTACTCCATGTACAAACAGAAACAACATGTGTCCCATTTGTTTACAATAAAAATAAATTTTAAAAAATGGCTTTATTGAGATGCAATTCCACTATAGTATCCCACATATCCAAAGGGGTGCATACCCCCAAGATGTCCTGGGGAGGCCCCATGTGGCGGCCAGGACCAACCCTACCAAGTCTGCTTTCCTGTACATACAGAAACATGGTAGCCTTGAGCTTACGCAGTAAACATGGTAAAGGATCAACAACTAAACCCAATAATAAACGAGAGCAATGATGTAATAATACGCTGTAATGAAACTTTTTAAAAAGTCACACATTGCTGATTTCTCAAATTCCCCATTTAATAGTCTCAGGCCGCAGCTGACGGGGCGGCTGCAACCACAGAGCAGGGACGTGTGCACCTCTGCTCCCGCAAGGCGCGCAGCTCAGTGGCCCTGGGGGTTCCCAGTGGGCATCCATTTGCGCGTCCCTTCTAGGGCGTTTCCACCGCCCGGGAGACACCTGGTGGCCCTTAGCCAACCTGTCCCCCAGGCCTGGCAGCCAACGCCCTCTTCCTGAGTCAGCCTGGACCTTCTGGTAAACGGGCTCCTGAGACGGGCCGGCTCCTGGCACGGAGCTCCACGGTCCGTCCGTGCGGTGTGGAAGGAGTTTAGACACGTGACCTGACCCCTTCTCTTAGAGACCGCTGGCTTAGCCTGCGCAGATGACCCCTCTTGGGGGCCTTTATGGGACTCAGAAAGGAGCTCACCAGCAGTGACAGGAGTACACCTGAGGCGCAGGAGGAGGGCAGGGAGAAGCCCTGGGCTCCACGGCTACTGAGATGCCTGGAGGGGCGCGGGACTGAGGTGTGGCCCGGCAGCGGCAGAGCCGGGGGGGTCTGGCCGGGGCTGGGCAAGGGTCGGGTCATGAATCGCATCTTCCCTCCTGTTTCCTGTGTCGCTTGTCCAGTGTGGGATTCCTTTTTGTGGTTCCTGATAGCTGGCTGAGTTGCCCTGGAGCGGTTGGGCTGGCCTGGAATCCCTGAGGGTTTTCCTGATAATCTGGCAGCGGCTCAGGGCCCGGGTGAGCAGAGCAGGCGGCATGGCGCCGTGGCCTCTGCAGGTCAGGCCCTCAGCAGAGCTGGCTGCTTCCACCCTTCTCACCAAGGCTCACCACGACTCCAGGAAGCAAGGCCCTTCCCTGGATGGGGAAATCGAGGCTCTTCAAGTGAGGAGGCAAGGAGTCCCGGCAAGCCTGCCCCTGGCCCCTGCTTTGCTCCAGCCACACACTGAACACAAACTCTCCCCCGGCCCAGCCATGGGCTTTGGACCTCAGGGTCAGAGGGCGCTGAGCCTCACTGAGACCAGTGTGCATCTCAGCACAGGGCACGGAAGAGCTGCATGGTGCCCGGAGCTCTGCCTGTGACCCCGGAGCTCTGCCTGTGACCCCGGAGCTCTGCCTGTGACCCTGGAGCTTTGCCTGTGACCCTGGAGCTTTGCCTGTGACCCTGGAGCTTTGCCTGTGACCCTGGAGCTCTGCCTGTGACCCCGGAGCTCTGCCTGTGACCCCGGAGCTCTGCCTGTGACCCTGCAGCTTTGCCTGTGACCCCGGAGCTTTGCCTGTGACCCTGGAGCTCTGCCTGTGACCCCGGAGCTCTGCCTGTGACCCTGGAGCTTTGCCTGTGACCCTGGAGCTTTGCCTGTGACCCTGGAGCTTTGCCTGTGACCCTGGAGCTTTGCCTGTGACCCTGGAGCTTTGCCTGTGACCCTGGAGCTTTGCCTGTGACCCCGGAGCTTTGCCTGTGACCCTGGAGCTCTGCCTGTGACCCCGGAGCTCTGCCTGTGACCCTGGAGCTTTGCCTGTGACCCTGGAGCTCTGACTGTGACCCTGGAGCTCTGCCTGTGACCCCGGAGCTCTGCCTGTGACCCCGGAGCTTTGCCTGTGACCCCAGAGCACAGACAACAAAATCCAGGTCATCGTTTCTCGGAGTCCTCGGGTCAGCCCACTCATTTTCAGTGAGCGCCGTCCTCTCGTCCTCTCAGCTAGCAGGCGGCCCCCACCTGGCTGCATGTGGAGAACTCTGCTGCTATTCACGAGGCCCCTGGTCCTGTAGGAGAGGCCCCGTGTCCTCCCTTAACCTGAATTACTTAAATTACCCATCTCCATATGCAGCCGCCCTGGGGGTCAGGGCTTCAGCGAGTGCTTCCTGGGGAAGTGGCAGCCTCGTCCAGGACAGCCTGCTTCAGCAGGGGCCGCGGGACAGGGACAGCAGGCTGGGAGCTCAGGCTCTCAGGGAGGCAGCTGGGCTTCCACCTGGGGGCCCGAGAGGCACTTCCCACTCCCCATCCTATAAACGGAGGTGGTCCTGGTTTCTCCCTCTCTGGGCTGCGTGTGCCTTGTGGCGTGTCCTCAGGAGCGAGGCGGGGACATCACGAGAGCCCGTGTGGAATGCCCAGCTAGGACACAGCGGTTTCTAACCCCGGATGGGCCAGGCAACTGTCACTGTGACGCAAGGTCCAGGACGACCGCCTCGTAGGGAGGAAAGGTCAACGAGGCTCGCAGAGCCTCTGGACCGAACCCATCGCCCTGGGCCTGGGAGGAGGCCGCTCAGTTACCGGGACTGGGAGGCCACGCGAGACAGGAAGGGGGCCTCCCCTTTAAGGGCCTGCCCTTGACCCGGCTTCCTACCTCCCAACAGGGAGGGGTTGGGTTGTGGCTCCCTACGCGGGCTCCAGGGACAGTCAGTCACCATTCCAGGCTGTGACGCCGCAGCTCTGCCCCCTCAGAGGACCTCTGGCCGCCAGCTGCACCCTTCGGTCTTGGTGCAGCGAGGTTTCTGCCCGGACCGTTCCCAGTGGAGGCGGCTCCTTGCCCACTGGCCGCCAGGGTCGGGCAGCTCCGATCAGGAGACAGAGCCGACGTGGATCCTCCAAGAGCTCAGGATGGAGCTCATGAACAGTGGCAGAGGCCAGGAGGGTCGGACCAGAGGCGGGGCAGGCAGGGCGAGGAAAGGTGCAGAGCCAGGTGGGACCTGGAGGTGAACAGGTCGAGAAAGGGCGGTTCTGCAGGCAGAGGCTTGGGCCCCGTGGGCACAGGCGGGGACGGGCACTGCTGGAACACAGACCCCAGGACAGGGGCATGGTGAGGACAGTTGCAGGAGGGGCACCTGCAGAGGCGGCCGGCGCCCAGAGGGTTCACTCGCTGGTCTGAGAGCATCCAGCGAGCACCCCGAGGCTACAGGCGCTGAGGAGGGCGCAGGGGACACAGCCCTCCGCAGGACACATAGCCAGCGGTGCGGAGGATGGAGGTGGCCATGGCCAAGTGGACAGTGGGAAAGGACCTAAGAGAGCTTCAGGCCCCTGAGGACATGGGCAAGGACACAGGCTCTGGACGCCAGGCCCTGGAGTGGGATGCTAGAGAGGCGGGAATTGCTGGGGAGAGGGTGAGGCGGCAGCCGGGCCACAGGCTGGGCACGCCAGGGCGCCCGATAACACACTAGAATGGACCCAGGGGGCGTGTCTCCCTATCTAGGGCTGCACCTCCCTCTCCAGGCCTGCGGCCCCAAGGACATCCGCAGCCATCGACATCTCCTAGTCACCTGGCTGGCCTTGTGCCCAGGGAGAACCTGGGAGAAGGACGTCTGAATAAGCATGAGAGCTGTTGGCCTTGACCCTGATGGAGGGACCAGAGGCGCTGGCCTGGCTGCTGCCCGGCTGGACTCAGCAGGGCCTCTTCCATCCCTGAGTGGTGGCCAGGCTCAGCTGGGAGCTGGCCTCTGACCTTCAGCGGGACTCCTGCTTCTGGCCGGACTTTCTGTGTGCCCACAGGCAGGCTGCCCCCGCTCTTGACTGCATGGCTCTCTGCAAAATGGGAGCCATGGTCCCACCTTCCCCCACCCAGGGCCTCATCCTCAGCCACTGGGTGGGGCCCGCAGGGTGGGCTGCGAGGCAGGGCACAGCCAGCGGGACAGAAGCAAAGGTGCTGCTGTTTACGGGGCTCTGCCTGGGGTCTGGCACTGCCCCACGACTCCCCAGATGTGCTCACTGAATTCCACGGCAAACCCACAAGGCGGCTCTCCTCCCAGCCCCTCCTGTGGGCCGCGAGGAAGACAGGGGAAGCTAGGCGAGCGGACGTGGGGAGCAGCCGGGCACCGCCTCGGTCTGGGAGCGGCCTGCCTACAGGGCTGGGGAGAGTGGCCCCCGAGAGCCCTGTGACAAGCCTGGTCCCTGGGGAGGCAGCGGGGGAGGTGCTGTAGGCTTTACGATGCCAGAGTCCAGGGTGGTGGGGACCTGCCTGGAAGGGGACAGAGGTCCTTCCCCTCTCCCTCCTGACTTGTGACCACTCTCTTTGTCACATGCTCTCACCAGGGTCATCTGCTGCCCTCAGCAGAGGCCAAGCCAGTGCCCAGCCTGTGCCTCCGCAGGCCTGGTCTTGGACTTTGAACCGGCACGCTCTGGACTAAGCAGGCCTTCTGTCCATAATGCCAGTGGCCTCCAGCCAACACCAGGTCGGGCCACGCCTCCTGCCTGTGCACACGGCTCCCGGCCTGGAGGAGAACGTGGCCCCACGAGCCCTCCAGAGATGGAAGGGTTAGGTCGAAATTAGGCGACTGTAGGGAGCACAGCTGAGCAGCTAGAACAAAGACCAGCCCACCAAAGGTGACCAGAAAGTTCACAGCAAGGTGGATGGAAAGTTCCACTGACCTTCACACCCACCTGTCACTCAACAGGACCCCCTCCCATCCCAGTCTATACAAACCCTGGGCAGCCAGGGCCACTTGCGATTTTCTCCGGGTCCTTATACCCCGGGGGGTTGGGAATTTCGCCCGAGGGCCAAATTCCAATAAAGCTTGCTTCGGCCACTTTCTGTCCCATTTTATTTGGCTGCTAACTGTGCCCGCCAAGCCCACAGAGTTTACATTTGGTCCTGCCGTTGAGCCCGCCGAACCGGTCCGAGTCTGTCCGAGCTTACAGGAAGCAGAGGAGTGTCTGCTGCAGGGCAGGCCATCGACCCTTGACAGTGGGCTTGTCGTGGCCCAAATATGCCAGGCACAGGCTTCTGAGCGCTCTCACACGGGGAAATGGTGCCGTGCAGGCTTTGGGGTACCGAGTCCCCCACTGCACCATTATGGAATGTGTGCACGTGCCAGAAATACACGCAACTTACAATCAAGTGTAAATAAGAACGTAAAAAGAAACCTCCGTAGGGTTCTACCTGATGGCTCCGTGGCGGCAGTCACAGAGGCCCAGGACAGAGGGAGTCAGAGAAGCCACCCCGCGGCACCAGCCAGCTGCAGGGAGGAGCCGGGGGCTGGAGCAGGCCTTGCCTGCAGCAGGCAGGCCCGGGCTCAGCAAGCCCAGGCTGCACACCTGGGGCCACAGAGCCACTGAGGGTGTCGGCTGGTTTATGCTCCAGAGAGGAGCATCCGGACTGGGACGTGGCTGGACACCAGGAGGCTGCTCGAGAGAGAACCTCGGCGATGCAGGGTGCGGGGAAGGGAGGCCTGAGCAGCATGGTGGCCATCGAGGGAGGAGACAAGGTGACTTGGTGGGACACCTTGGGAAGCCTGGAACAGCAGTGGGCAGCGACCAGGGGTCTCAGGGGCAGCGGGGCAGGCTCGGTCTCTGTGGACCCGCCTGGGCCTCGCTTCTCACCTCTGCCATGGAGTTGTGGACACCCACCTCGGGATTCCTGGAGATGAAAGGGGAGCTCGCAGATGCCACCCCTGTTCCTGCCCGCTGACCACGGGGGGACGGGCCACCGGAGCTCCAGCCGCCTGCGTCTGAGCCGAGACACCTCAGGCTGCGTGGAAGCCCGGGGGCTAGGGGAGCGCCCCCTGCTGGTCTCCACTCCTCATTTCCCAAGGGCTTAGGCCACTCCTGCTGCCAGCAGCCTTGGCGGCCTCGATCCTGGGTCCACGTGGAACTTATTTACTCACGATCTGACCCTGGTTTCGTGGGCGCTGTCTGAGCCTCTGAGGAAATAACTGCAAAGGAGAGAGGCCAGGCCCTTCATCTCAGGCAGCTGCTTTGGAATCAAGAAATGAAGACGTCAAGTGAGGTAACTTGGGAGGCGTGGGCAGTTCCGAAGTGCGCAGGGCACCCGAGGGTGACAGGCAGGATGGGGCAGGCAGGCTGCTTTGGGAAGGGAGGAAGAGATGAGTCCCAAATCCACAAACCAACACTGGCCGAGGAACACTGAGCAGAAAAGAGCAGGGGCCGCTGGGTAGATCTACTGGTGCCGAGAATGAGGCTCAGAAAATAGATCGGAAAGAAATAAATGCCTCAAGGAATACACCTGATTGGAGGTCTAAATGATAAAGGAGGAGTCATGCAAGAGTTGGGCTGGGGGGGAGATTCCAGACAACAGCCTCAGTGAGTGCAAAGGCCCTGGGGCAGGAATGGCCTGGAAAGCCCCAGGAACAGAAAGCAAGCCACACAGTGGGAGTGCAGTGAGAGGGAGTGACAGTGGAATTGGGGCCCGAGCTGCCTTGCTCTGCAGTGCTTCTACTCAGAGCCTCCCGCCTCTCCAAATTCAGAAGTGGCTACTCAGCTCAGAATTCTCTTGCCTCCGAGTTGTGCTCTTTTACGAACACCACATACTTTCTGCCTGATCTGGCAGCTATTTTTGAGCATGTTTGACTCCAAGAGCCTCAGAGGGTAAGGACAGGGTTGTATTTTCATTTCTGTGTCCTGGAGCCCAGGGACAGCTTGACACATGAAAGTTCTCAGGTCAGCAGAACGGCTCGGTCCACTTCCTGCAGTCAGGAGGGCCAGAGTCGGAGCCACTGATGTCTCCAGCTCCTGCGAGCAGAGCGGACTCGCGCCTGTGGGACAGCTGAGTCGGGCGGTCATGTGCCCGCCTCCTGCCAGGTAGCAGAATGCGGGCTGCCTGTCCCACAGTCTCTGCCAGTTCCACGCTGTCCCAAGGTCACCTCATCTCCCCACTTGCATGGCCACCACCTGGGCCAGGCCCTCGGCATCTGACAGCGCCAAGGTTCTCTCTCGAGCAGCCTCCTGGTGTCCAGCCACGTCCCAGTCCGGACGCTCCTCTCTGGAGCATAAACCAGCCGACACCCTCAGTGGCTCCATGGCCCCAGGTGTGCAGCCTGGGCCTGCTGAGCCCCAGCCCACCTGCTGCAGGCAAGGCCTGCTCCAGCCCCCGGCTCCTCCCTGCAGCTGGCTGGTGCCGCGGGGTGGCTTCTCTGACTCCTTGTGTCCTGGGCCTCTGTGACTGACGCCACGGAGCTTCTCAGGTGAACCCTGTGGAGGGTTCCTTCCTCTGAGGCCCAGCTGTACTCATGGCAGGCGCCCGATTTCAGCTGTCCTGGGGTGCATCCTCCTCCTCAGCTCTTCCTTCTCAGACACCAGCCAAACCAGGATGCCTGGGTCCAGAGGGCTTTTAGCCTCCCAAACACAGCTCTTCCTGTGAACTTGGACTCCCGTGTTACTGGTGAAGTCTCCTTTGGGATTATAAGCAGTTCCCGAGTAGGAGCGTCAACGAGGCGTTACAGTTTTAGATATCAGAGGGCATGCTTTGGGAAGTTCCAATAGCTGCCTTGCCAGAAAACCCTGGAATATTTTGTTTCAGAAAGAAATTATTGCTCTAAGGCTGATCTTGATAAATCTTCCCACTTTTGCCAGTAGAAGCCAGAAATATCTTATTTTTTGTGTGTGAAATTTCCAGATCATAAAAATATCACAAAAATCTCTGTGTAAGAAAACACTATTAACAAACCATTTCATTAATTCGTCACACACACGTCATATTGTGTGTGTGTGTGTGTGTGTGTGTGTAGTAGTCTTTGCCAACATTTGAAACTGTTTTTATTTTTTTTTTCCCCTATTATCAAGGAGAAAGTAAAGCTGTCCAGACCACGATGTTCCCATCTGAGAGTCAACGCTGCTCGATGTTCACAGAATGGAAACAGCTTCGGCGACGTGGAGCTCAGACCAGGCCATCAGGCCATGCAGCGTCTGGGTTCCAAACACGGCAGGGACAAAGCCATTCTGTGGCCACGTCAATGAGTCCACACCCTGACAGGAGTGAATAATGCATTTTGTTTTTAAAGAGAAAATGCATGAAGATAAGATGTCCCAAGACACCCAGTCACGAACCGGCGCTGCTCTCTGTCAACATCCCTACTTTCTGTTCCCACCTTAGACTCATCAAGTCAAGTCCAAATTCTCCAAGGATCTGTGTCCCAGCCACCTGCTCCTGGGGTCCCTCTAGGGTGCCTGCTCCTCCTCCGACAAGCTGCACACCCTGGCTACAGGGTGCAGGGCTCCTGAGGTCCCTGGAGGGGCTTTGGCAGTGTCCTCTGCCCCGCGCACACCACATTACAGGTGCCAGTGCCTCTCCAGGGCCAGCGGCCACCTTGTTTGGAGGACATCTCTATGTGGCTTCCGCCTGCTCAGTGTTCCGGGTCACGTAGTCCCTTGTCCCAGCATCTCGCCACTCTCTGCAGCTTTCTTTATTGTATCTATTTGAGTCATTTGCATACTTTATTGTGACTTGTTCCTTGTTTTCTGTCTTCCCCATGGGATCACCAGGCAGGGACCCCACACCACAAAGCCTGCGTGGGCCAGGAGTGTAGTGAGCATGACCCAGACCAATGGAATGGCAATCAGGAGCTCTTTCCTGAGCATCGGAGAAGGCGATGTGGTAGGAACTTGGAAATAAATCACAGCCTGGGACAGTGGGCCGAGAGCCTGGGGCCCGGCCCTCGGCGATCTATGAATAGCCTGCACAGTGGGACGGCCAGCAGCTGGGGTCCTGGGCCAGAACCCCGTTCACTCAGGAGGTCAGCCACGTGACACTCAGCTGGGAACAAGCCTGCCCGCCCAGTCCCGTCCTGTCAACAGCTCCAGAGTGGACTGAGGCGTCATCTGTCCACTGACCCAGGCCACCTCTGCTTTCCCAGTCCAGTTGTGGCACCAGACATTCTGGAAAGCCAGAGAAGCCCCCTGTCCTGCCAAGAAGCAGAACTCAGGCAGAATGTCCACGGCAGCTCAGCAGGCACTGACCCGAGCTGGATGTGCTGGCCCTCGGGCCTCTGGGTGGAAGGGGATCCCTGATCTCTAGAGCCGGAATGGGGTCCAATCAGACAGGGCGTGTTCTTCTCCGATGTCACAGCATGACCCCAAATTAGATCCTGAGAAAAGAGATTCTGAGACACCTGAGCCCAAGGTTCAGATTCTGAGAATATAAAAGATGTGATTCTCCTAATAAAGAGAATCAGCTGGGGATGCGTTGGGGAGTCTGTTGTTTTTTCCTTCAGCCTCCTGCTCACTAACGAAAAGGAAGCACCTCCCCAGACGCCTGGGAACTGGAAGCCAGCAAACATGGATAATAAATGCAAATATATTCACAAGAGCTTTTTATACAGGAAGCAGAACATGCCCTGAAAACAGCTCGGACTGTTCCCAGCAGCCCCAGCCCTGCGCGCACACTACGGTGCCCTGTTCCCCCTGCAGCCTGCTGGCTACCTCCCCAGCAGGGCTTTGCTTCTAGGCTGGGCGCTCCTGGACACCAGAACCAGCCCTCAAGCAAAGGCAAGGCCCACATTAGGTGTTCAGCAGAAGCATGGAGGGAGGGAGTCGGTCTCTAAGCCCTTACCTGAACAACGCTGTGGGTTGGATCGTGTCGCCCTTAAGGTACTTCAATCCTAACCCCTAGTACGTGTGAACGTGACCTTATTTGGAAACAGGGTCGTTTGTCTTGGTCCATTTTGTGTGGTTATAGTGAGATATCTGAAGCTACATGATTTGTAAAGAAAAAAGGTTCATTTAGATTAGAGTTCTGGAGGTCCAAGAGCATTTGTAGTGTTCTGGCCTACACTGTAGTGACTGTTTGTCACAACGCAGCAAAGGAGAGGGGACATCGCCAGGTGCAGAAGAGACCAAGCTGTGGGGTCCCTGGGTTTTAACAACAGCACCCACGAGAACTCACTCCACAGTGATCCGGCTGATCCCTCCCGGGCAACTGAGCACCTCACCTCCTTCAGAACCCACCTTAGAGATCCCCACCATGCTGGGGACCAGGCTTCCTGCACATGAGCTTTGGGGGACACACCAGTCATATCCACAGCAGGGATCTTGGCAGTGACGGAGAAGGGCCATTACGACTGGGTCCTGATCAGCAGGGGGCACTGGACACAGAGCATAGACAGAGGAAGAGGCACGAAGACAGGAAGCATCCATCTTCAGCCACGGCTGGAAGGGCAGGGGAGGACTGGGCAGAGCCCCCTGGCTGCGCAGAGGAACGGGACCCTCGATAGCCGACCTTGTCCTCTAGCCTCAGCACAGTGGGCAGGAGCGTCTTGCTGAAGCCACCACGTCGTCTTGTCACAGCTCCAGGAAACCAGCCTGCAGAGAACGCTCCTCTTAGGGGCACGTGCTCTCGGGCCTCCCTTCTGCATGACCGCGAGCCCAGCCCCGTCCAGGCCGTGCTCCTGACCGTGGCTTCTGCGTCCAGCTTCCTGGTCATTCGGTCCAATGTTGGCTCACTCCCTACCCCTCCCTCCTGAAACCCGCCCTAGATCTCCACACTCACGTTCAGATGCAGAAACAAGTCAGCCCTCCGCCACCTCCTGTCTGTCCTGCTAGATTTAAGCTCCTGGAAGCAGGAACCGCCTCTTACCCAAGCCCGGTCCCCACCCAGGGATCCCGGTGGCGGTGTCTGGGGAGCTGGGCTGGGTGAGACTGAAACTTCCCACACAGCCGGGTCGAGAAGCCCTGGACTGGAGACTCTGGCCAGAAGGCGATTCCCAGCGAATACCAAGAGTGAATACTGGAAATGACAGTCAGTATTCACATGTTCATGACGGGGCAGACTGAAATCAAAGCTGACATTGCTCCGAGACAGCGACAGGCCCTGGGAATCGCGGGGTCCGGCGATGCTGTGGCGCTCCAGCGAGCCCCAGGGTCCTGGTGCAGGCTTGACGCGGCCTCTCCACACAGCGGGACCCAGTGAGCTTGAGACGCCGGCAGAGCGAGCACGGCCGCTGCCTCCAGCAAGCGCCAGGCTCACCAGCAGACACCGCCGAAGCGAGGGCATAGACCGCGGTGCAGGGACCAGCCTGAGGCCGCCGCCCGGCACGCGGCGCTGGGCGCTCTCACCACAAAGCTGGGGCGCCGTGGGCACGTTCACACCTGCACGGCCCTGGGGTGCGATGCCTGGGCAAGGAGAGGTTTTCAGCTCACGGTCGCCTTCGGCGCATCCTCGTGGAGGCTGGGAGGCGCCTGAAGGGCTCGTCCAGTGAGGACAGTGCTCAGGAGTAGCTCTCGGGCCTCACAAGCACCCACGGGGCAGGTGGCTGTCAGGTCATCCAGCTGGGAAGCATCAGAGCCAGGATCCAGCCCGGGGAGTTCCCCAGCCTATCACCCTGGGACGCAGGGCCAGCTGGGACATGGCTATCATGGACCAGGAGGTGAAGGCTGGCTTCAACATGCCGGGGACACAGGCCCCTGGCGTCCACTCCATCTGCTGTGGTGGGCTCCGTGATTCTGCCTGGTTCCGTTCTGAGTCGGTTTCCTGGTATGGTCCAGGCCTACACAGGGCTCCCCATCAGTAGCTGGATGCACTCTGACCTCAGCACGTTGTGGTGCAGAGCTGCATGGGAAGGTGACTCCCCTAGGCACAGGGAGCCGCTCCCTGGAGGCCCAGAGGCAGGCGGGCAGTGCAGCACCTTCAGCCTCAGACTCTGAACAGGCTGCTCTCTGTAGCTGGGCAACCTAGGTTAGGTGCCTAACCTCTCTGGGCCTTGGTTTTCCTATGAGCAAAACAGGAATTCTACTAATAATAGCAACTAGCTCAGAGGGTAGTGCTGGGATTAAATAAGTTAGCACAAATCAAGGGCTTCTAACAGAGCCAGGTCTGATGTGTGGCCTCTCTCTACACCAAAGGCCTGATAACCAAAGGGCTCCCTTGTGCCTGGCTTCTATTGTACAAGCCATGGGGTGCCCTGCACCACCAGGAGGGCCAGGGAGAGGGAGGCCAGGCTATGCTCCCCTTGACCTTCCCACTGAGGGGCCACTACAGAGGTCACCCCTACCAGGCCAGTTGGCTGCTACCCCCAGCTGTTCTTCACATCCAGAGCCTCTGACATCAGGTGCTCTCCCTTTCCCCATCAGCAGGACGGGCAAAGACGCCCAGCCGTGGCCAGCCACTGCCCATTCCTGTGGCCTCCATTCAGCCTGCCTGTTGCTTGGGAAAAGCTCCTCTCCTTCACTCCTCCAAGGCCCAGACTGGAGCGGGCTGACTCCTCCCTGCAGGGACGCTTTCTAACACAGGTTCCCTTAGGGCTGTGTCAGGAGCTCTCCGGGGGCCATGGTGAGAGAGTAGCCACAACACAGTGTCGGCAGGTCAGAAGCCCACCGCAAGAAACCCTCAGGAACCCCAGAGAAGGCTGTGCAGATCCCCCCGGCCCCAGGGAAAAGCATACTGGAAGTCAGTCGGGCGCTGGGGCAGGAGCCCCTCCCACCTCCCTCTCTGCACACCCTGCAGCCCTTCGGTCCTGTTCCCCCAGGAAAGGACACTGGGATGGGCCCAGGTCTGATGCTGAGGAGCTGCCCTCCCCTGGGAGCCGTAGGGAGGACATGGCTTCCTAGTGTGCTCAGGGTTCTGCAGGGCCTGGGAATCTGGGGCCCCGAAAGGGACCCGCCGCCTCCAAGGGAGGATGTGCTGTAGGCAGCTGCTGCTCAGAGGTCGTCCAGCTGCTCTGCCCGGAAGCTCGAAGGCCCTGGGAGAGAGGTCTGGAGGGCTGGTGCCACAGGGTGCCCGAGACCCCCTTGTTTGACTATGAAAGTGAGCAGGGCACCCCGTGGGGAGAGCGGGCTTCCCTCCCAATCTCCGTGAACTTGACCCTTCCCTTCTACTCTGCCTGTGCGCCTTCCTCTCCCGTTCTCCTAACTCCCTCTGGTCCCCCCAAGATGCGCTGCCCCATCTCCGCTCTCTCCCTGGGTCTCCACACCCATCAACGTCCCCTGGAAGCACTGCACGGTCCTTGGATTGGGGTACGTCGTGTGTTGGCCAACAGCGCAACCGCTGAGTGTCAAAGAGACCGGGTGGGGCCACGTCTTTGTATTTAGTCACGGTAAGACGCCCAACGTGATAGTGCACTGCTCAGGGTTATAAAATACTTTTTCAGTAATATTACTAAATAATCCTCATAGAAAACACTTCTATCTCCACTAGGGCAGGCAGCACCCTAGGAACTTTGCCCACGATGTCTGAGGGACAAGACAGGGTGGAGGAGCAGATGTCACCTCTTCTCTGTCACTGAGATTCGGGATGGCCCAGAGATATCTCAAGGTCACGCACTGACTAAGTAGATTTGCACCCAGATCCGCTGGACTCTAAAGCCAAGCACTGATAACCCCTGGTGTGTAAAGCGTCATTTCTGTGTATATCCCAGGAAGAGGAAGTCCAACCCCAGACCCAGAGCTCAATCACGGTGATGCAAGATGGAAGAGAAATAGACATGTGCGGGGGCAGACACGGCCAAGAGCCAGGACAGAGAGAGCGCAGCTCTGCAAAGCCACGGAGCAGGGGCTGGGGAAACCGCAGGTGGCTCCTGTCCTGGGGACTGTAAGTCTGATTCTCCTCAAATTACCCCATTCATTGTTGTAATGCCAATAAATATCCTATTAGTCCTTGAGAGAATATTTTCAGAGATTAATCACAATTAATTTGGGAGAAAAATTCCTCAAGAGTAGCTAAGAAAATGACCAAGAAACGAAACACGAGGGGAGCTCACGTTGCCCATTCCAGGGGGTCGTTTCTGAGCATCTGCCAGATGCCAGCTTCCATGACTGACAGCATCCTTGTTCCTAAGAGCTTGTAGCGTAGAAGATGCCGAATGGACCGGGGAACAAGAAGGACAGACAGAGGAGGTGGAAAGACAGAACAAGATTGTGTGAGCCCAGGCACGGCTCAAGAGGAGGAGACGGTGGCCCCGAGGCTGCACATGCAGTCACCTGCAATGGAGTCACTTGCCTGTGCGGGTTTCATTTCACAATCCCGTGAATCAGGAACCTGAGCCAACTCCACATTAAAAATGAGGAAACATAAGCCCAAAGACATTAAGCAACTGCTCAAGGTCACATGGCCAGGAAGTGCAGTGCAGCCAGGAAGGGCCCAGTCCCAAGTGTGTCCAGCTACTGATGACCGCTGCAGACAGGAGCAGGGTGGGATGCCAAGGCTCAGGTGAGTGGGGACAGGAGGGAACCGTCCCAAGTCACTGCGTTGGGGCCATTCTTTGAGAGGTGATCAATCTGATTGCAAAACAAATTTGAAAAGGATTCGATATTTCAATGTAAGACAAAAACCATAAAAGTAACGAGGAAATAAGAAGAGAACCGTGTCACGATTTGGACAGCCTTTGTCAGCACACCGTGAGTGTCAGGAATGATGAACGGAAGGCCAGTAAACCAACCGCACCAAAGCTGAACCTCAGTACGAGGCAAGGAGACCAAACGACAAAGCGCAGCTTGCAAAGCTTCTCGCTCACGTGGTTTCACAAGTCATTGAGGAAAAGGGGGCACCGGAAAGGGAGACCGCCGAGGACAGACGCAGGCAGCATTCCAGCGAACTCCGACGCTGGCCAAGCCGCCTGCCCGCCGCCAACCCCTCAGAAGCTCCTGCTCCCTGCAGCCCCAGGAGGGACAGTCATAGGTGCTTGGCTGGGCTGGGGCCCTTGGATCCTCTCTCTTCAACACCCGAATCAAGAGATGAGCCACCAAGTGGCCAGCTTATGGGGAGAGCAGCTGGAAGGTCGTGTCAGGACGAGGCTGGAGTCACCTCCGTGGACTCAGAGGGATGCCGTGAGATGTTGGATTGGGAACAATGAGACGTCTCTCCAGAGGAACCGGCTGAAAGGAGACTGCAGTTCACCCCGCGATGGAATGCCACTCCATGACGCAAAACGAGGAGGTAAAGCTTTACAGAGAGAAATACAGAACATTAAAAGGGTGAGACTATTTTTTGTCTTTTAAAAACTCTACTTCTAAAGATTCACATTTGTAGTGTACTGGTTGTGCATTTAAGACTCAAGTCACCTGGGCTTTAATCCTGGATCTGACATGATTACTGTTATGACTTTGGGAAAATTACTTAGCCTCTCTGTGTCTCCATTTCCTTGTCTATAAAATGGGGAATAATTGTGTCTTCTTCAAATCATTATTCTAAGAAGTATCACAACATGGAACACTCTTAGAATAACGCTAGAAACAAGCTGGGCATGGTGGCACACCCCATAATCCCAGCTGCATGGGAGGCTGAGGCAGGAGGATCACAAGTTCAAAGCCAGCCTCAGCAACTTAGTGAGGACCTAAGCAACTTAGTGAGATCCTGTCTCAAAATAATATATTTTTTAAAAGGCTGAGGATGTGGATTGGTGGTTAAGCACCCCTGGGTTCAACCCCAGTACCTTCCTCAAAAAAAGAATAATGCTAGGAACATACTAAATACTCAGTAACTGGTAGGCACCATCATCATCACCATCATCACCATCACCAACATCACCACCATCCCCATAATCAATATCATCACTATTATCACCACCAACGACATCACCACCATCATAATCATTCAAAATCATCACCATCACTGTCACCACCATCACCCTCATCATCACCATCAGTATCACCATTGTCGTCACCATCACAACCCCACTATCACCCTCATTACCACCATCATCATTACCACCATTGTCTTCACCATCACCATCACTATCACCACCATCACCATCATCACCATCACATCACCATTGTCTTCACCTTCATCACCATCATCATTACCACCATCATCACTATCACCATTGTCTTCACCATCACCATCATCACCATTACATCACCATTGTCTTCACCATCATCACCATCATCATTACCACCATCATCACTATCACCATTGTCTTCACCATCATCACCACCATCACCACCATCACCATCATCACCATCACATCACCATTGTCTTCACCATCACCATCACCATCACCACCATCATTATTACCACCATCACCACCATCATATCTATCACCATTGTCTTCACCATCACCATCACCACAATCACCATCATCATTACCACCATCACCACCATCACCATCATCATCACCATCACCACCCACCATCACCCTCATCACCATCAACATCATCACCGTCATTATCATCATGACCCACAGAGCAAAAACAAAACTTTAAAATATGCACCAAACTATTAATCACCAGAGCCCCTGTGGAAAAGGACTGGGGGAAGGTTACCTGGTTACACTTGCCTTCATACACACCTACGTTCATTGCAGCCCTTATCAAGGACATGTTTTCATAGGAAGCTAAAAGAAAGCTCCGAGGAGGTGATTCTCCGGGTGAGAGGAAGAGCTGACCAGTAAGTCCAGAAAGAACACAGAGCAGCGGGGCCCTCTGGGCACCAGGCAGAGTGAACAGTGGGACAGCCACTCCCAGGAGTGGGCAGGAGGTTGTGCGAGTCCCACGAGGCAGGCAGCTGGCCGTGGAGTTGCTCTGTGTTCTGAGGAGAGCGTGGTCTTGTGGTTTTTGCTTTTTTGTGTTTTTGTGATACTTAAGTTGGTTCAAACGGTTTCAGTGCTTGATACAAAAAATCCTGGCCAAAACAAGCAGCTGATAACATACTCACAAAAATATGAGAAACAAAGAACTGCCGACTAACGCACAGGGACCCCAGTTCCATCGACCATCCTGAAGCCTTGTGAAGGAATGATCACCTGCGCGGCGCGAGCGGGTGAGGGCGCACCCAGGTCTATGCCAACCTTCCAAAACACCCACGCATCCACCTGCCCTCAGAACGAGAAATAGCACCTTCAGGAATCTTCCCAAGACAAGCTTGGACCAGCTCGCGACGACATGAGTGGCAGCAGGGTGACACTGTCTACATTGGTGGGGACACTGCAGACCACCCAGTTCATCAGGGGAAGCAGCTGACCAGGCAGGACACAAGCAGGCCAGGGTCTGCGTGACCCCAGCTCCTGGCGCTCGGGCACTCATGTGGGCAGGACCCATGGCTTGCTTTAGACAACTGGACCCCTCTACACTGACTGGGGGTCATTTTTAAATAAATAAGTGACTAAAAATATTTTCATGCCGAGATCAAATCTCGAACAATACGTAAATTGCTTATAAGGTGATCTCTGAAGGGAGACTTCAGAACACTCACTTTGCAGCCCATACTGTCTAATGTTTTTACAAGTTTTATTGCTTTTTGATTAAAAAATGATTAAAGTATTTCATTTTTAGAAAAAATAAGAGTGATGTAGTTAAAGCTTCAAGTAAGTTGAGAAAACATTTCACCGTTAGCGGCAGAAGCTGCCTGGTAGGCGGGCAGACGCTCTCATTCTGACCCTCATCTTCGCCTGCCTTCCACCGCAGAGGCGGGAGGGTGACGGGCACTTGGCTTCCTGGCAGCAGGGGCAGTGCTGGGGCAGCCGGGCACCTGCACATAGGTGGGAGTATGCTGAGGGGCACCACCCGGCTCCACTCCTCCTCCTTCCTGCCTCACAGCAGGCATCTTGTGAGGAAGCGCCATTAAAAGACCATTAGCGTGAGCCCCGAAGGTAAATGTGCCCAGCGGCTGTGGGAGCCAGCCTGTGAACTTGACCTTGACCTTGCAGACAAGGCCATGTCTAAACCTGGCAGGGGAGCAGGTGGAGGATGAGAAGACTGTCCCAACAGAGGCCAGTCGGTCACAGAACACTTGAAGGGGAGCACCCTGGGCGGAGAGCATACTTCCTGCACATTCGGACCTTTGTTCCTTGAACAGGGATGGTGAGATGTAAGGCAGAGCTGATTCATGGCGGCTCCGTCACGGAGAAACGCTGGACATGGTGCTCTTGGGGCTGGTCCCACACTACCTGCACCCTGAGTCCACTTCCATTCTCACGGTCTCCCTCCTGCTCACAACGCGGCTGCCCCCACCAGAGGATCAAAGGAAGGAAGCTGTGGGTCCTGGGTCCAGAGGGACTCTCCCCACCCCCTCGTCTTATTGGCCAGATTGGATCACATGGCAGGCTCTAGCTGCAGGAGGAGGCCTGAGCGCTGTCTGTCAGCCTTCGGGGTGGTCCAGGGCAGAGCAGAGGGGTCTGAGTCCTGGAGGTGCATGGCATCAGTGCTCCCTGACCCGCCTGGGCCAGGGGCAGGCTGCCCACCTCTTCTGTGGCTGGGCCCGGGCTCACCTCCACGCTCTGTCTGCATCAGAGTATGGTTCACCACCCAGCCAGGCTCCAGTGGCTCCGTCCAGAGCAATTCCAGGACCCTTCTTCCCCTTCTGCTGGGCTCTATTCACGAATCCCGGGGAGTGCCTGTTGTCACCACATCCTCGCCTGTTCTAGACTTACTCTCCCTTGCCTGATTTAGGTGGCAGCTAACAGTTCTTCCTCTGTGTCTTAGTCTGGGTTCTCCAGAGAAATAGTGCCAGGAGCATGTGTGTGTGTATGTGTGTGTGTGTGTGTGTGTGTGTGTGTGTGTTTGGAGAGATAGACAGAGACACAGAGAGACAGAGAAATGATTTCTTTTAAGGAATTGACTCATGCAACTATGGAGGTTGGCAAGTCCAAAACCTGTAAGGAGGTGGCTGCAGGCTGGGAACCCAGGAAAGAGCTAATGGTGTAATTCAAGTCCAGATCCTGCTGCCAGAATTCCCTTTGTTCTGTTCTGGTTTTCAGCTGATTGGATAGGTCCACCCACAATACAGAGAGCAACTGCTTTCTTCAAAATCCAATGATTTAAATGCAAATCTCATGTAAAAACACCTTCACAGAAACATCCAGAATAATGTCTGACCAAATATCCCGGCCCCAAGCCCATCCGAGCTGACACATGAAACGAAGCTGCAAGCTCTGTGACTCACCCTTGGCACCTGGACTGGCTGCTCCGTGCTGCTTTTGGGTGAGCTCCGCACGTGACTGCCTGGTGCCCACCTGGTGCCCGCCCAGTGCCCGTGAGCAGGAAGAGGTGCCACCCTGCTTCCCTTCTCTTGGGTGCCCTGTGAATCCAGCCACAGGACGTTCTTTCCTGGGATCTGCATTAAGAGACAAGAACTGTGGAGGACAGGTAAGCCAAGTCGCTCTGAGGCCCCAGTCGCAGCCCAGCAGAGACACCATGGAAGTGAAAATGGAGGAGCAGGAGCTGGGGAGGCGTGCTGCTCAAGGAAACAGACAATGAGGGGACACGGGGACGGACAGCGCTCTCTGAGACTGTCAGCCCCTCATCAGCCCCGGCTTCCTTTCCTTAAAGTCCTGCACGCTTGAGCTCTTGGGGCACCTCTGCTCCCTGTGGTCAGAAGACGCCTTGGTCCACCTTCTGCAGTTCCCAGGGAAAACGTCCTCCCCCTCACCATCCCTCAGTGCACGGGGCTTCTCTCTGTCACCGCCAGGGCGCAGTCCAGGCCCCTCGGCCCTGCTCGGGGGAGCAGCCCCACCTGCTCTCCAGCCAAACGGCTGCCTCCTGTTTTCTGTGTTTTGCTTTGGGTGCTGGGGGTGGAACGGAGGCCTCCTGCATGCTGAGGGGCGCTCTGCCGCTGAGCAGTGCCCCAGGCCTTTCCTTCCTTCCCGACTCACTCATCTTTGTTGCCATAATGCAATACCTGAGGCGGGCTAACTTGATAAAGAAAGAAGGTTTATTTAGCTCACAGTTCTGGAGGCTCAGGACATGGCACCTGCATTTGCCTGGCCCTGGCGGGGACCTCAAAGCAGGTAGCAGGACACACTCCAGGGGGACCGAGCACATTGCCTGAGGGAGCAGACGGAGGCTGAGGTCTACTTGCCCTAGGGACCTCCCACTTGTCCGGCCTCTTAAAGGTCCCGCCATGTCTGGACACCACACTTCCAACACAGGAACCAACCCGTGGGGGATGAACCACATCCAAATCTTAGCACCTCCTATGCTTCCCCTGCATGGAATACCCCCAGCACCCATGAACAGGCTTGGTATGCTTCCAGACCTGCGTAAAGGTCCCCCTCTGGGGCCCTCTCTGCTCCGGGGTCAACCACTTCCACAAAACAGTCTATTTTGCTAACAGAGTGGACCAGGAGGGCAGAGTGCCCTAGCAGGGTCCTGGCTGGGTGCGGGAAGTGGAGATGCCTCCAACTGTGTAAGCCTCAGCGACCTCAGCGGTGCCCAGAGGAAATGGAACATCTACCTCCTGGGCTGCGGTGAGAATTTCTCAGACGATGGATGTGTGCAGAAAGCCCAGTGGGTTCAGAAGATGGCGAATGTTCAACAGTGACGTTCCTCCTGGGCTTGCTAGCCAGCATAGGGAACTGCACTAGTTCAGAGGTGCCGGGAAAACAGCCAGGCCCGGGCTGCCCACAGCAGCAGGTGGGCAGGCCCCGGCTTCCACCCCGGGGACTCCCAGCCCTGAGACCTCTCCAGCACGGCGGCTGGGGAATCTGGAACCCACACATCCTCACCGCGGCTCAGCGCCCGGTCCCAAGCCCATGGCCCCATAGCACCCAGGTGGAGACGACCCAGGACAAAACTGCGGGTTTTCACGGTGTTGTCCACGGGCCACCTCACCAAATGTCAGCGCCATACTGTGCCATTCCTTGTCTTATTGTTGGTGTTTTTAAAATTGTATTTTGTTCAATTTCAGAGACTCAGAGATTACTCATTCAAAGAAGAACTTTTTTTTTTTTTCTATTTTGGTCAAATCGTGGTTTGGGCTTCCTCAGAATGAGAAGCTTCCTCCTACTCCCTAGCAAGATGGCTCAGTCCCCACTCAGAGCTGGGCACTGGGGTTTCAGATCCCAAAGCCCCTGACAGCGGGGGAGCCTCGGTTATGGCCACTGCTAACACGGATGATGAAAGGCTTAGGGACGTCCCCAGCTGTCCGAGCTAGTGCAGAACTGGGGATTTTTGGAACAGTCAGTGCCATCCTGATCAGCCGGGTGGACACTCCTGACGGGCTGCCAGCAGGCACACCAGCTGCCACCACCTGGTCGCCCTCCAGTGGCTCCACTCCTGCAGGATGAAATCCACGCACCTCACCATGGCCCAAAGGTCCTGCACCAGCCATGCCCGACCATCGTCCCCGTCCTCACTGACGTCTCGACACTCCTGGGGAGCCCAAGCGCATGCCCGCTCATCATCTGCACTTACCTGCCCCCCACTCCCAACAAGAATGCTGCTCCCTCTGCCCTCATGTGCCTGGCGCAGTTCCAGGGTCACATGCTCAGAACGAACTACCCCAGTAGCTTGAAGCCCCACCCCAGTCACTCCCGACTGTGTGACGGTTTTAATCCTCAGGTGATCATCTTCAGCTGACACTACCTGGTCTTTTTCATGCCCCTCTAGCACCCCAAGTCCATGTCTACCTTGTCCATCACTGAATCCCAGAGCAGACCAGCTGCCCACGACACACACGCAGGCACTCGGTACACAGCTGCTGAATGAACACACGAACGAATGACTTAGTATCCTCCTTTTAAAATCTGAGCCTCGTTCAAACTCTTTGCAACAGACATTTACTGTTTCCTTGCTTTTAATCAAGGAAATGAGACCTGAACTGGTCCCCCAAAGCCTCTTACCTAGTTATTCCCTGCTGCCTAACAAACCACCTCAAACCCTCCTGGCTTCAACCAACAGGGATGCACCCAGTCCCCCAGGTTTGGAGTTGGCTGAGCGGCTCCTGTGCTGGTCTCCTGTGTTCACTCGCAGGCTGGGCTGGCTGGCGGGTGGTCATCTGGAGGGTCTGCTAAGACAGCTGGAACAGCCGGGCACCTGTCTCCTCCTGGTTTTCCTCCCCAGCGTCGTCAGTGCGGTGGTCCTGTGGCACTGCTCCAAGAGGGGCAGCACGGCCTCTTAGGGCCTGAGCTCAGAAGTCAGCGTGGCTGCTGTTGGTTGGAGCAAGCCACAGGCCCAGCCAGATTCCAGAGTCACCCCTTAGTCGCCACCTCTTCACAGGGGGCAGCTGTCTCATTGCAAAGGAGCCTGAGCTGAAGTGCGACAGTCATCGTGGGAAATCTCAGTCAGGGAGGATTGGAAACAGCCTGAGCCTGAGTCGGTGAGGCAGACCCAGGGACCATGACCATCCAGCAATATCAGGTGGCTCCAGAAACTCTCAGGCTCACAGCAAGGCTACCTCTCCTGTTAGGTCAGACTTAGCGGCTGCATGGGAGGGAGCAGGGCAGCGACCAATCAAACCAGAGCGACCAATCAGATGAGCCCCACTGATCCTTACGTCCACCTAACACTCAGCAGGACCCCTGCCTATTCCAACCCGGCCACGTGCGATTTTCTCTGGCTCTCCACTCTGACTTTTACACCTCGCTCACAACGCCGTCTGCTGGGTTGGCCAGAGCCATTGGCCACAGGGTCAAGCCCAGCCCATCCGTGTCCTCAAAACCTCCACCACCTCCTTCCTTCTGGCCTCTCCTGCCTCGCCTTGTGCCTCAGTAGGCAGCTGTGCCAAGCAGGTGAGCGTCCCCAAGCACCCAGGCCCTTGTGCCCCAAGGGTTCTTCCTGTGCTGTTTCCTCTGCCTCCAGGGCCCTTCCTCTCTCTCATTTTGTGACATGCTACCTTCCTGTTATGATCTGGCCATAAAGTACAGTTGTGCCTCCGTATCGGTAGATTAGTTCTGGGACCCTTCCCCATGCCCAAATCCAGGGATGCCCCAATCCCTTCCCCAACACGTCCTGGCATCTGCACCTGACCCACGCACACGCTCCTGTGTTAACTCATTCTGCCTGGCCAGGATACCTGATACTATGAGAACGCTCTGTAAATAACCGTCACGCCATACTGTTTATGGAATCATGATGAGGAAAATGTCTTAATGTGCTCAGAGCAGATATGATTATTTCCTCCTATTTTCAATCTGCGGTTGATCAAATTGTCAGCTGCAGGAACTGCACACAGGGAGACCCAACTCTAAGCTCTTCTCTGAAGACAATTTTCCTTTCCCTAGCAGGATCGACCAAGTTTCCTTTTTCTGCAACCCTTAATTATAGCATTTATTCATTCACTCATTGTTAGTCCACCTTCCATTGCTGTGACAAGTACCCAAGAAAATCTCCTTAAGAGGAAGAGAGGTTGATTTGGGCTCACAGTCTCTGAGCTCCCATCCATGGTCAGCTGGCACCAAGGCAGAGACATGGCGGCCAAGTAGCCGAGAAGAGCTGCTCAGTTCACAGCTGCTGGGAAGCAGAGAGAGAGGTGAGGGAGGCAGAAGGGGACAAGACAGAGTCTCCAAGGGCACGCCCCCATGGATCCACTCTGTTCAACTAGGTCCACCTCCAACACCTTCCGCCATCTCCCAACTATCCACTCCCATATGAATCCATCAGTGGAGCAATCCACGAGTGAGGCAGAGCCCTCACTGACCCGTCACTTCCCGAAGCCCCACCTCGGAACATGGCTGCCTTGGTGAACAAGCCTTCCACACAGCAGTCTCTGGGCATGTTGCAGATCCAGAGCGTAGGTAGCACTCATTCAGTGGACACTGCTGAACGCCAGCTATGTGCCCTTTACTGTTTGGGCTGTGGGGAGACTCGGGGAACAATGCAGACAGGGCCCCTGATCCTTCGCCAGCTATGTCCTGGTGAGGTCATTCAGACAGTGAGCACACAAATACGTGAACAGACAAAATCATTTTAGACAGTGATAAATCTGTCCATTACAATGAAAAAGGGTGCCATGAAAAACACTTGCAAAGTGTGACTGTGTTAGATAAGGTGACCAGAGGTGACCTCTCTGAGAAGGTGGCATTCAAACAGCCACAGGAAGCAGGAAGAGCATTCCAAGCACAGAGACCAACTGGCCCATGGTCTGTGGTCTGTCCAGTATGGCCTGTTCCAGGAACAGTGAGGAAGCCACTGTAGTTGAGGCCTACTTTGTCCATCAGCTTTCTGATGGAGTAACAAAATACCTGAGAAAAAGCAACTCAAAAGGAGGAAAGGCTTGTTTTGGCTCCAAGTTTCAGTCCATGGCCAGCTGGCTTCATTGCTTGCGAGCCTGTGGAGGAGGTGGAACATCATGGTGGAGAGGGCATGGTGGAGCAGAGCTGCTCACCTCCGACAGCTGGAGGCAGAGGGAGGGACATTCGGGGGAGGAGCCCAGGACAAGACCAAGCCTTCAAGGGCATGTCACCAAGGTCCTACTTCCTCCAACTACACACCCTCCTTAGGGTTTCCACCACCTCCCAATAGTGCCACTAGCTGGGGGACAGTCTTCAACACATGAGCCTTTGGGGGGACATTCCCAACCTAAACAATAACATACATGGACAGAGGCACTGAGTGCCAAGACATGAGGACCAAGAGGTGGGTCTTGTGATCTTGGGGAGGGCACTCCTGGCAACTGGAAGGAGCTTAGATTCTATTCTGATGACAATGGGAAGTGACAGGAGGGGTAGAAGAGGAGTAGAGACAGGATCTGACTTACACTTTGAGAAGACGTGCCTGCTTTGTGAATGGCAGGTGAGCAAGAGGAGAGACCACGGGACCAGCTCGGTGGCTCTTGATTCGTCCTCAGATGTGTGACTGGGACATATGCTGCAACAGGAGCCTCCCTCCCTGGATGCTGTGGGCTCAGAGCGCAAGGGGACGGTGGCCCTTAGTCTCTGCCTCTCAGCCCTGCACAGGGCTGGGCCACATGACAGAATGGCCACAGGTGGCCCATCAAGCTGCAGTTGCATGTCTAAAATTCACATCCAGCTGAAGCTTCTCAGTTTGCTCTTCTTTGCCAAGCTCTGCAGAATGCCCCCATCCACATACCAGATTCCCAAGCAACCAGGGGCTGCCCATCTGACCACCTGCCACCCCTACAGTGGGCTGCTGCCCTGGGCCTGGCACAGCGCCCTGGCCATCCTAACAGGCCCCCTCACTGAGGTCTGTGTCAGCACCATGGCCTTCACATGGTGATATTTAGGTCACAGGTGTTGCCATCTGAGCCTCCCACTTCCTCACCTGAAGGTGGGTATTATTTTCCTTAACCCCAAATCCCTTTCCCAAGACTTGCCTCCCTACTTCCTCCCGTGCATCCTTCCATCAGAACAAATCCATCTGAGTTTTTGGAGTTTCCCTGGACTCATTGACTTCTATGTGCCCTTTATCCCCTTGCCCTTTACATTTCAAATCTCAGACTTATCCTGGCCTTTCCATCAAATTGAGGGCTTTTCTCCCTCCTTGCCTGAGTCCAGCAGCTGGGTCCTGGGCATCCAAGGTGAGGGATGTCAGCTGATCTCTGGGCCTAAGACCCTGACACCCAGGTTGGACCAGAGGCCAGCGCTGGGTCACAGTTAAGAGTCCCTGTCCACCGAGCCAGTGTGTGCACAGGTGGACGACTCGGGCCAGGGTGTGGCCCTGGGTGGTGGCGCGTCCCAGTGCAGGAATGGGGAGTGGGCAGGAGCAGGGGGAAGAAGTGCAGGTTTTGAAGAGGGGGCGGTGTGAAGGCAGGAACCAAGAAGGGTGTGGCGGGCAGGACATGGGAAGGAGGTCGGGAGAAGGGAGCGAAGCGCAGGTGGGCGCGCTGGGAGCCGGCAGCGGAGCACGTGCGTGCGTGTGCGCGGCGGCGGGAGCGAGCGGGAGGGGGAGGCGCGCCCGCGGGAGGCGCGCCGGGGGCGGGACGAGGAAGTGGGTGCGAGGCGCGGGGCGCGGGCCGTGCGCGCCGCCCGCTCCCTCCCAGCCCCGAGCGCAGCGGGCGCGGCGCGGTGCCCAAGCCGGTGCGGAGCCGCCCGGCGCAGCCCCAGGTAAGGTGGCGACGCTGCCCGCGGGTCTGGCTCGCCGAGGGTCGCCGGGGGCGGGGCGCCCGGGACGCCTTGGCTACGGCTCCTGGGTCTTCGCGGCTGTCGTGGCTCCATCTCTGCCTGTGCCTGACCTTGGGCAGGTGCCTCCGCCCGCGAGTCTCAGTTACCTTCTCTGACCCTCGGGGATCGTGGCCGCTGCCCCCGGGCGTCGCCAGCAAGGGACACAGCAAGGGATGCGGGTCAGCTCTGCCTTGCCACTGCCCGCGCAGGGGTAGATCTGGAAAGTCCACTTGCGCGTAAAGTCTCTATTTTGTCCCTGGCTCTGGGCGGTGGGTGGCGTTTTACAGGGCGTTGCGTGTGTCGGATCACGGAGCGACTCTGCTCTAGAAATGCCAGCGGAGGGCCCGGGGCTGGAGGGGAGGGGACCTCCCAGTGTCTCAGGAATCAGAACGACCGGCCTTGGACCTCCCGGGTTGCTTTGCTGAAGCCTGTAGCCAGCGCGACAGCGTTCAGCTAGGCGGGACTCCTCCCGGGCATCTGGAGAGGGATTCCCCTGTGAGAAGAGGGGGCAAGTGGCTTCCTCTCTCATTCCTTTGGGCCCCTTAAGAATCCCAATGACCTTGAGCCTGTGAGCTTGTTTCCTCCCTGGTGACAAGTTCCATGTTAATGCCCCTTTTGAGGTGGTTGTGAAGATAAGGAGGTGGGGCTGGAAAGAGCTTGTGAGCTCTGGTGTCCCCCAGTGACAGCTGTCACCAAACTTAAGTGGCCCCAGAATCATTCTCTTTTTTTTTCTCTCCAGAAAACTAATTTGTATGCACCACGTCCCCTTCCTCTCCCTTGCCAGGAATGAGCAAGGGGTAGAGCTGGTGGTAGCCCAGCTAAGACTGAAGCAGGGCCAGAGAGTGGGGTCCCAGGACCTCGCTCCCTACCCCATTCACACCCTGAGCCTGGTGCTCTCTAACACAGGGCATCTCTCAGACAACAGTTTTTGTCAAGCCTAGTTGCCTTATTTCTAAGACGAAGTTATGAATTCCTGCCTAGTAATGAGCTCTTCATCCCTGGAGTTTATCAGAGGCAATTGAATATATTACACTTCTTGACCTATATGATCCTGGGGTGGTAGAATTGAAAATAATGAGAAGATAACTTTTCTGAAGGGTCTGCTCTGTGCAACCTGGTACTAGGTGCATTATGTGTATGGTACTGGCTAGTAATCACAGCAATCCTGGGAAGCCAGTGACGTTGAACCCCAACTTACAGACGAGGAAACTGAGGCTCCTGGAGGCGAGTGACTTTTGCCTGGTTTCACTGGTGGAAAGTGCCATCTGTGGGACTGGACCCCTGTCTGCCTGCCTCCCAGGAGCTTCTGACATTTCAGCGCTGGTCCCCAAATAAGACTGCGTAAACTACGTGACAGGGCCTGGCCCCTGGCGTGCAGCTGAGCAGTGTTGGTTTCTTTGCGTGTTGTAGTAGGAAGAGCTGCCTCGTGATCACTGGTGAAGGTGAGCCTGAAGGTTGGCAGTGGGCCTCAGGTACATCTGTCAAGCGGTTTCTTTAGGGTCTGGAGGGAAGGAAGTTTGCTCCTCATGCCACATAGGAAGCCCATGTCAGGCTGGCCCACCCTGACCCCACCCTGGCCAGCAGTGCTTTTCCTGCCTCCCTTGTCTTGTTCAGGTAACTTGGCTCCATTGGTCTCAGCTTAGATTGGTTTCCCTGGGGTCACTAGCAGGCACTTTCTGGTCTCTGTCCTAGGCTGATGACTAAGGAACCGACCCTCCCAGCCAACATGTCCATAGGGAAAACAGAGCCAGCTGTGGTCCTTCTCCACCAATGCCCCAAGGAAGGAAAAGCAGGATTAAGGTCCAATCCCAAGGATTTAGCTTATTCTTGGGAAAGAAGTCGCTGATGATGAGGGAAAGGATGTCTCAACAAGCCAGGGAGGTTCCTTTGCCAAAAATGTTTTAAGAGTACATCCAGATGAAATGGTGGGGATACAAACAAAGTCTCTCTCAGTTGCCAAGTTATTCATCCACAGTCATAGAGTGCCTGTAATGCTCGGCCATAGGGACAGCCAAGGGGCTACCAAGACCAGAGAGTTTTCAATGAATAGGAACGTGCTTATGCATTGGCATATGTATAGTATGGTCCCCCAAATTTGTGGCAAGACCTAGACAAAAGACAGGAAGGAAATCAGCTAAAGGTTAATGGTGTTTGCCTGTGGGCGTTAGGATTATGGGAGATTTGTTCCCTGGGCTTTGCAGGTTGGAGGCAGCGAGCATGCACTTTAATGACTGACAGACATAGCCCTGTCTGCTGCTAGTGCTGAGGTCTTGCTGGGAAAGCAAGGGGTGCTGCATGCATGAAGGTGCTGTGTAGTTCTGTAGAATGGGTGCCCGTTCTCGGAGGGCCTCTACGTCCATCCTGAGACCGAATTGTCCCTCAAAATCGTGTTTGCCAGATTGAATTTTTCACCATCCGCTTGTCTCCTCTAATTCTGATGCATACTTTGTCCCATTGTCAATTTGATAATGCAGATCTGAGACTCTGCTCCCCTGCTCAAAAGTATTCCCGGGCTCCCCATTCCCCCGGGTCAGGTGCAAAGTCCTTATGGCACACATGGCCACCATGGCCCAGTCTCTGCCTCTGTTCCCCTGCAGCTACCAGCTGTGGGTTTGGACCTGTCTGCCTGCCCTCTGCTGGTCCACCTGCAGTGGTCTGCACACAGCTGTGCCCGTACCCCGCCCAGCCTCCCACGAGCAGCTCCTCTCACCCACAGCACCCTCCTTTGCTTAGTGGTCTTCCTCCTTGTCGTTCAACATCCCGTTCAGATCTGCTCTCCGGGGTCCCTAGGTTACAGGTTACAGAAGAAAGCTGTCTCTGCACTGTGCAGGTGAAGGAAGGGCTCCACAGTGACCTTGAAGAGCTCAGCTCTGTGCTGGGTGCTGGGCCCTTGTGGTACCTAAAAGGGCTCAGAGTTGTGGGCAGTGTCCTCAGGCCTTGGCTCTCGTGTCTAGGGAACTGGGACTCAGGGGCTGCAAGGTAGCTCCCAGAGGCCATGGCTGAAGTGGTTCTGCAGGAGGCAGGGACTCCCCAGGGAGAGGCTCAAACAATGATTCTCGGGTGGGGACCACTTTGCCTCCCAGAGGGCATTTGTCAACGCCTGGAGGTTATTTTTGACTGTCAACTTGGGGAGGAGTGTTCTGGCATCTAGGAGAGCCAGGGAGGCTGCTAGGTGTTCCACAGAGCACACCCAGAAGGAGCCTGTCCAAAACAGCACTGGCGCTGCGGTTCCGAGGCCTGGGTTAGAAGAGGGGCCTTCCTGGCCCGGGACGGCACGTGCAGGGAAGCCTCAGAGATTCCGAGTGCTTCCTGTGCTGGGCACTTTGGTCCTTTGACGGCCCACAGGGCCACCAGGTCTCCTTGCTTCCACTCTCTCTGCCCCCATCAGTAACCAGGCTGTCTTTCTTTTTTTTTTTTTTTTTTTTTTAATCATAATAGCTTTACAGAGATGCTGTACTTAAAACCCACCCTTTTAAACTGTGCAGGTCCATGGTTCTCGTATCTTCACAGAGTTGGGCAACCACCACTGCGATCTGATTTCAGAACCCTTCCCTGTGAATGTGAGGAGTGCCCTCCCTGACCCACTCCCACCCAGCCACTGAGCTATCTCTCTGGATTTGCCTCTTCCAGATATTTCATGTTGATAGACTTGAATGACGTGTGGCCCTATGTGAGTGGCCTCTTGCCCTGCTTGACGTTTTCGAGGTGCATCCATGTTGGGGCATATCAGCACCCATGCTTCCTATGGCTGATGGTGCTGCGTTGCTGGTCATTCAGTCCCACACCTTCCTATCCACTCACCAGTTGCTGGGCTTTGGGGTTGTTTTCACTTCTAATGTTGCTGTGAACACTTGTGCACAGCCCTTTTGGGGGCGTATGCGTTCATTTTTCTTGGGTGTCTACCCAGGGGTAGAAGTGTGGGGTCACGAGGTAAAGCCTTTTCCCCTGCTAAGCAACTGCTGGACTTGTTTCCAAAGCTGCACCCTTCTGCGTTCCCAGCAGCCCTGCGTGGGGTTCCGTATCTCTGCCTCCTCACCTGCCTTGGCACCGTCTTCTGGATCGCAGCCACCCTGGTGTGTGCATGGAACCATTGTGGTTTTGGTTTGCATTTCCCTGGTGGCCTGCGGATTTTGGGGTTGGTTGGTGTGCTCATCGCTTGGTGCCTGCTCTGGAGAGCAGCCTCCTCAGAGTCACCTTTTGGTCTCCATTGTGTGGTTCCCTGACTTAGACTGAAATGCGAACTCCACAGACGTCTAAGGGCACTGCCCCATTGGGCACCGCCCATGATGTTGACTCCAAATCTGTGCCGGCCACTGGCCACCCCACACTCATCCCCTCTCCAGTCCTTTGCACTTGCTGTTTCCTCTGTCCAGCTCTCCTTTTGCACAGCAGCTCCAGGCTACGCCTCAGAGAGGCTTCTCTGGCCTCCCAATCTCCAGGGCCTCCCCGCAGACCTTTTGGATATGTCAAAGTATCATTCGATCTTTTTTTCCTGATCAGATCTTGAAGTCCTGGTCTCCAGGCATAGCTATACCTTTCTCTTACTGTGTGACCCTGGGCAAGCTGCTTCCCCTTTCTGAACCTCAACTGTCTCACCTGAAAACCACAGGGGGCCTTGACTGACTGATCTTAAAGGGTCTGTCCAGCACTGCCGTGTTTTGATGCTATCTCACAGCACAGCCAGGAGGGCACAGCCTGGGCCGCCACAGTGAGAGGAGGGTGGCTAAGGCCAGGTTGGTCACGCATCAGAGCAGGCAGCGTGGCCAATTGCTGCTACCCCCCAGGACAGTCTCTAAGAGGACGTGGCAGATTTGACCTGGTTCCCAGCCTCCAGGAACAGCAGGAAAGATTGTAAACATCCACTCCAGCAAAAGCTGGACACCTTGGTCACCTCCCACTCCCGGACTGTCTACTTCCCCTGGTAGAGTCATCACTTGAGCTCTAAGCCCTCTCTGAGCAGCAGAGCTGTCCACTCGGTCATTCAGCAGTCCCCAGCAGTGCACTGAAGACCAGAGGTGGATCAATCTGACTCCTGCCAAGGACCCCTGGGTAGGTGGGAAGACAGACCCCTGAGCAGCTGCCAGGAATAGTGCGACCCTCCTGCCCTTTGCAGGCCTCGGAGACCCCAGTGCCCGCTGTCCTGGGGAGCCAGCATCCAGAGCTCTGCCGAGCTGGGTTTGTAGGTGAGTGTCCACAGGTGGACAGAGCGGCTGGGTGATCTGGGTGAAGGAGCCCGTGTAGAGACCCAGAGCTGTAAAACCTGCAGGTGTGCTCGGGGCACTCAGAGCAGTCAGGGTTCATCCGAGACCCTGGGCAGTGGGACGAGGTGATGGAAAAGTGGGGGGAGGTCTTGAAGAGCCCTCACTGCCAAGGTGAAGTTTGGGGTTTTGTCCGGGAGGCTCTGGGAACCACATACAGGCAATCAGGTTTGCAGTTTCTAAAATGCCCTTTCTGCAGACACAGCAGGGGAGGAGAGGGCGGAGACCTGGGAATCTAGTCAGGTGCCCTGCTCTTGCCCTTCACTTGGTGCAGGACTGAAGACAAGGGGCAGAGACACAAGCGGCTTTGAGAGGCCAGACTACCCGCACCAGTGGGGGTCGCATGCAGGGAGGGAGCCTAAGAGCGAAGGGGGGGAACAGCTGCCGTCCACCTCTCGGGGCTGCCACTGCCCAGACTCACCCGAGCCGTGGAAGCTGGCATTTGAGCACGGCATTTTCCAAGTGGCTGGAGACGAGATGGAGGAAGCAGGGGAGGGTGGTCCAGATGGTGGGATCCAGCTGTGCAAGAAAGTGGGTGAGAATGTGGAGAGTTAAAGCAAGAGGGAGACTTCTGGATACTAGGGGGCAGCATGCTTGAAGAGGGGAGGGGAAACCGAGGCAGGAGAGTGGAAAGGGATCGACACTCAGCAGAGTTTGGCTGTTAGCGCCCAGAGCAGCTGCAAAGGCCACTCCCTCTCGCTTCTAGATGCAGAGCGTTCAGGGCCCACGAGGAACCACGGCTAGAGTCGCAGCTCTCCCCTTACCAGACCCCCAGGCCAGAGACGGGCAGGTCCAGCCTGGGTTCCAGCAGGGGCAAGTCAGTCTCCCCCAGGCAACTGGCCAGTGGGTTTAATACCAATCAGATGCAAAAGTCCCAAAGCAATAATGACATTGCAGAGAGGTTAGAAAAGGATGAGTAAATCCTGGGAGCTGATCTGGCTCTGTAGAAATGGGCAGAGATCAGACCAGCAGCCAGCAGAGAATTTTACAAAGCCTGTAAGATGTTTAAAAAAAAAAAGAGCCAATACTTTAAATGAGATTTCATTGAAAAGTTTGGACATTTTATTTTAAAGCCAAAAGATTCCATTTCATATGCAGATTTCCAGCTTCTCTTGGAAAACGTGGCCACTGAGGGCTCTGGGCCCACCCCGCTGGACACGGCCTTCCACCCACACAGTAGTGCAGCTGCATGCAGTCCCTGCACGGCTGCCTCATTTCCTCTCCTGCCTGGGACCTCTGACCCTGGGACCCAGGACCCCAGCACCATCCCCATCCTGTCACCCTGGCACCCAGACCTGGAGCCCAGAGCAAGCCCTTCCCCTCTGTCCCCAAACGGTGTTCCGGAGAGCATCGGTCTCTGGAGAGGGTCGCGTTCTAGGGCCTTGTGTGGCTCTGTGGAAGTCCTTCCTCCACAGCCCCCTTGGTCATGGTGCACACTGACGGGGTCAGTCAGGTTCACAGTGGAGCCCGGTCGATGAGACTCAGCCCTGAGCTCCAGCGCAGGGTCCCTTGTTTTGAAGTGACGCCTTTAACAAACGCAGCCCATTTGGAAACACGCTGCGTCCTCCTGACGCTGCTCGAGGCGGTCATGCTGTCTCTCCACCTGGGTGAGACCTTCATGTGGTTCAGAAGTGCAGTGTGCAGAGGCTCCAGAGAAAGGGCTCACTGGCCTCTGGCCCCCACTGCCCAGTCCCCCACCTCTCCCAGAAACGAGATCACTTCTGTTAGTTTGTTGGGGTGCGTTCTTCCAGATCTTCTTTATGAAAATGTAAGCAAAAAATGTACAGCAGTTCTCCCCATCCACAGGGATACACACCAGACCCTAGCCAATGCCTGAAATCAGCAGTAGCACCGAACCCCATGTCTGCTGTTTTTTCCTAAAGTACACACCTGTGATGAAGTTTAATTTATAAAGTAGTTACAGTAAGAGATTGATAATAATTATAAGAAAGAGCAATTACAACAATACCACACTAATACAATTGCCAGCATCAGTACCCTTGTGCTTTGGGACCATTATTAAATAAATGGGTTACTTGAACACAAGCACAGTGGTACCAGGGTAGTGAGTCTGATAAGGATAGCTACTAACAGGTGGGTAGCATATACAGTGCAGACACACTGGATAAAGGGATTATTCCTGTTCCATGTAGGACAGATGAGATTTCATCCTGCCACAGCATGTAATTTAAAACTTAAGAATTGTTTTATTTCTCTTTCATTTAATATTTTCAGATGATGGTTGACAACAGGGAAAGCAACACTGTGGGTAAGAGGGACTACTGTATTTATTTATATCATTGCATTCATATTGTATGTGTTTGTATTATTTTTGGCCCAAAGAGAAGCATATTCTGCACACTGTTCATTCAATACCTTTTGTGTTGATTTTTAGGCAATGTAGAATTAACTCCCAAGGTACAAAATCTTGAATAAACAAATATGAAAAGAAGATAATAACAACTGCTATCAGTATCCAAAGAAAATCATTATTACCATCCAGTCTTTCTAGGCATAAACTTTGGTTGTTTTTTTCTCCCCCCTGAAGGTTTCTAGGCGAGGAGTTCATAGTTAGTCATTTTCTATGTGCAATTGGAATCTTGCTATTTTTTAATCTGAATAGAAGCATTTCCCCTTATTATAGTATCCAAGATTGGTAATACCAGCTGTTTAGTATTTCCATTAAGACGTAATTCACAGAACCTTTTTTCTGGTTTTAAACGTAGAGGCCTTCGTAGCCCACAGCTCTTGTCGGGAGCAGAGCTTTCTACTCAGTTGGAGCTGGGCTGACTGAGCATGTCCAGGAAGCCAGGTGTCTGAGCCAGAAGCAGAGGGGCCAGGACAGGGACTAGGTAGACTGGGCGTGGCGTGGGGACAGGTGGATGCTGGGGTACAGCTGAGGCAGGGGATGTGCCTGAGGTCCTGGAAGGACAAGCAACAGGACAAGACATGCAGCAGCAAGCTGGAGGAGGGCAGGTGCCCGTAAGTGCTGTGCCTCACCTGTACGCAGACTCCCATGAGTGCTTGACGCATGTTCCCTGGTGACTCCTCCCAGCAGTCGGCCACTTAACATGGGACGACTGTGGCTTTCATTCACCCAGTGGACGGATCTGAGACAGAGTGACCAAGCCACCACTTAGCGTGAAAGGGTGGGGGATATGACAGAACCCAAAGGCTGGCTCACGGAGAGCCTGTCCTCACCCCGCCTGGGCTTCTCAGCCCCGGGAGGCTGGCATTATGGTCCCCATTTGGCAGGAGGGGAAGTGAGAGGGAAGGCAAAGCCACCAACCCGAATTGCCCAACTGGTAAGTAGCAGAGCAAGGGTGGCACCCAAGGCAGCTGCTGGGAAAGGGGCTTACTCTGCTCGGGGCCTGGGGGCGGAGCTGAGGGCAGGGCGGAGCTGAGGGCATGGCGGAGACGCCTGCTTCTCCAGGGGCAGAGGGTCGGAGCCCACGAGAAAGCCCAGGAGCTGCAGGTGAAAGCAGCGTGGGAGGAGCAGCCAGGCCTCAGGCAGAGTTGACCCCCTAGAAACTGGGGTGGGAGAAGCAGGAAGGCCAGATGTCCCCAGAGTAGGAGGGACAGCGAGGGTGGTACTCCTCCCAGCGCAGCGTAGTGGAGCAGAGCAGCCCTGGCAGATGCTCCTCGCGGAGGACCCCCTGCGAGATTTGCTCATCGTAGACCTTCCCTGGATATGCGCGCCGCGCAAAGGCGGGAGGAGCCCTTGGGTCCCCTTTCTCCGCTCAAGAGCACCGCTCGCTTTGCCAGTTATCTTTCCCGTTCCCACCTCCTCCTGTCCCTTGTTCTCTTGAGCATTGTCGTCGATCTGTGATATCAGGGGCTGGGGGTGTAGCTCGGTGGCAGAACACCTGCCTAGCCTGTGCCAAGTCCCAGCACAGCAAAAGTCCGAGGAAATCCGTTCTATTGAACCATCTCAGTGTCCGTTTCCTGATGCTGAGCACCTGACTCCCTTCCCATTTCAATGGCCAGAATTACAGGAGGACCACTCCTTCCTCAGTGTAATTCACTGCCCAGTTCGGACTCGAGTTTCCCTGGTTGCCTCAAGGTGGCTTTGTGGCAGGGTTCAAATCAAGAGCCACACAAGGTTCAGGTGTGGCTCCCGGACGCTGGAACTCTGACACAGTGTTGGAATGCCACCAAAGCCTTTCCAGGGACCCAGCTGGACCTTGCCAGCCTCAGTAACCATGCCCAGAATGTGTACATTAGCCTGTAGTTGGGCAGCAGTGTCTAGCTCAAAGCCTGTTCCATGATAGGGTGTGGAATATCTTCTATGAGTTGCTGACTGTCATCTGAACGTGAAAACAGAATGGTTGTAAGGGTGTAGCCTGCACACCACCGTCAAGTTGAAGATCCTAAGCTGAACCGTCATAGACTGAGGGCCATCTATAATTGGAAACCTAGGTTCCAATTATATGAACTCTCCCGCTGATTAAATGCTGTTGCTGTCTTAAGAGGTCATGAGCATGGTCTGGACCCAGCAGGACTCTCCAGCAGGTTGAACTCAGTCTGTGGCTTCACTGTTGTATCCAGATACTTGAAAACTAAGGAGATGTACATTACTGAAATGGAGTGCAGCCTGGTCCTTGCAGGTCACCAGGGAGGCAGCTGGCCATCCGTCTGGAGTGCTAGACAGGGATTCCTGTACATGAGCCATCACTGGGTTACCTGCTGTCCTCAGTCGCACTAGCAGGTGATTCAGAGGTCCCACAACCCAGCCCCTGCGTCTTAAACACACACACACACACACACACACACGAACTTTCTCCCCCACCCCAACTCCTCTGGGACCAGCAGTATGCCTGTGACACTGGAACAGCCAGGCTGCAAATGCTCCCACCCTCCTGGAGCAGAGCCCCCGACCCTGGAGCCCACCAGAAACCCTTGGAGATTCTGCGTCACTCAGATGGCCGCTTAACCCTACCACATCACTTCCCCAGAGCCGACACATCAGGAAGGCAAAAGTCCCTTCCAGGTGGACAGTTGTCTAGACTGGCCTGCAATTTACTCTGCTAGACTACCTGGACTTGGGCCTGTCACGGTGCCTTGGAGCCTCCTCTGTGAGTGACGTTAGGCAGGCAGACTTGGATCCTCTGCCCGTGAACTTCTACTTGCCTTTCTGTGGCCAGAAGTGAAACAAAGAACTGCATCTGTGGTGCCGGTGACGGGCACCCTAATGTCATGCAGGAAGCAGGGGAGGACAGGCATCATCTCTGAGAGGGCTGGTGGGGATGGGGCGGTGCCCGGGAAACGGAAGGGCTCCTGCGGCAGAAATCCCTGAGCTGGGGGAAGAGAAGTTTGGGGATTTTACTAGGAACATCTCCAGGACTTGATCCCCCAAGGCTTTGGGGGCCACTGTGCGGGCTTTCTCAGGAGAACTGAGGGAGGGTTCAGGCCAGAGGGTTTGCAAAGGCTCTTCCTGCCTGCAGTCTCAGAGCCCTCCTGTCCTTCACAGTCCTCTCTCGCTGTTCCCCTCTGCAAACCTGGCAGCACCCTGTCTCCAGGACCAACCCAGCTCTGTAACCACCCTGCCATCTCCACTGCCCTGCTTCCCGCCAGCACCTGCACAGCAGAGGCCCCCTGCACCATTCCCCCCACCCCCGTCCTCTCCCCGGCTGCATGCCTGAGAGGTCTTTCCCTTCCGCAGGGAGCCCAACACAGGACCTCCCGTCCAGCATTGCTGCCAGCTCACCCTGGCAGAGCACCTGGAGCTGAGACTGTGTCAGACAGCGCCCGTGTTTCCCTGGCCTGCTCCTCGCCCCTCCCCAACAGGAAAGGTGGGACTTAAACTGCAATTCCAAGAGGGAAATGCGTGGGAGAAGCGGGCCGGGCCGTCCACCAATGAGCCAGGATGCTTCCAGCACTGCCGTTCACCCCCACATTTCATCTGCAGCACCGCAGGCTGCATCTGGCAGGACGGCCTCAGAGAGGTGCAGAGCGAAGCCAGTGCCCAGCAGCACAGCGAGAAGCTGCTAAGCCGGCATCCAGGCCTGGCTGACCCCTTCCCGCTGCAGGGGCTTGCTTCCCAGGGTGCTTCCTCCAGTGCGAGCACCCCTGGGGGTCCCTGGACGGATGTGGGGTCAAAGACACAGGTGTCGGCCAGCATCTAGTCACACAGAAATCCCCTTCTCCAAAGCCGCCCCGGCATGACACAGAGAAGGTCTGAGCGGAGTGCTCCTCGGTGCTCCGGGCCCAGAGTGCAGGCCAGGTTCCCTTGCTAACGAGGAGTCCCTAGGGAGACTGCGACTACACGGGTTGTGCTTCGACAGTGTTTATTTTTAGGGTGACCTACTTGAAGGAAAGTGATCCCGGTGATCACTGTAATGATCAAAGTCCTTTTGCCACGAATTTAACACTAGAAGGAAAAATCACTCAGTCAAAAACAAAACAGGATGGTGTTCTGTGAATCTGAGGAACCAGGAGGTATTAGGGGACAGATAGGAGTTGGGGAGCACGGGGCATGGGACGCGGCAGACATCAGGAATCAGAAGCCACCAGTGCTGGGCTCTGCCCAGGCCCTTGGCCTCTCTGGGCCACATTTGCAAAAGTGGGCAGTACTGTGGCGCTGACTGCTTCAGGTTGTCCAGGACTCAGGTGCCATCATGACGTGAGGGGGCCGGAAGGTGGGGAGCAGCGATGGCTAAGATAACCCTCGGTGCGCATGGCCCTAGCAAGAGGTGGCTGTTTGCTGCTGATAATCTTCAAGGTGCCCCAGCTGGCCAGGTGGCAGGACTTTGGCCCGCAGAGCAAGCCGTGCCTAGAGGCAAGGGTGACACCCTCAAGGAAACAAGGCTGGGAGACAGCAGGCAGGAAGGACCCTGCTGGCGGGACAGCTCTGGGCCAAGGCCTGGGAGATTGCAGCGGTGGAGGCGATGTGATAGGAGGTGATGTGGTGACAGGAGGTGACCTGGTAAGGCTTGGCTGTGAGGACGGCCATCATGGGACTGGATGGCCCCTCAGTGTGCACAGAGCTCTGCAGCGCTGCCTGGGCAAAGGGACTGGGGCCTGTTTGCCAAGCCTCCAGGCTCATTCTCAGGCCTGCAAGAGTGTTCACACGCACACACGCACACACACACACACACACACACACACACACACACAGAACCAGACCTGAAACATGAAAAAGAAAACCACAACATTGCCACCAGCAATGAGTATCCAGTTGCACGTGCACAAACGTCACACTGTCCATTCACCGATGGCAGCTCATCCGATGCAGACTGTACTTGGCGTGGACTGTTCACGCATTGCAATGGGTCCATCTTGCAGAGGGGTCTGGCTTCTGAGAGAAAGAGCGTGGGGGCCCTGCCCACGTCCTTAAAGGGCATGACCACCTGGCAGGTCCTTGTAGGAAAGGCAGCTCCCTGTCCGCGGAGGTGTGCAAGGCCAGCCAGGTCCCTGACTCTGGGCACTGCAGAGGGCTCCTGAGGACGAGGGACGCCTCCTGGTGCACATCCCTTCTATCCCTGGTCTGTCTTATCAGATCCCACCAGCCAGCTCTGGGCTGGAGGGTCCACACCGTGTCGGCGGCTCCCTGACTTCCAGACCTTGCTCAGGCCTGCTCACCTTCAGCCTGGGCACAGGGTCCCCCCAAGGGGGCTACAGCGTGGCACAAACACGCTTGAGGACAGAAGTAAAACCCAGCCCTGGCTCTGGGCCCCTGGAGGCTCAGGACCAGCCCTGCCGGGAGGCCGGGCCTTTCCCATGAGGAACAGCCTTCACCAGAGGCTCTTCTGCCTTGAGGGCTTTGACCAAGCGCTCAGCCCACCGCGTGTGAGGAAGGAGTTAGAAATCCGCAGGCACAAGATGAAAAGTGCCCTGGAGTGTGGTCATGAGGGAGGGAGTGTCCTGTGCTGCAGGTACAAGGCAACCTGCCTCTGTTCACAGGGGAGGCTAAATGCGCAGGGCTGGGCAGGCGGGCCTGGGTTCAAGTCCTGCGCTTTCCTCCTGGTCTTGAGACTGGGTTCTGTGTATCAAGTGGCAGAGGTGAACGCCTTGCTTGTTGGTGCTGTGGCAGAGATTAAATGAGGCAAGACACACAGCGCCCAGGCCCAACGTGAAGTCAGCGTTCCTGTCTGCGCCAGCTCCTGACAGCTTGTCCTCGCTGAGGGTTAGCTGGCTGGAATCAGCAGGCGGGCTTCCATATCTGTCGCCAGTTCCCTGGGTGACCCAGGGTTGGCTGATTGAGTGCTGGGTCCCTGTTGCCTTTGAGCCAAGTCCAGACTTTCCAGATCTGTCCCCAGCTCCTGTTCCTCCTGAGAACCAGCTGAGGGGTCAGCAGAAGCCAGGTCACCCGGGCAGGAATGGCAGGCATTGCTCTTTTTATCTAAAGAGGAGTCTCTGGAGGGGCATGGCATGGTCAGAGACCGGGACGGTCTGATCACAGGGACAGAGGAGAGGGGTGGCCCTGGAGGCCGTGAGCTTCAGAAGACCTCTTATAAAGGGGCTCTTGTGGGCAAGGACAGGCGCCAGCCCTAGCTGCAGCCTCTTCCAGCCACGTGCTCCACCCGTTCCCAAGCACAGCCCAGCGACTGCCATCAGCCCTCTACCTGCCATTCCCTCTGCCCTGCACACCTGCCCCTTCCCTTCTCCTGGCCAGCCGTGTGGCCCTTAGGGTTTGAGTGAAAGCCACTTCCACAGGATTAAAAGATGGGAAAGCTCCCCAGGGGAATGCAGTCCCTGTTCCTGTCCCACCACCCACCCCCGCAGAGGCAGCCCTCACACAGGTCCTTCCCTCCCTGGCCACCCAGGTGGACACGGGTGGCTGCCTGGGTCCAGCATGCTTGCACCCCTGACTGTCAAGCCTGCGCACCTGGATCCACCCCACCGCAGCCCAGAAAATCCCAGCATTGGGGTGCAGTCAGCCAGCAATTGGGTGGTGTTCTTGCGGTGCCGCGGGGAACCCCAGACAAATTCCTGGAAGCCATTTGCCGAGTCAGAGGTTTTGGTGCTCTTAAGTCACTGGAGCCAGGGGCATGGGAAGGGTCTGAGGACCTGTGACCTGTGAAGACGAGGATCTGCCTTCGGGCACTGTGGCCCCTGCACGTCACTGCAGTGATGGTGGCGTGGTCCTGGGGCCTGCTCAGGCCTACCACAGGGGCCATGCCCAGCTTCTGATGGACCGCAGGCATGCAGGGACCCGGAGTCCCCACCCTCTGCTGGGGACGTCCAGCATCTCCCCTGTGAGCTTCTGCAGGGCTGTCCTCTTCCTCTGGAACCCACTTGTCTGGGATCGTTTCCTCAGGGACCTCATCCCCTCCACGAAAATCACCTCCCTGGGGAGGCCTCAGCCTCCAGAGAGCAGCTGGATGCCCCACCACGCAGCTCCACTGCCCCTGCGCAGAGCTCAGCATGGCTGCGATGGAGAAGCACCGTTCTGGCGGCTTGCTCAGGTCTGCCCCCACCCCTGCAGCAGACGCTGCACAGTGTGTCTGCCACGTGCACGGCTGCATCCCCAGGCCTCGGCACGGCCACCGCACGGAGGTGCTCACACACCAGTGCGGCTTTGGGCACTAAGAGAGTCACATTTGGAGAGAGCGAGTGGGGAGCAGGCTCTGGGGCTCCTGTTCCTCTACTGTCTTCATGTTCATAGTCAGAAAGTGAAGGAGGAATTTTCACCCTGACACGAAGCGCAGGGACTAGAACTCAGGACTGTTCACTGTCAAAGCCCTCGGGCTCCCCCTTGTGGCTTGGAGCCTCTATTATTAGAGGGTCAGGACCTGACCACCTGCCCTCAGTGAAGGCCAGTCTGCACTCCTGTTGCTCCTGACCACCTGGGGTGGCGATGTGCCTTTAGGCCAAGGAGAAGCCCATCAGCTCAGCCTTCACCCAGCCTGCCTGTCCTCAGCGGCTCGCGGACAGTGCTGCTTCCCGTGTAGCTGTGGGGTTAAGCGTGTAAACCACAGAAGAGAGAAAAGGAGGCCTGGACACAGTCTGACCAAATGGCCAGAGAACACCCAGCCCCCGCTGGTCGCTGCTCTGAGTGCCAAAGCACGGCACTCCAGCAGCTCTCTCTGGGGTCTCCTGGAGGAGCAGCGAGGGAGAGGGCCATCAGGCAGGCCTGGCTGGCCCTCCCCTCCAGGTCCCATGCTTCTCACAGGCAGGACAGGAGAAGCAAGAGGTTTTCCCTACCTCACCCGGGCTCGGTTCTGGGAAACAGGTTCTGATGACAAGTCACCAAGGACCCGGCTAGGAGAGTCCCCTGAGGCCCTGGAAACTCAGCACTCTGACCCCCTTCCTAGTCCCTGCCCGTGGGCAGCAGGTAAGAGCTGGAGGGAGAGGGATGGAGAGGCCACCTGGAGTACTCCAGGTGGACACAGAAGGCCAGGCTTGCCAGAGGAGCAGGAGGACGAGGGGCTTCCAGGCGGGTGGTGGGGTGCAGGACGGGCCTGGCAGTCTCAGGACCAGGAGGCACTGAGTCACCGCGGCTGCTTCTGGCACTCAGAGTATCCCAAGCCCCTGGGCAGCAGTGAGGCCAAAGCAGCAAGGCCAGGTCACAGCGTGCACCAAGGACAGCCAGGCTAGTGGGAAGTGCCGTGGCAGACCCCCACGCAGAGCCTTCATGGCCAGGCAGGTTCAGCTCTCGTCCGCAGGGTGCACAGAGGCCTTACCATGACTGCCCCTGCACGCAGCTCGGGGAGGCCACCTGAGCTGTGACGCCTGTCAGTGGAGATCGGAAGTCTCCCTAGCGGGTAGTGGAGAGGAGGCCCTGCATGGAGCATATTCTTCAGAAAGTGCCTTTCCTGTGGGCACTAAGGCAAGATGGGGAGACGCAGGGGAAGTAGTGAAGCCTGCAACCGGCTGCAGGCAGGAAGGCTGAGCAAAGCGAGGGTCTTCGTCACACGCACACACATACCGGAAAGAGCAGAGGAGGCCCTGCTGAACCTCCAGCAGGCAGACCAGGTGTCACGCACACTGGACTGCTTCTGTCAGCTCTCCACAAGTGCTCGGGAATGTTTGCTGTAAAATGCTGGGGTCACAGCCCAACCTCCCCTGCCCACTCCAGTGTCCCACTAGACCCCAAGATGAGCTCGTGGTAGGATCCCAAGGAGGAAACAGTATACACACACAGGCTGCATGTAGCCTGTACTCCTCTGTTACAGAGATGAGCAAGTGTTGGCGGGAGAGAGGGAGGGAGGGAGGAGAGGTGGAGGGAGGGAAGAGAGATGGGCCAAGGCAGGGGATGGATGAATGGAAGGACTGAGGGCGGGTGAAGGGAGGGAGGGGTGGAGCGCGGTGGGAAAGACCCAGCCCCTGCCCTCGGTGGTTCCCCTCCAGTGGGGGGGACGAGACAGTACAGAGTGGCAGGTGCTCAGAATCTAAGTCAACCCACAGTGCAGGGGACATTGCTCCCTCCTCCACCCTCTAGGAGACAAGTCACCTGGGCTGAACCAGAGAGGCCAGGAGCTTAAGTGAGTCCAGGCAGAGAGCACCCCAGGTGTGGGGATGGCTCAGGCAGATGCAGGAGAGAAAGATGGCCTGCTGTGTTTGGGGATGCTCACTTGCCTTAATGGTGAAGCCGGGGACAGTGCAGGAGTGTTTGCTGAGAGGCAGTTGGAAAGAGCTTGATGTCTGATAGAAGAATGGGCATTAAAAACAGGTGAAAGGCATTGAACTGAGTGTGTTGAGCAGCTTTTCATTGCTATGACAAAATACTTGAGGTAATCATCTTTGAGAGAAGAGGGGGTTTTTTGGCTCACGGTTTTGGAGGTTTCAGTCCAGGGTGGCTTGGCCTGCTGCGTGGGCCTGAGAGACCGCAGCGTGGTGGGGGCACTCTTGGTGTCTAGGAAGCAGAGAGAGGCAGGATCGTCGGGTCCCAGTACCCACTTCGAGGGCACACCCTGTGACCCAGCTTCCTCCCTGGCCCCACCTACTGAAGGCTCCAGCACCTCCTAATAGAACCGCTCTGGAGACCTGGCCTTCCACACATGGCCTTTGGGGGGACCCTTGTCCAAACTTTAGTGCTGAGAGTGAACCCAGGCTATGCTGCTTCTTAGGACTGTGAGGTCACTTGGTCTCTGTGAGCCTTGCTCTCCTGCTGTCACACTGAGTGGGTGGCCTCCCGCCCGGGTGGGGTGGTCGTACAGGTCAGTGATGTTTAACATGCGTGTATAGCTGTGCATTGACCCTCACTGGCGGGAGCTCCCAGTGTTTCCATTTCTTGCCACTTGCAAACCCGCGAGTGCAGATGTCCCTGCCCAGGTCACTCCTATGTTGGCCTGCATGGCCACAGGCTGGCTCCGGAAGTGGGCTGAGCCAAGTGGCCTAGAGGGCCATCCACGATGCACTGGGGATTTTAAAGAAACTAAGGAAGTTGTGGAGGAACAAGCAGGTGGTGTGGCCTCCTGCGTGCTCACAATGGAGGCGCAGAGGAAGGCTGGGAGCCCATCACGCCCCTGGCCAGCGCCCCTCCCCTGGCTGCGTGAGGGCTGGGCATGTCGTGGCCCCACAGTCAGCTCTTCCTGCCTGCCTCCGGGGTGCTCCCTGTACTGCAGTGAACATGTCATCGCCTTGGAAGTCTGAGAAAAAGTTGGGGAGAGTGTCTTCCATTTTATCTGTGATAGTGATGGTGACAATTCTTGTGCGCAAAAGCAAGCCATTGAAAGTCAGTGGACAACATGACCCTCTAGGTGATCACCCTCCCACAGGGTCCAGGGTGCGTGAGCCTTGCCTAAGACCCCTGCCTCCACAGGAGGTTCCCCCAGACTGCTGGGGTGCTCCCAGCAATGGCCTGGGAGCTGCACCTTTGCAAACCCCATGAAGGAAGGAATCATGGTTGCTGTCCACCATGCCTCGGACCCCGTCACCTGGAGCAGCACCTGGCCTGGGGGCGGTGCTCCAGGGAATATTTGTTGAGGAGAATAAAGGGAGGGACGAGAAGGAGAAAGGAAGAGGAGGAAAGAAGCGGGGAGGGAGAAAGGAGGGAGGGCAGGGGAACCGGCTTGGAAGCTTCGAAGTTTTGCCCGAACCTTGACTGAAATGGCAGCCCAATGCCAAAGTGGCCTCTATACTCAGCTCTTTAGGAAACTCAGAGAAATCCAATCGGAAATAGGGTTTCTCAAAAACCAATTCCATTACTAACCGCTCCAAAGTGAGTCAAGTGGTGGCGAGACGCCTGTTTTGGGGGCCACTTTTGTAATGAAAAGATCTTCTAAAACTAACACCCGGAGGCCCAACTGCAGGGCTGGAGGCTGGGCAGGGCAGCAGACGGTGACCAGGAACCGCGACCCCTGCCCCTCTCAGTCCTTACTGTTAAATGGTGCTTCTCATACCAGGCTGCAAAGCCACTCCAGGCAGGAGGCTGGGGAGGCTGGGGAGGCCGGGGAGGCCGGAGAGGCCAGCTCCTGCCCCCAGGAGACTAACTTGCTTCTGCCTCTCGGACCTGGGGACGTCCCTGCGGGCAGCTCTGAGGCACCGGGATGAGCCTGTGTGGACAGCCAGGAGTCGGCTCAGCTTAGCTTGTGCTGGTCAGCTGCAGGCACAGACTGTCGCCACCAGGAGGAGCCCTGGAGGCACCTGGTGACGGGGACTCTCCTTGAACCAAGAGGCATTGTGGTGCAGCTGTTAACCCAAGTGATCTTTGCAGGAGGGAAGGAAAGGAGGTCTTCAGATTTTTAAATCATCGGAAAAAGAAAAAAGGTTTCACGACACGTACATTCTGTGTGTCCTCCCCGTGTCCTCCGCGTGTCCTCCATGTGTCCTCCGCGAGTCCTCCGCAAGTCCTCCGCATGTCCTCCCCATGTCCTCCAGGTGTCCTCCGCGTGTCCCCCACAAGTCCTCTGCGTGACCTCCCCATGTCCTCCGCGTGTCCTCTGCGAGTCCTCCCTGTGTCCTCCGCATGTCCTGCGTGTGACTCCCCCACAAGTCCTCCACGTGTCCTCCAGGTGTCCTCCGCGTGTCCTCAGCGGGTCCTCCGAGTAACCTCCCCATGTCCTCTGCGTGTCCTGTGCATGTCTTCCCCATGTCCTCCACGTGTCCTGCGCGTGTCCTCCAGGTGTCCTCCGCGAGTCCTTCGCATGTCCTCCCCGTGTCCTCCAGGTGTCCTCCACGAGTCCTCCGTGAGTCCTCCCCGTGTCCTCCACGTGTCCTCTGTGGGTCCTCCCCGTGTCCTGCACGTGTCCTCCGCAAGTCCTCCACATGTCCTCCCCGTGTCCTCCACAAGTCCTCCACGTGCCCTCCCTGTGTCCTCCATGTGTCCTCCACGTGTCCTCCAGGTGTCCTCCGCGTGACCTCCGCGAGTCCTCGCACAGCCGCGCTCTCTGGCACAGGTTTCTGACAGCTGCTTCTGTGCCCCAGTGGTGCTGTCCTTATGACAGATGCCTTGCTGGCCCCCAGGCAGGAAGTGGACCACCGCGCTTTTCCTGAAAGAGCGTGGGCCCCTAGCTGGAGGGCGAGGAGTTTTGTCAGAATAGCAGCGCCGGCCTGGCTCCAGCATTGAGGAGCAAAGCCCGTGCGCCGTGGCTCATCCATCCAGCCTGTCATTCATTCACCAGATGCCTCGTACCCAGCTGTGGGCTCAGGAGCTTGGAGCCAGCAGGAGAGAGACCCACAGCCCCCGTTCTCGTGGGGCCGAGCGCCTGTGCCCAGGTCTCCCCGTGTCTATCAAGACTCCTAGCCTTTCCAGCTCTCCCTGCATCCTGCCCTCCCCTCCCCATCCTGACTGCCCCCCGTCTCTGCAAGGAGAGGCACCCAGATGGGCCCCAGGCCCCAGCAGGGCTAGAACACTCCTCCCGAATCCGCCCGCGCTCCTGGTCGCATTTCAGAGTGCTCAACGCTTGCTCTTTGCCTTTTAGCTCCTGCTCCGGTGACCCCAGAGAGGGAGACCTCGACCCCATAACTTGACGGGAGCAGGTGCCGGCTGTGGAGAGGGCCTCGGCGGCTTCTCCTGAGATCCCCTCCGCGTAGCACCACGGCCAGCTCAGCGCCACGCTCTCACGCCTCGGTCCCCATGCCCAGCCTGGAGAGTGGAGGGCTGCCCCAGCCGCAGGAGGAAGCTGGCTCCTCGGGGCCTTCCGAGGGCTGGAGTCGGGGCCGCCAGCCCGGCCTGCATCCTGCCTGCAGCTCTTCTTCATTCAGACCCGCGCCCCACGCCTACGCGACCGCTTGATCTATTTCTAGAAGACGGTGTTGTGTCGGCCACTGGAGCCCCCGACGTGGACACTTGCCTCGGGCACTCTTGGGAGTCTGGAGCCCAGAGGCTGGAGCCGCAAGACCGGGGGAGGGCGGGAGCAGGCCCACGATGGCGCCCAATGGCACCGCCCCCTCCTGTGGCCTGGAGTCCTCCGTGTCCAAGGTCCCCATCAGCCTGGTGCTCTCGGTCCTCATCCTCATCACCGTCGCCGGCAACGTGGTGGTCTGCCTGGCCGTGGGCCTGAACCGCCGGCTCCGCAGCCTCACCAACTGCTTCATCGTGTCCTTGGCGGTCACCGACCTGCTCCTCGGCCTCCTGGTGCTGCCCTTCTCTGCCATCTACCAGCTGTCCTGCAGGTGGAGCTTCGGCCGGGTCTTCTGCGATATCTACACCAGCCTGGACGTGATGCTCTGCACGGCCTCCATCCTCAACCTCTTCATGATCAGCCTCGACCGCTACTGCGCCGTCACGGACCCACTTCGATACCCGGTGCTGGTCACCCCGGCTCGGGTGGCCGTCTCCCTGGCCTTCATCTGGGTCATCTCCATCACCCTGTCCTTCCTGTCTATTCACCTGGGCTGGAACAGCAGGGGTGAGACCAAGGGCAACGGCACTGCCCGCAGGTGCCAGGTGCAGGTCAACGAGGTGTACGGGCTGGTGGACGGGCTGGTCACCTTCTACCTGCCTCTCCTGATCATGTGCGTCACCTACTACCGCATCTTCAAGATCGCCCGGGAGCAGGCCCGGAGGATCAACCACATGAGCTCCTGGAGGGCCGTCACCATCAGGGAGCACAAAGCCACCGTGGCGCTGGCCGCCGTCTTGGGCGCCTTCATCATCTGCTGGTTCCCGTACTTCACGGTGTTTGTTTACCGAGGGCTGAAAGGGGACGATGCAGTCAACGAGGTGTTCGAAGCCATCGTGCTGTGGCTGGGCTATGCCAACTCGGCCCTGAACCCCATCCTGTACGCCACCCTGAACAGAGACTTCCGCACCGCCTACCAGCAGCTCTTCCGCTGCAGGCCCGGGGGCCGCGGCTCCCACGAGGCTTCCCTGAGGCTCGGCAGCTCTCAGCTGTCACGGGGCCAAAGCCGAGGACCCAGGTGGCAGGAGGAGAAAGCCCTGAAGCTGCAGGTGTGGAGCGGGACGGAAGTCACTGTGCCTCAGGGAGACACAGACAGGTAAGGCTGCCTTTGCACACAGGAGGGACTCTGGGAGGGGTCCTGCTCATGCATGGCCAAGAGCTCTCCAGGGGCCCTTCCCAAACCACGTCTCATTTAATCCCTCCCAGGGCGCCATAAAGTAGAGCATTTTGCCTCCATTTGAAAAGGATCCTCGTAAAGCCCTCAGAGAACTTCTCAAGGGTCACTCAGCTAGGATGTGGACAGAGGGCCCTCGCTCCAGAACTCGTGGGCCTGTCTCTCCAGCTATGTTGTCCTGGCAATATGGAGACTTAAGTTGGAGGCCCAGCTTTGCCACTTAGGAGTCATGGCAGAGTTGGGCCTCCAATTAGGCCCAGCCTCGTAACTTACTTTTGCAGGGTAACATCGAATAGCCAGGTATTGCTGTCACCTGATGGGACTGTTGAGGGGCTAAAGGAGAAACCCATGCTGTTCAGCATTTATTGAGTTCCCAGTGTGCACCAGCTCTTACCTTAGGGTTGCTCAAGTCAGTGGGAAAAGAGGACAGCAGAGTCAGGAGGAGGTCCTTGAAGGCCAGACCAAGAAAGTAGCTGTTCCTGAAAGATGCAAGAGTTAGACACAAGGACCAGGTTAACCTAAGCAGATCTGTGCTTTGGAAAGAGGACTCTTCCATATGGATGAGTCAGGCGAAACTGCAGAGGCTCCGTGAGAAGGCTGGGGTGCTGGTCCAGGAGGGAAAAGAGAAGAAAGCCAAATTGCTGGGCTATTGAAAGAAAGAAGACACTCTCACAAAAGGTAAAGAGGCAGAATGAGATTTAGATAAAGACACTGGGACAAAGCCAGGGAGGGCATTTTGGGATACCACATCCAGGAGCTGAGTGACACTGAGGAAGCTCATCTTGTGAGTGACAGCTCCTGGTCCCATGTCATCTGTCGAGAAGAGTACAGGAAAGAGTGTTAGTAGAATGCCAGCACATACAAGTTGCTCGGTAAATGTCATTTTCATTTCTCTTCCCAAAGACCATGCCTTTCCCCCTCCATGCTGGTCCCACCCATTCACTCGTATATCCATCCATCCATCCATCCACCCAACCATCCCTCCATCCATTCATCCATCCATCCATCCACCTATCCATCCACCTATCCATCCATCCATCCATTCACTCATCTATCCCTCCATCCACTCATCCATCCATCCCTCCATCCATCCATCATCCATCCCTCCATCCATCTATCCATCCATCCCTCCATCATCCATCCCTCCATCCATCCATCCATCCATCCATCCATCATCCATCCACCCATCCATCCACCCACCATCCATCCATCCACTCATCTATCCCTCCATCCACTCATCCATCCCTTTATCCATCCCTCTATCCATTCATCCCTCCATTCACTCATCTATTCCTCCATCCCTCCACTCATCCATTCACCCACCCATACACTCATCCATCCACCCACTCATCCATCGACCCACCCATCCATCCATTCATTTCTTATTCATTTGTTTGCAAACACTGGTCAGAGTCCCATCACATTCCAGGGCCTATGCTGAGTGCCTGGGATGCAGAAGTGACACTCTGTGTTGATGGTGATGAGAAGCTATGGAAGGTGAGCTGCAAGCTCTGCTCTGAGCTTGGCCTCACCCTGTGGCTTGAGCAAGTCCTTGTGCTTCTTGGACCTCAGTTTCCTCCCATGTGCAGTTACCTGAAGCCCCCTGAGCTAAGGGGTGTGGACCCAGGGGGCCTGGAGTCGGCTGTCAATCTCCGAGCATCACAGGCTCAGTGAGAACATGGGCAGGTGCTGCAGTCCTGCACCCAGGGCTCTGCTTCTGATGGACATTCGTGGGCAGCCTGCCTCACTGGACCCCAGGTCTCACATCCTTCTGTTCCTTGCAGCTGCCACACCCCTGTAGGCATGGGGTGTCCCCACAGACTCCGAACCTCTGCCTTCCACTGCTCCTGTGCTGCTGCTTCTGCCCCGAGCTATTCTGCAGCCTCCCCTCTGGCCTCTTGGTCTCTAGACTCTCCTTCTCAAGTCCTTCCTCCAGTGTCCCCCAAGGGTATCCCTGCTCCATCTGATGCACATGATGCCCATCTGACCATGTTCTTCCACGTCCCTTCCAGTCCCTCACCCAGAGGGCAGCCTCGAGGTCAAAGCTGCTTTAGCTCACACTACAAAAGAGAAAGAAAAGAAAACAAAGCTGGTGAGCACACACCAGGGCGAAGGGCGGACAGCAGGCATCGGCACTCTGCGGGGTTGTCACGTGCTGCTTGGCGCCGCTCAGCCCTGTTCCACTCTGGGCTCGTAAGCCGCCTTCACACCTATTCCTATCCCTTCCTCGAGGCCGAGGTGCTCAGGGAGACAGAGCCGCCCTTCCCACACCACTGCTTTGCATGGGGAGGCGGAGCCGCCCTTCCCACACCACTGCTTTGGCCACCTGGAGTTGCTCATGGTCCAGTCACAGAGCAGATGGGCGATGGCTCTGAGCAGCAGGTGCCGAAGACTGAGACTCAATGTCCACAGCAGTGAGGGTCAGGGCACGTCCCTGCAGCTTGTCCCAGAGAACTGCCTTCTGAGTTGGGCCTTCACACGCAAACAGAAAGCCATTCACATCCAGGGAGGGGCTGGACCTCACTCTGTTCTCAGCACCCCCCGGAAGGGAGAGTCTGCATATGCTCCACTTTGTAGTTGGGAAACCGAGGCTGGGAGAATTCCAGTAAGTTGCCCCAAGTGGCACAACCGGGAAGATGCGCCCAAGCTGGGATCCGAGTGACCATAGAGACGGCAGCTCCAGGAGCTGGTGCCCGCTGGGCTCCAGACACACCACGGGTTGCCCGTCTGCCTTCTGTCTCTTATCCTCACCTCCACCAAGGCCAGCTAAGAGGCGGTGCCCACCTGGCAGTGCAGAGCCAGGAACAGAGCAGAGGCTCCGGGAGACCACAGCCCCTGGGGCAGTGGGCAGAGGGCTGGGCAGAGAAGCAGGAGTGGGGGCAGACAGAGGACCTCCCACAAGGTCCAGGGCAGCCAGAGGTCCATTTTCACACTGAGGCTGCCGGGCAGCGGGGCTCCGGGACGCTGGCTCCCAGGCTCCCTGCTGACTGATAGCAGGTCCTTCCTGCTCTCTGCTGGGGTCAGGAGCCAGCGCCAACCAGCAGCCCTTATCACTGCCAGGGCTGGGCTGTCTGCCTGAGCCAAGAAAGCTGAAGGGGACTGATCCAGCCTGCCTGGCAGAGTGGAGGCATGGTCAGCTCAGCGGTGTCCAAGGCAGAGGGCCAGGCTGGCTGCTGCACCTTCCCTGTGGCCAGCCACAGCCCACTGCCCGTCCTCACCCCTCTGCCCCGGACCTTCTCGCCCCGTCTGGGTCTCGCTGCTCCCTCCCACTCTGCTCCGTCTCTCCTGGTGAGCTTTCCAGAACATGGATCCCCTTGCTGTCCCCAGGTTCCACTGAACCCTGTCACCTGCTGCGTAGAGCACAGCTCAGGTTTTCTTGTGGCTGATGTTAAAAATAACTACCATTTTTTTTTAACACTGAAAAACAACACACATTCAGAACTCTGACATCAAGGTATCAGCAGGGCAGTTTCTTCTGGAGAATTCCAGGCCGCATCCCTTTCCTTGCCTTCCCAGCACTGGAGGCCACCGGTGCTGCAGGGCTCAGGCCGCCCACCGCCCCACCCCATCTCTCGTTCCCATCCTCACCTCCCTTCTGCAGCCCGACCTCTCGCGAGGACCCCTTGAGGGCCCACCTGGGCAGTCCAGGGTGATCGCCCCATCTTGAATTCCTTAACCCCATCAGTCTGCAAAGTCCCCTTTTGCCACATAAGGTAACATTCTCTGGTGATTAGGACAGACTATTTGGGCCCGTTCCTCAGCCTGCCGTGAGCCCCAGCCTGCTACCTGGTACCAGAGGCCCTTAACCATTGGGTCCCTGACCACCTCACCTTCCTGCTCCACTTCCTGTCAGCATCCCCAGGCCAGACCCACCCTCCCCCAGCCAAAGCAATGTGCTCTACCCTCCTTCAGCCCCAGCATTTACCAGGGCCTGCTGGCTGCAGCGCTGCCCAGGGACGGCACTGAGCAAGGAGCAGCCCTCCTCTCCCAGGGACCAGTGGCTCTCCAAGTGTGGACCCTGGACAGCAGTGGCCTCCCAGACACAAAGCAGCTAGTGTCTCACAGCCTCAGATGTGACAGAGCTTAGACTCAAACCCTGCTGGTCAAACCCAGAGCTTGGGCTCCTTCCACAGTGACATGCTGCCTGGACCTCCTCACCTCCTCTGGATCTTGCTGCCTGGACTTGAACTTGAACTTGGCCTGCTTTCGACCAACACCTCAGCTTGTCCTCTAGACACCATAAAGGGCAGCCCAGGCACAAGGAGGCAGGGGACCTGTCTGCAGAGTAGAACGGGCTGAGGAGAGGCTGGACCCTGCCTGGTGGTCTTTGGGTCCACCCCACCATTGCTCCCTGTAATCTCCCAAGTCAGAGATAAAATGCATGAGCACCTGGCCTATCAGCAGCCCTCAGGCACTTCCTCATTCCTCAGTGCCCCTGCACTTGTGCCGAGGGGCCTGGAGGCACCCAGACCCCCAGACCCCTGGCCAGCTGCTGTGGTGCCTCTCCTTCCTCCTCCAGCCCTCCCCTTGCCAGGGAACCACTTCTTACCTGGCCCTCGCGTCCACCTGCCTACCCTGTGCAGCCAGAGAGGACATTTCCAAAACTCCAGCAGATTCTGCCCCACCTCTTCTGTTGCACTTGGACTGAAATGTGAGGTCCATCTAGCTGGTCAGGTCCATGCAGCCAGGCTCTGCACCAGGCTGCTGCCCTGCCCCTGCCCTCTCAGGTCCACAGTGGCCAGCCTCCCAGGCCACACGCCGTCGGGCCCATGCAGGCTCCCTCTAGACACGCTAACACCTCTTCCCTACTTGGGAGGCAGCGTGTCTGTGTTCTTGGCTGCTGGGTCCTGACACCTCGTGGTGTGCCCAGCAGGGAGCAGGCCAGGATGTTTTAGATGATGAATGAATGAGCCAACATCTTACTCTAGGTCCCAGAGAGCCCTGAGAATGCATAAAGCCACCTGCACCGTAGCCTTCAGAAACGGGGTCTCTAGGAGGGAAGTCGCAGGAAGGGCTTAGAGATGACTGGCTGCTTTCCCGGGCGCCACGGTGGCTGCCCTGCACAGCAGCCTCCAGGGACAGCTGGAAATCACTGCTCACCTCGGGGTGGGGCCTGCCTGCCTCCCCAGCCCCGTCACAGGCCACAAGGCATAGGGGCACGTGCCACTAGCAGAGGAAGTGGGCCCAACCTGAACGGTGCCCCATGCGTCACCAAGTCATGTCCTGTTTGGACAGAGGTGAAGGGCACGGGGCAGGCGGAGCTGACGGCTCCAAGCCCAGCGCGGGAAGACAGGCTGCAGCACTGTGGGCGGACGAGCCAGCGTCTGGCACACACTTCTGCAGAAGAGCTGCTTCTGGGAAGGGAAGTTCCCCTCAGCCTGTGTGTCGACGCTTCCAAAACCCAGACGTGTCGACTTCTGCCATCGGCTTGCCAGCTGTCTGGCTTCTCAGCATGTTTGATGTTAACATTTCTGAGGAGTTTTTACCAGTGCCTGTGGCACATGGGCCCCACCCGCTGCCCTCAGACCAAGGGATGGGGGCTGCCCGCTCCCGCATCAGGACGGCCGCTGGCCTCTTGCCTCACACGGGAGTTTCCAGCTCTGCCTGCAGTTCTGCTGTCGGCTGTTGCATGCGGAGGCTACCTGGGGGGTCAGGTCGTGGTCCTGCACCTGCTGGCTGGAGGAAGTCACTCACCGTCCGAGGGCCTGTCCACCTGCAGAACCATGGCAGTGGTCTGCCTGTGCAGGAGGCTGGGACGGGAGTGAGGAGTGCAGGCAGGAACAGCCTCTGCCCCTGGCCGCTCTCCGCCCGCCTCCCCCCACCCACTTCAACCCCGCCCCCCCACGGTAGCGCCACACTCTGCACCTCCCCCGTGTAAAGTGTGCTGTGACCCTCGCAGACTCAGATCATGTGGCCATCATCACAGCCAAATCTGGAACAGTTCATCACCCCAGAAGAGACCCGGTGCCCTTTCGCTGCCACCCCCAATGCCCACATTCCACTCCCTGCACCCCTGTGCGGAGTGGCCCTGACCTGCTTTCTGCCTGCAGATCTCTCGTTCTGGACAGTCTGCACCCCACGTGGTCTTCCCTGCCCACTCAGCTTCCGAGGCTCTGTCCTCGCCGTCTTGTCCTTACACTCCCTTCTGTGCTTGAGTCCTCCTGTCTTCCCGGTCCTCCTCATCCTCCTCATCCTCCCCATCCTCCGCGTCCTCCCCATCCTCCGCATCCTCTCCATCCTCTCCATCCTCCCCATCCTCCTCATCCTCCCCATCCTCCCCATCCTCCCCATCCTCCTCATCCTCCTCATCCTCCCCATCCTCCGCGTCCTCCCCATCCTCCTCATCCTCCCCATCCTCCGCATCCTCCCCATCCTCTCCATCCTCCTCATCCTCCCCATCCTCCGCATCCTCCTCATCCTCCCCATCCTCCGCATCCTCCCCATCCTCTGCATCCTCTCCATCCTCTCCATCCTCCCCATCCTCCCAGTCCTCCCATCCTCCTTGTCCTCCTCATCCTCCCCATCTTCCTCATCCTCCCCGCCCTCCGCGTCCTCCCCTTCCTCCCCGTCCTCCCCATCCTCCCCGTCCTCCCCGTCCTCCCCGTCCTCTCCGTCCTCCCCGTCCTTCCCATCCTCCCTGTCCTCCTCATCCTCCTCATCCTCTCCATCCTCCCCATCCTCCACATCCTCCCCATCCTCCCCATCCTCCACATCCTCCCCATCCTCCCCGTCTTCCCCGTCCTCCCCATCCTCCCCGTCCTCCCCATCCTCCCCTCCACCATCTCATTTCTCCTTCACCAAGTGCTCAGGCCTCGTGGCAGCTCTTGGCCCTTCGGAGGCCTGACTGGAGGACTCCAGTGACCCAGATCCCTCCCTCCCTGCCAGGATCACTCAGGGTGCCCATCCCCAGAGCCACTTTCTGCACACGGCCCAGCAGAGCAGGCAGCTGCAGCCAGTTAATCCACCCGCCTTCTGTCTCTTCAGAGAGTTTGGGGAGTGAGACCCCTCCGGCCCCAGAGGAGGTGAGGGAGAGGAGAGCAGAGAGGCGGTGGGACGCCTCCACAACCTCTGAGGTCCAGGAGAAGGCACCGTGGCCCCTGGAGTCACTGGAAAGGGAGAGCAAGCGCATTCACTGTCTGCGGGGCTTTGCCGGCTGGAGGCCCAGCATGGCCCGGCCGGCCCGTCTCCCAGAGTGCCCCTGCCCAGTCACTCTGGCTGCTTCTGGGGCAGTTTGGCTGGCGCTCCAGGGTTGTGACTGAGGGGAGGGCAGCTACATCTCCAGGGCACTGGCCAGTATCTTTGTACCTAAGAAAAGGAGACGCTCCTTTCCCCCCAGGGCCCTTCCTCAGGGATCCAGCCCCAGGACACAACTTGGCCGTCACAGGGAGGATCCAACCAGCCCCTCTTGACCCCGGCACCTGACTCCTCTGCAGAAGCAGCCTGGGCAGCCCTACTGGCCCTGCTGGCACAGGGGAAAGCAGGGCCAGGGCAGCGTCCACTCACTTCTGCCAAGGACCAGACCGCGAATGTCTTACCCTTGCAGCCCACGGTCTGCTTCAGCCACAGCCACTCAGACCTCCCGTCCACAGGACTGCACACGGCACGGTGCTCCGTGAGAGGGTGGGCTGAGCCCTTCCTGCTGCCTGCTGCTCTTACCGTGCCTTTTCTACCTTCAGAGATGTGCAGACAAACAAATGCCATGGGTCACCAAGGCCCACGGTCTGCAGCACATTCCAGGCTGCCTGGGTCGGCAGCCTGAGCGGTAGGCGGTGCCCAGCAGGCCCTGTGTGGTGGGGAGCCACCTGCTGTGTGTGGCTCACACAGGCCAGTATTGCCTGATGATAGGGTTCTCAGGAGGTGTCCCTGTCACCGAACAGCACCAGGCCATGCCACCTCTGTCATGGTAGACAACATATAAACTGACTGGTGGCTATGTCCTGTTAAAACTTTATTTATGGACACTAAAACTTGAGTTGCATCACATTGCCATGAGTCGTGAAATGTTACTCTCTATTTTAATAAATAGGTGGAAGCCTAGATTTGGTCTCTGGGCTAGATTTGTCATTGGCCAACCCTGGCATTGGAGAAAGAAATGGGTCGCAATTCAACCCCTTGCTCTGTGACCTGGGGGAGGTACCTCACCTTCTCTGCGCTTGGCTTCCTTATCTGTAAAATGGGGATTAAAATGCCCCACTGGGGAGATTTTGATGAGACTTAGCTGCAGTTTATGCAAGGTGCTGGCACAGAGTAAGTGCTTAGTAAGTGGCAGCTTTGGTGATTGTTCTTCCCACGGCCTCTTTGCAGAGAGGCAGCTGGAAAGTCTGGGGCAGGCTCTGCGGACTGTGTCCCAGCTATGCTACTGAAGACCCCAAGCTAGGTCCTGTGCCTCGTGTCCCTCATCTGAAAAGAGGACTTGGATTAGCTTCAAGGGACCATTCCATCCCTAACCGTATACAAACGCTCAACAAGGGGCAGAAATCATGCCCACACCCGACGTGCCGTGTCAGGGTCTCCTGGAAAGGCAGGGAGAGCGTGTTTTCCATACTAATGAGCTGCTCCGGGATGGGGGCAGTCCAGTGGGATGTGTGCTTGTCACAGAGTGAGTTGCAGGTGCTGGAGCTGGGGCGGGCGAGGCCCAGGCATCTCCGCAGAGACCCCAGCTGGCCTCGGGGCCAGGGGACTGGGTTTCTCAAGCCTCTGTGTGGGGTTGATGGCTGTGTGACCTTGAGAAGGTCGCATTCCTCTCTGAATCCTAATTTCCTTCTGGGTAAAAGAGAGATCTTGACAGCTTTTCCTATCCCTAAGAAACAGCAGTGAGTCACGGGGCTCTCCGCTTTGGGGTGACGCTGGTGTTCACTGAACTCGCAGTGGCTCTCTGTGGCAGTGTACCTGGGTGTTGGACTGGAGTGTCCCTGAGATCAACTCGGTTGTTGAAATGGAGTGACCACCACTGCCCTGGCCCGTGAGCCCAGTGGGGTCAGTCTTCCCGGGAGCTGAACGACTTTGGGCACGGTACCCGCCTCCCCATGGCACCCACCCAGGTTCTTCTTCTGCAAAAGGGGGGTGTGGCTGGCAGCCATTGTAAGGACGGAAGGGCAGAATACAGAGGCCTGAGGGAAGCACGGGCCCACGAGGGGTCCAGAGGCCACAGGTTCTGGCCCACCTGGGGGTGCGCGCGGTGGGCCCTGCCT